>NW_020954598.1:24968982-25009332 GCF_900497805.2 Vombatus ursinus | reverse complement strand
GGGAAGCTGAGCAGTGAGAGGTCTGGGGCCAGGGAAGGGGATAGGAGCCAGAAAAAATTCTTAAACTGCCTCAGAAAGGCCTACTGTCTTGGTGGAGACTGAAGTATGAGTGTGTGAGTGGGCGGGGGGGGGGTTCAGAAGAATGGAGGAGGTAGAGCTGGGGTACTCCTGCCTTAAGACTAACTCAAACTTCTCCCTATGATCCACCCCCCCAAAAGTTCCTGGGCACACTGGACCCTGCAGCTCAATCTATGACCCCCTCCCCCATTCTCTGGAGTTCCTGCCTCTAGTGGGCCAGCCCATGGAGATTACCTGCTATTCCTCTATGGAGAGAGACAAATAAGGACCTCCCATTTTTCTCCTAAAACCTTCCAGCCTTACATTGTCCTTGAGGATAAATTGGAGGGAAGGGGATATTCCTCAATTTTCCACTTCTGCATTCTCACTTCTCATTCCCAGCAGGTCCCCATTCCCCACCTCCAATCCCTTCAAATTCCAGCTCCTCTCTGGGAAGGTCTGGGAAAAAGTACTCAGACACAGATGCAGAGGATGAAGCACCATTTACTGAGGACAGCAGAACAAGTGGCCTGCAAGTGGTCAATAATTCCCATTTAACTTAAATGCAGGCAAGACCTCAGACCCCAGAGGCCTGAGGGCTTTCCCCTGAAGTCAGTTGCACTCTTCACAGGCCACAACTGCATACCGAACATCACAGATCCGCATCCGTGGAGACGTCACAAACAAACCAATGAACACGCAGCAGGGATGAGGGTCTGGTCCTCGAGTTTCCCAAAGTCACAAAGGACACCAACCGGGGAAGGAATGGTGACCTGCCTTCTAGGCTCCACCCCCACCATTGCCACTATGGACTCTGAAGGACCCACACACAGCAGAGGGCAAAGGCAGGGTGGATGACTTGAGGGCAGGATGAAGGGGGAAGGGGACACTGTTTGGATTCAAATTTGAGGGGGGGGAGTGCCAGCTCAGCCCCCCATCTGAGAGTCCGGGGTCCAGTTGGGAAATACTTTCCACTGCCATGGAGATGACCAAGCCTTTCAGTCATTACCTCATCCTCCCCAACTTCTATGAAAGTGAGGATAGTGGAGAACTTCACCCACAGGCCCCGAACCTATATCGACCCATCCGCAGAGGAGCTCTTTGCAGCTGCCATCGCCTGACTAGCACTAGGGGCCAACCTGGAAACAGAGTATTCCCCTGATGGGGAGGGGGCATGGCATGATCTGGCTCCATCGCTCCCAGCTCTGTTTCACAGGCCCACAATGGGGTCTGAGGTGGATTAAGGCCTCAAAGTCTTGGTCCTGAGACACAGTGACCATTGTTGCTCCAGTCCATTCCTACTTCCAATCATCCTTTTGTTCCACGTGGCAAGAGACTAAACACCTCTCTTCCCATTCCCCCTCCCTCCACACATACTCCCAAAGCCAAGACCCTAGAGTATGACGGGTGGAAAGGAAGGGAGGAGGGACCAGATTCTGGGCAAGGATGAAGGGAAAGAAGGGAAGAAAGGCTGGGGCTAGACAGCCACAATTCCTCAAGGTCTAGCTGCAGGGATTTAGAGATAAGGCCCTGGGGGGAAAGTAGCAGCCAGGAGGGAACAGCAGCCCTGAGGAAAGGCCTTGAAGTTCTGGATGGTTGCCCACAGACTCATGGTGTGCAAGGATGGGAGACAAGGAGTCACTGTCTGGTTCTGTCCCCCTGGGAAGAAGACGACCAAAAAAAAAAAATCCTCTTTTCCTCTCTTGGCCTAGATATCAGCTCTAGGGTCACAACCCTACACTCACTCACCTGGCAGGCTCCCCCATGATCTTGCAGAAAGAAGGGCTTAGTCATCTGACTCTCTCCTTTTTGCTCACAAGGCCCAAACCCAGGCTGTCCCAGGATGGGGGAGCTGGCCTCTGCCCACATTTACCCACAGAAGCAAACTCCAAGAAAGCAGGGACTTCTATAGCCACCCAGAGGAAGTCAGAACAAATCCCGAACACTAAATTACCTGCCAGTTTATACGCTGGCTCCCTCTGCTGCACTCCCAACAGCACTGAGGAGATGCCTTACTGAGATCAATGTACTTAAGGTGACGGTCACCAAGTAGGCTGGCTGCAGGCCTGCCCCCCTGGCACTAGTTTAGAAGGAAAGTGCCAGGGGCTGTTAATTAACCTGTTACTGAAACCAATCCACTCTACTCCTTCAGTGGCAACTTTCCTGGAAGCATGAAGAGGACCCAAAACAAGAGGAGTTATAAATGCATTCTGAAAAGAGGGAGGAAACCCCAAGCTCTGACCCTGATGGAGGAGGCAGACACTGGGATAGGGTGGGGGAATGGGGGCATAGAAAGATATAAAACTTGATCAAAATGAAATCAGTAAACATAGAGCTTGGAAAATAACAAATCACAGTGCATCACGTCATGACAAAACTGCCTCCCCCAAGGGTTTGGGGAAGGTCTGTTGGGGTGAAGCCATAAGTGGCTCTTTGAGAGTGGGTAGTTAGACCCTGCTCTCTCCCTTAGGACGGGGGAGGCATCTCCCTGCATTTCTGAACGTGGCTCAGAGCCAGGCAGGCAGTCCCAGGGGCCTGCTGGCCAGAAAGCCTGAAACAGGAATGGAGCAAGCTGCCCAGAGTCTGCAGGTATCAGCTAACACACTGTCACCCAACACCCATGCTGCTCCAGCCACCAGCAGGAGAATCAAAATTTCTCACTCCCCCTTCCCACAGGGGAGGGTGGATGAGTTGGGGGAGAAGGGGGGCAGTGGTGTGTGGACTGGCTGGGTCAGAGGGAAATGGGCCCTGGACTGGACCTTGAGTCAATCAGGAGACAGAATGGGGCAGTGGCTGGATCCGGATCACTGGAGACAAATTGACTCTCAGGATCTTCTGTGCTCTCTGCCGCACCTCCTCATCAGAGAATCGTTTATTCACTTTGATGACCCGGAACTTCAGGAGGTTTGGCGAGCTTGGCACTAGCCTAGCTTTGCTTAGTCCAGGCCCCAACTTGCTTTTCTTCTTGGCTGGGGTTTCTTTAGCTTCCTCTGATCTTTTCCTCTTTGGCCCTGTGGCTTCTGGATGGCTGCCTCTGCCACCCCTACAGGCAGTCCTGGCCCCGCTCTTAGAAGTCTTCGCCTGGGTCCCCTTCTTTCGACGCCTACCATTTAGGATGCCTGAAGCTTTGCAGGCATTGCTCTCTCGAAGGACGCCACCACTGGGGCCCCGTCGCCCACCCTTTGAGAGGGCAGCCCGGTCTGGTGCTTTCCGGATCAAACACCGGTGCCCTTTATTAGTGGTTTTGTTGGGAGCTGATTGCCGGGATCTCCCTGAGCCCTTCAGTAACTTAAGGTCTGAATGTGAGATCCCCAGAGGCTTGTACTTGGAGTTTAAACAGGATGCTGTAGCCTTTAAAGGGACCAAGGCTTCCAGAACAACAGAGAGCCGCATAGCCGGGTATACTCCAGGATACATGTGGGTAGGGAAGCCCACAGATGAGTTCTTGCCACTGCCTGAGCCTGACTGTTTCAGAGAGTTCAACAAAAGGTTGGTGGAGCTGGTTTTGATTATTGGGGAACTAGAGACTTTAGAAGACCTCCCCAGGATGGTCCCTGGGACAGCCAGCAGGCTCCTGGAAGTGGCTTTGGGAACGTCCGAGGGCAGTGGTTTGGCCTGAGCAGCAGGGCCAACATGGTGTTTGGTTTGGCTGGGGGGGTCGGCTGTGCAGGAGCTATAGCCATACACATCTTTGCTCCGAAGGATAGTGGGCTGGTAGCCCTCCTCCCGGAGACCTTGGAGAAAGGCCACCAGTTGGGCCTCCGTGTCACTGAGGTCCTTGGACATGGGGTTGAAGACCAGGAGTGCTTCCTCCAAGGCTTTCTGTCCTGCAGAGGAGATTCTGGACCATGAATGGACAGCTTTCTCCTCCACATTATCCACCTCCACATTCATGGCATTAGGCTGTGAAGAGCTGTCCAGGGCCCACAAACCAGTGCTTGACACCTCAAAGAAAAAGAGGAAGCCCAATTAAGGACAACACAATCACAGCCTCAGCGCAGCCTTCAGAAAGGATGTCTTCAGAAGATAATTCACCTTAAACATTTATTGTCTATTGTGCTAGTCCCAGCCCTGGGGAAAGATGAAAACTGACACAGGCCCTGCCCTTGAGGAGCTTACATTCTGGGGGAGGAGGATAGGGAGACAGGATCCCATGCCTACAGGTCTGAAAGCTTCCCCAGCTCACCTGTTCAGCTCAGGTGTCACCTCCTTCGGGAGGTTTTTCCTGAACCCCTCTCCCATCCCCCAATTATTAGGTATTTAGTTAATATCTATCTTCTATGCATGTATCCATGGACATGTTGTAGAATGCCTACTTTCTGAGGGCACAGACTACTCTCACTATCCCCAGTGCCAGGCACTTGACAAATGGTGTTAGTTGCTTGATTTAAGATGTACATACTCTCTAAAGTCTACAACATCCTCAGCTCAAATCCCACCTCAGAAACTTACTAGCTATGTGATTAACCTCTCTGTGCCTCAGTTTCCTCATCAGTAAAATGAGGTGGCTCAGTAGCCTTTAAGGTCCCTTCCAATTCTAAATGTATGATCCTATGACATTATCTCCCAAACTAATTCCCTAGTCTTTAGTCTGCTTGCTGTCCTCAGTCAGTTCTGACCCTGTGGATCACCGTCGTCCCTATGCTTCCTTAATGCTGCTTGCTTGGTTTTTGTCCTCGATGCCTGACAGCTGCTGTTGGTCACCTTGGCTGGATCATCTGAGCATTACTCATGCCTCCGTCCTGGGCCCTCTTCTCTTCTTTCTCGACACTCTCCTTTAGTGATCTCATCACCACCATGGCTTCAACTTTCATCTCTATGCAAATGACTCCCAAATCTGGATATCTAGCCCTGCTCTGTCTCCTGAACTCCAGAGTACCCACAGTACAAACCAGACTTAAATTTTTGTTTATTCTGAACTTAAAGACCAAATAAAATGAACATTTCCACATAACAGCAGAACACCAAAAGAACACTGCACATGAAACTTTAAGATCTCTAATATGTACAGTTTTGTTTTTCTTTTTCAGTATACGTCTTTAGTACATTCAAAGACGTCATACTTGTTTCTGCTTCTTTCTGGCCTTCCTTCTGTTCTCTTCTCTGCATTAAAAAAAAAAAGATGCCTCAGTGACCCTCTTTTGTTTCTTCTTGCACATATCTCCAATGCACCATTTCTACCACAGAACTCCTCATTTCCCTCTACATCTTGCCTCAACATTTCCCTACTTCTATTAAGGGTACCCCTAGCCTTAATAGTCACTTGATTCTTCTTTCCTTCTCACACTCAGCATCCAATCAGCTGCCAAGGGTTGTTGATTCTCTGTCTTCGGAATGTGTCACATCAGTGTCCTCTCTATTCACACAGTCCCCACTCTAATTCAGGTGCTGGTCACTTCTAACCTATACCATCTCACTAACTTCCTAATGGCTCTCCCTCAGCCTAGTCTCTCCTTTTTCCAAACTATCCTTCACAGAGTGGCCAGATTGAGATTCCTAAAACTGCATATCTGATCATATCACTCCCAACTCAAAAGACCTTCATCAAGTGTTCCCTATTGCCTCTAGGACAAAACAGGAACTCCTCAGCCCAGCATTTAAAGATCTCAAATCTAAAGATCTAGATGCTTCCTATCCTTTCCAGTCTTATTTCATGGTACTCCCTTCATGAACTTTCTACTCCAAGACAGTCTAAACAGCTGCTGCCTGTGTATGACATTTCATCTCTCTTCTTCATACCTGTCAATATGTGTTCCCAATGTCAGGAATGAACGCTCTCCTTATATCTGCCTCCGAGAATCCCTAGCTTCCTTCAAAGCACAGCACTGGAGGTAGCCCCTGCCTGAGGTCTTTCCAAATCAGCCCAGTTGTTAGTGCTCTGTCCCTCAGGACATGACTTTCCATGACTTTCTGCTTATTTATCTGCTACATGGTGTATCCTTCATTAAGTTAGAAGATCCGTGAGAGGAGGGACTTTTTTTTTCATGAATCCTCAGGATCCAATACAATGCCTTGCATATAGTCACGTCTTTGACTTTAACTGAAGTATACAGGGGTAGGGAACCTGCACCCTCAAGTGCAGCCCTGTGACTGAATTCACCCTTCACAGAACAAATCCCCTTCATAAAAGGATTTGTTCTGTAAAACTTGGACTCAGTCAAAAGGCCATACCTAAGGACCTAGAGGCCACAGGTTCCCCACCCCTGGATAATACAAGGTAGAGAACAACAGGGACAACGGAGAGATCTAGACTACATACTCTAGGGAAAATTTGAAGGAAAGAATACTTTTAACTGGACAGGTTCAGAGAAGACTGACACCTGAGGTGTAGGCCTTGAGGAAAGAGAAGAATTAAGAGGTGAAGAAGAGTGGGGAATACAGTTCAAGTCTGAAGCATGACAGGCTAAGGCTAGAGAACAGTAAGTCCTCCAGTATGGCTGGATTTTGGTTGGAGTGTGTGAAGGGAAACAGTATTGAGACAGTATGGGAAAGGACAGTGGTAACAAAATTATGAAGGGCCTTCGATGTCAGGGTAAATTCCTCTTTTGCCCTACATGGCACAAGGGAACCCCTGAAGGTTTTTGAGAAGGGGAGTGATAAGGTCACTTATCAGGAAGGTTATTTGGGAATCTTTAGGAAAGATGAACTGGAGAGGAAAGCCATTAGAAGCAGGAAGACTGGTAAGGAAGTTATCAACAGGACAAGTGAAGGATGATAAGAAATGCAATGAGGGTTGTGGCAATGCTGTGTGCAGGAAACAGAGGACACATACAGGTTGAATGGAGATCTCTGCTCCTATCCAGGTGCTGCTGAACCATGCTGCTCAGATCCACTGCAAATCCATGCTATTTAATCTCCACTTAGCCCTCAAAGCAGCAAGGCAATCCTTTGACTCTCTCTTGATTCTCTACTGCATATCCCCAAAAGAGAGATGTTCCAAACTTAAACCCCTCACACCATACCTTCTTCCCTTCCTCATACCTCCTTCCTTTTCTTTCTTCTTCTTTTCCTCTGTCACATAATCTACTGATAAAACAGAGCTAACCTGAGCGGCGTTTTCTATCTCAAACTCCCTAGATATTATGCCCCATCTTCTCTTCTTTCGGTCCAGCCTCTGATGAAGAGATGTCCTTTTTCCTTGCCATGGCCAATCCTTCTACTTGTAGCCTCGATCTTATATTTTCCTACCTCTTCCAGCAGCTTGGTCCTATAACCTCTCTTAATTTTCAATCCCTCCTTACATACTGGCTCCTTCTCTACTGCCTACAAACATGCCCAAGTTTTTCTTATCCTAAAAAACAAAACAAAACTTTTTTTTTTCAGATCCCATATTTCTATTACATATCTCCATCTGTTCACAACTAAACTCCTAGAAAAACTCAATCTACACTCTACTTACTCTCCTCTCACTCACATCCCAACCCTTCAAAATCTGGGTTGCAACCTTATTACTCAAACGAAATTGCTCTCTCCAAAATTACCAATGATTTTTTAAAAAAAAAATACATCCAGATAATTAAGGTCCCCTACTACTTCTACTATATCATATCTCCGTACCTGGCTTGTAACCTGTTTCTTGAACTCTGCATTTATTTCCTTTCTGTCCAAGTGTCTCTAGTATATAAGTTATCTACTGTCAGATCTAATGAATTCTTCTCAGTTCTCATCCTTGTTCTCTCGGCAGCACTTAACATTTTTGACCACCTCTTGTCCTGTGTATTTTCTCCTCCCTGAGTTTTCATGCCATCTCTTTCCTGGTTCTCCTCCTACCAACTGGCCACTCCTCTTCGGTACTTTTGGTGGGCTCATGGTCCTCCTCTGTGTGAATGTACCCCAGGTTTCTGTCCAGGGCCCTGATTTCTTTGCTTACTCTCAGTAAATTCATCAGTTCTTATATGTTCAATTGTCATCTCTTGTATATGACTCCGAGATCTATGGTAGCCTCTCTCATGAGTTAGTGTCTTGCATCACCAGCTTACCCATTAGACATTTGCAAAGGGGTGCCTTAGTAAACATCTTCTAATCAGTATGTCCAATATAGAATTCACTCTCTTTCCCCCCACACCCTTCCCTTCTCCTAACTTCCCTGTTTCTGTTAAGGGTATCATAATCCTTCTACTTACTAAGTTCACAACCTCCAAGTAATCCTCAATTATTCTCTCTCCCTCATCCATCCTCTCTAATTAGTTTCCAGATTTTATTTCTACCTCCATAATATCTCTCAAATTTATCCTCTTGTCTCTCTTCACATGGCCATCAACCTCGTTCAGGTCCTCATCACCTCTTACCCAGACTACTGCAACTGCCTCCTAATTGCCCTCCATGCCTCTGATACCTCCCCTCTCCAATATAACCTCCAGAAATGCTCCTAAAGCAAAGGGCTGACCTGCTCAAGAAAACCTACTTTCTCCCTGTTACCTCCAGGATCAAAGACAAACTTGTCAATTTGGCATTTAAAGCTCTTCACAGTCTAGCTGTAGCCTATCTTTCCTTATTTATTATATGTTTACTCTCTTTCATTTACTCTTTGTTTCAGCCAAACTGGCCTAGCTGCCAAGCCCATCTCTGCACTTTTGTACAGCTGGTAAGCAGCTGAAGTGCCACCTTGTATCTGAGGCCTTTCCTGACCCCAGCCCCAGAGCCAGGTACTCCCCTGAAAACTGTACTTACTTTGTACACACTTCACAGCACGTGTTTGTGTTCAGGTTATTTACTCCCACTAGAATATAAGCTCTTGGAAGGCAGGGACTGTTTGTTTTTGTTTTCGTATCCCTAGCAAAGTGCTGGGCATGTAGTGGACATTTAATAAACACTTGCTGAATGGACTTGGGGCACGAGGAAGAAGGCAGAGTCAAAGCTGACTCTCAAGCCATTCAAGTGAGGGGAGGTGCCTAATGGAAAGGTGAATGGCAATAGGTGGGCTGGGACTTGGGAAGAGGTTACAGCTTAGGGAGGAAGCTGCTTACCATCTGTCAACCCAAGAAAATCCATGCTGGGAAGCACCTGGAGGGAAGAAGGTAAGATGTGTCAAGAGTTCAGGGAATGGGAAGAGGCCAACTTGACTTCTGCAAGGCAGGGGAAGGGACCTGCACACAGGTCTCTGGGGGTGGGGGAAACAAACTGGGACCACCGAGGGAGGTCACATTCCCCAAAGTGCTGTAGGCTGGAAAGGGCTTCTAGTCAAAGACCTGGGCAGGAATCTTCCCTCTGCCAGCGTGGATGCTAGTTTTTCCAGAAGGCTGGCTATTGGAGTCTTGAGGGTTCCATAAGGAAATTTGGCCAGAGGCATCTTTCAGGCTGTGTGTTTGCTAGTCCTGTGATATTAGTCAAGTCATTTCCCCTCTGTGGGCCTCAAATCTGCAATTACAACTCATTTACATGCTGCTTTAAAGTTTACAAAGTATATTATAACAACCCTGGGAGGTAGGTAGTTTGTGTATTATACCCATTTTAATGATGAGGAAATTGAGGCTCAGAGAAAAATGACTTGCCCATGGTCACATGGTCAGGATTTAAATCTGTTTCCTTTTTTCTGGTTTAACGCTATTTCCACTAAAGCACAACTATTTCTATGACTCAAATTTATCCTCACAACATTCCTGTGAGGTATGTAGCATAAGAACCAATATCCCCAGGTGACAAAAAGAGGAAAGAAGCCCAAAGTTAGGCCATCTCTTTAGCAGACTCTTTTGTCTTCTCCTCCTACCTCCAGAAAGAGTGATCTCATGGGGTCAGTAAATTTAGAGCTGGAAGGAGCCTTAGGAATCATGTAGTTCAACCCTTTCCTTTTTTCAGGAAGGAAACTGAGACCTACAGTAAGGAAATAACCTAAAGAATCATAGGACTTAAAGCTGAAATATTGGAAAGTCCAGTTCTGCTACTTAAAACCAGAGTGATTTCAGAGAAGTCACTTGACCCTATGGGATTTTTTCCCCCTAGTAAAATATGTGCTGGACTATTTCTGAGAAAGAATATTAGCTGCAAGGGTCCAAAAGATAATAAATTTAGATTTGGAAGAAGCATTAGATATCATCTAGATATCACCTCCTTATTTTGCAAATGAGGAAACTGAGGCCCAGTGAGGTCAAGTAACTTGTACAAGATCATGCAAATATCAAGCAAAGAGCTGGGATCCAAATTCAAGGCTTCTGACTCCTGCATGGCTGTTAAGCATGTCTCTAAGTCTCAGTACTTATGTTTTCCAGAGCCTGGCCAAAGGGAGTGTGAAGTCAAGGCTTTCTTATCCTTAAGGACCCTAAAATTATTTATAGGTAAATGGAAAGATTAAGAACCTCTTTCAAACCTGCAAGAAACTGAGGAATAAGCTACTCAGGCATTCCAGCCTGGCAAAGGGAAGGGCCCCCAGCACCCCTCTCCTCTGATGGCACCCAGGGAAACTGCCACCCCATTCCTCCTAAGAAAGCCAGAAGCCAAGAGAACTACAATTCACCCCATGATTCACAGGTTCCTTCCCAGAGAGAGGCATGTAAGCAGGAAACTGTCTTCTCAAACCAAACCTCCCCATCCTCTTCCAGGGAAATTCAGAGTCAGGGAGACAATCAAAGGGCAGGCCTTCCAAAGCCTGGCAGGAAGCCCTGGGCCTGGGCTTGGCCCAAAATCCTTCGCAGAAGAGCCTCCTTGGGCCCAGTTGTTGGGATAGTGGAGTCAGACTGAGGCTTTCTTTTTCATTAGCAAATAGGAAATGTTTCCAGACTTCTGCACCTTCTCAGACCTCAGGTGGCTTTCATTACCACCAATCATCCATCCAGATAAGCACCAGGTTCCTGGGGACAAAGGGGATCCCCATCTACCCAACTGTAGCCTGCTGCTTGGGCACTGCTTGGAGTGACTGACTTCTTCAGCACTGACCACAAACAGACACAGCTTCCAGCAGAAAGGGAAGGAAGGGGAAGTATTTGTGTAATACCACTGCTCCCAGGGGCCTATGGACCCAGGGACAGAAGCAACCTCCCCAGCTGCAGCTAACTCATTAAAAGATCAGTAGCAGCTTAGTGCTGTGGGATCCCAGGCAGAGCCCTAACTAAGTAGTATTCCCTATGCACACCTAGACCAGGAGCTGTCTCTCCAGCATACACATACACTTCTCATAGTCCTAATGGGCTCAGGTAGCAATTTGAAAACTCCTGGTAGATTATCTTATTCCCAGAAGCAACAATTGTCACCTCTTTGTTTAGAAACATTCCTTTAGGCTCAGACAGCAGCAGGCTGAGCCAGTGATAGTGACACCCCACCCTACCCCCACCCCCATTAAACCACAAACAATCTTTTTTTCCTTCACAGGACCTTAGCCCTTTATTGGATCTGAATTTGGAAGTGGAAAAAAAGGGAAGGGGTCCTGGGACTGGGCATGTGGAGGGGGGAGAGGAAAGGAGGGAGTCTTAGGCTTGCACGGGTTGTTTTGTCTGCCTGACCTTTGAGCTGAGGATCATCCCATCCAGGCTTTCCTACACGAGCATCTTCCCACTGTGGCTGGTTTGGAGAGGACCCTGGCTTTCCAGAAGCCTAGACTATCACAGGCTTCAGGGGCTCATAAAGGAACCAGGCAGAGGTTATTCTGAAGCACTTCAAGGTGCCTAAGGCCTTCCAACTAGATCTGTATTTCCCCACAGCCTCAAGGAGAAGGGAGTGGGCCTGAGGTGTGAACATGTGAGAGGACACAGATACAGGGGCCTAAAATAGATTAGAACCAGTGAAGGGATCACAGAATCTTGGAAGGTACAAACTGGGAGATTAAAAAGCCCAGATTTAGAGCTGTATTGGACCTTTAAACTCATATTGCACAGATGGGAAAATTGAGGCTCAAAAAGGGGAAGTTACTTACTTGCCCAAGGTCATACAGAAGCTTGGGGAGACTGGAGAGAAACCCCCTGAGAGGAGGAAGCATAAAGCCCCTATGGGGAACTCAAAAAAGACAGTGGATGTTCTGTAGGTCCATGGATTCGGGAGGCTCCACAGGTGAGAAGTTGGGGGGGGGGGGGTTCCTGATTCAGAAAACCTAAATAAGAAGTAAATGAGGAAGATGCCTGGCCCAGTTGTTGTTTTCTTTTGTTTTGTTTTTGAGGGGGTGTGACCTTGATGAATATATGGAGTACTGAGAGAAGAAACCTGAGAATACAGAGAGCTCCATGGAGCACAACAGGAAGCTGGGATATCTGAACTTTATAGGAGTAGAACAGGATGGAGTATGGCTGGGTTCAAGAAAAGATAGGGATGAGGATGAAGACAGGGGTAGGGATTAGGATGGGAATGGTGATGGAGATGGGAATGGGAATGGGGATGGGGATAGGGAAGAGAACTGTGATGGTGAAGGGGGTGGGGATAGAGATGAGGATTAGATGGGAGTGGGGATGGGGGTGGGGTTGGAAAAGGGGATGAGATTGGAGTTAGGGATGGGGATAACAAGGAAGAAGATGAGAATAAGAATGGGGATGAAGATGAGAATAAGAATGGGGATGAGGATGAAAAGGATGTGGCCAAGGGAACCTGGGGCGAGAAGAAGGTAGTGGAAGAGTAAAAAATGGATAAGTGTGTATGAGCAGAGTCCGAGTCTTCGAGGTATGGGGTCAGCAAGAAGATCTTGCTCCCGGGGCGCCTGGTATGTATGCGTGAAAAGGGTGGGATAAGGTGAATAAAGAAGAGGGTGGGAGGGGCAGGAAACCTGGGGGTCGTGGAGGTTGGGAGCGTTATGGGGGTGGAAGGACCCGAAAGGATGTAAGAATGGGGGAATTGTGGGTGGGGAGCTATGACTGTGGAGGGACTTATGAGGGGGAGGGCGGTGGGCGCTGGGGGTAGCACGGGGCGGGGAAGGGAGGGGAGGGCAGGAGGGGGAGGGCTGGAGTGGGGGAGGGGCTCCGAGGCGCCCCACCAGCCCCGCCCCCTCGGCGCTGCCTGCGGCCCGGCCCGACAGACTGAGCCGCCGCTGCCGCCGCCATGGCCAGGCCCCGGGCCCAGCGCCCCCTCTGGACGGCCCGGGCCGGCTCGGCCCCGTGGGCCCAACACCTACCGGCCGCCGCCGCGGGGACCCGGGACCAGCCTCTGCGCCGCCTCCGCCGCTCCAACATGGCCGCCCCGCTGAGGGCCGGAAGTGCAGCTCCACTTCCGCTTCCGGCCCCCCCCCCTCAGGGCCCCCCCTCCCAGACTGGGGACCCCCGGCCCCTCCCCTCCCCCCAGGGTCTCCGCCCCCCTAGGGTCTCCCACGCCCCCACGTGGCGGTTCCTGGTCCCATTTTAGCTCCAGCCCAGGTCATCCAGACTTAGGGGAGACATATCCCTGCCCTCAGACAGCCTCCAGTCTGAGGGGAAACTAGGGTTCTGCCCTCAGGGAGCTTCCATTCTAGGGGAGACACACACAGCCCTGCCCTCAGGGAGCCTCCAGTTTGGGGAAGAAACCCAGCCCTACCCTCTAGGAGGAGATTAAAGTCTTGCCCTCAGGGAGCCTCCTGTCAGAGGGAAGAAACAATTCTGCTCCTAGGGTGCCCCTGAAATGAAAGGAAGATCCATCCCTGACCTCAGGGACCACTCCTTTGGGAGTCTCTTGGCCAGTCTGGAGGGGAGCCTCTAGTCTGAGTGGAGTAGACTCAGTCCTGTCCTCAAGGAGTCCCAGTGTGAGAGAGGAGACAAAGCTCCATCCCTCAAAGAGCCCTCAGGTCTGAAGAAGGACACAGCCCTTACTCCCCTTTACAACTCCGGATTGCTATAGACCCAAATAGTCTGATCGAGGGAGGACCCATTAATTGAGGGATATTTAACACTGTTGACTCCCTTCCCCTCACCACCATTTTCTTTTTCCCTTGGGTTTTCTTAACTCTACTTTCTTCTAATTCTATATCTGACCAATCTTCAGGCTCCTTTAATGGAGTACCATCCATCTTTCACCAACAACTATGATTGTCCCTCCATGGCTCTGTCCTGAACCCTCTTCTCTCTCTTCATTCTTTTGGTAATCTCATCCATCATCTCCCATGAGTTCACTTACATTCTTTATGCAGGTGATTCCTAAGATCTAATCTTCTGAGTTCTATTCCCACGTCACCAACAGCCTTTTGGACACAGCCATTTGATTTTCCAACATCTCAAACTCAACATATCCCAAAAGGAACTCATTATCTCTGCCCTACACATACCTAAAACAACTCCTCTTCAGACTTTACCCATTTCTTTTAAGAGTCCACCTGAAGTTGACCCAGGAAAATCTCTTAACATACTCAAGGTAGAGCTTGTGTCTAGGTTTCCTAAAAATTAATAAAGGGATCCCCAACTCCTATATAAACACTCAAGGTACTAGATGCATATTGACTGCAGGACAGCCTTTATTTCACCCACTAACTTTCCTGTGTGACCTGGGACAAGTCATTTCACCTGAGAGGTGTCTCAGGGCCTTAGTTTGCTCATCTATAAATACAAGATCATAGCTTTAGATTGGGAAGAGACCTTAGATATCATCTAGTCCAGCGCTTCTTAAACTGTGGGTTGCTATCCCACAGGGGGTCACAAAAAATTTGGTAACAGTAAAAGGTTTCTGAATGAGCAACAACCAAAAATTAATTAAAATTCAAGAACATAATGAATCTGAGGTGTTTCTGGCAGCGCTTGCCCATGTTGCATGCAAATTCACTGCAGCCTTGGTTCTGAACACAAAGCATGCACACTTTGCACTGTGCATGCCCTGAGACGGTGAAAGCCTACCAATACTGCCAAAAAAACCCCCGAAACAAAACAAAAAAACAAACGGGACAAGGAATGGGGGGGGGAGTGTAAGAAGCCCTGATCTAGTCCAACCCCCTCACTTGATAAATGAGGCAATTGAAACCCAGAAAAGTTAAGTGACTTAGTTCACAAGGATTTGAACCCATTTCTCTGATGCTAAAAATCCAGCATACTTTCAAGAGGAAAGTTTGTACCACTGTGCTTCCACTGTCTCTCTAAGGTCCCTTCTAGCTCTGGATCCCATCGAAGTTCAGCTAAAGGTGGAAAGATTAAAAAAAAAACCAAAAACCTAAAAACCCAACTCTTTTTTCCCCCTGGGGCCCAAAATTTGGACAGTAAGACAAAACTCAACCAGTCCCCTAGTTGTTTGGTTTCCTGGGGGCCCTCCTTTGTTAATCCTTCCAAAGCCAGTGGTCTCACCTATTCCACACTTCTTGTCTCTGCTTCCTAAGTAGTTAACTTGCCCCTCTCACTCATGGTTGTCTAGTCTTACAAATTCTCTCTCCATAGCTCTTGTACTTGTGTATCTCTCCACTCAAATGGCCAACTGACCTCACTCAAACTCTTATCACTTCTCACCAGGACTATTGCATTAGGCTCCTAATTGTTCAGCTTGGCTAAGCCTCTTCCCCTCTCAAATTCATCCTCCACACCAGCTGGGTAAATGATATTCCTAAAGCATAGGTCTGACCCTTTCACTTGCCTGCTCAAAAGATCTCTCCACCCCTACTACAGGGTAAGACTATTCCATTTTTCCTCTTCATGTCTTTGATATTGAGAGGAATGCCTGATAATTCCCCTCTGCAAACGATCTCTGGGTTCTTTGTATCCTTGGCTGAGAACTCAGATCTTTATGGAATAGACTACAACCACCAGAGAGAGGAGACTGAAGACCTTTCTAAGAGTGTCTGAGAGCTACTCAAAAGTTTTAATGTATTTTTTATTTTTCCAGTTTCATTTAGTAAATAGACTCTAATTTTGTTGTTGTTGTTCAGTTGTTTCAGTTGTGTCTGACTCTTCATGACTCCATTTGGGGTTTTCTTGGCAAAGATACTGGAGCGGTTTGCCATTTCCCTCTCCAGCTCATTTTACAGATGAGAAAACTGAGGAAACAGGGTCAAGTGACTTGCCTAGGCTTACATAACAGTTGTCTGAGGCCAAATTGAACTCAGGTCTTCCTGATTCCATGCCTGGCTCTCCATCTACTGTGCCATCTAGCTGCTCATACTCTAATTCTAATATATAACATAAATTAGTGTCTATAGTCCTTTTAGGGGTCACTGAAAGCTGGGTAGGAGAGGAGAATCTTAATAGGAAAAAGAGTAAAGCCATGTTGATAAAATTGTGATATGTATCTTTTAAGTCCTGTGTTGAATAATAAAGTTATGATGTGCATATTTAAGCCCTAAATTAAGTGAGTCATTCAGATACTAAGCTGAGGTACTGGGAGGCTGGGAGCCATGGGAAATACAGGCCAGGTTGTGAGAAGGAGGGGACCAGGGATCTAGAGCAACTCATACTCATCTTAGGAGGTAATGCAGAGATTGCACTGTGAAAAGGTATTCTAGTCCCACATCCTGGTAGGAACCCAGGCATCTTCTATCTACCTTTTTGGGTTTCCACCTCAGGAGTCCATATAAAGTAGGTGATTCCATAAAAAAGAAAATGACCTGTAACCTTATGTAATAATAATAGCTAGAGAGTATAGGACTAAATGGAGCTTTCCTTAAAATGATAAGTATTTATCTAAAATCATCAAGCATTATCTGTAATGGGGATAAGCTAGAAGCCTTCCCAGTAAGATCAGGAGTGAAGCAAGGATGCCCAGTATCACCACTATCATTCATTATTGTACTAGAAGTATTAGTTTTAGCAATAAGAGAAAAAAAGAAATTGAAGGAATTAGAATAGACAATGAGAAAACAAAACTATCATTCTTTGCAGATGATATGATGGTATACTTAGAGAGTCTTAGAGAATCAACTAAAAAACTACTTGAAATAATTAACAATTTTAGTAAAGTTACAGGATATAAAATAAACCCACATAAAACATCAGCATTTCTACATATTACCAACAAAGCCCAGCAGCAAGAAATAGAAAGAAAAATTCCATTTAAAATAACTGTAGACAACGGGACAATGTAGACAATTGGGAGTCTACCTGTCAAGACAAACCCAGGAACCATATGAACACAATTATAAAACACTTTTTTTATTAATTTATTTTGATTTATCAACAATCACTTTCATAAGCTTTTGAGTTTTAAATTTTTCTCCCCCTCCCTCCCCAAGATGGAACACAATCTGATATAGGCTATACATATACATTCCTATTAAACATATTTTCACATTAGTGATGTTGTAAGGAAGAATTAAAATCAATAGGAAGAACCACAAGAAAGAGAAAACAAAACAAAACAGAAGAAAAAAATAGCAAATAGTATGCTTCAATCTGCATTCAAACTCATAGTTCTTTCTTTGGATGTGGATAGCATTTTCCATCATGAGACCTTTGGAGATGTCTTAGATCCTTGCATTGCTGAAAAGGGCTAAGTCTATCAACGTTAGTCATCACACAACGTGGCTGTTAGTGTGTACAATATTCTCCTGGTTCTGCTCACTTCACTCAGCATCAGTCCATACAAATCTTTCCAGGTTTTTCTGAAGTCCTCCTGCTCATCATTTCTTATAATAAAACACTTTTTACACAAATAAAGTCAGATCCAAATAATTGGAAAAATATCAGTTGCTCATGAGTAGGCTAAGCTAATATAATAAAAATGACAGTTTTAAATTAATTTATTTATTCAGTGCTATACCAATCAAACTATGAAAAATATTTTACAGAGCTAGAAAAAAAATAACTAAATTCATTTGGAAGAACAAAAGGTCAAGAACATCGAGGGAATTAATGAAAAAAAGTGCAAAGGAAGGTGGCATAGCCATACCAGATCTAAAACTACATTATAAAACAGCAATCATCAAAACTATTTGGAACTGGCTAAAAAATAGATCAGTGGAATAGGTTAGGTACACAAGACACAGTGTTCAATGACTACAGTTGTCTACTGTTTGATGAACCCAAAGACTACAGCTTCTGGGACAAGAACTCACTATTTGATGAAAAAAAAATACCGGGAAAACTGGAAAATAATATAGCAGAAACTAGGCATAGACCAACATCTCCCACCATATACCAAGAAAAAGTCAAAATGGGTACATGACTTAGACATAAAAAGTGATACCATAAGCAAATTGAGAGAGCAAGAGAAAGTTTACCTGTCAGACCTATGGAGAAGAGAAGAATTTATGACCAAACAAGAGATAGAGAACATTATGAAATGCAAAATGGATAATTTTGATTACATCAAATTAAAAAGGGTTTGTACAAACAAAACCAATGTAACCAAGATTAGAAAGAAAGCAGATAGCTGGGAAACAATTTTTTTTTTGCCAGTGTTTCTGATAAAGCCCTCATTTCTCAAATATATAGAGAACTCAATCAAATTTATAAGAATTGAAGTCATTCCCCAATTGATAAGTGGTCAAAGGATATGAACAGGCAGTTTTTAGATGAAGAAATTAAAGCTGTCTATAGTCATATGAAAAAAATGCTCTAAATCACTATTGATTAGAGAAATACAAATTAAAACAACTCTAAGGTATCACATCACACCTATAAGATTGGCTAATATGACAGAAAAGGAAAAGATAAATGTTGGAGAAGATGGGGAAAATTGGAACACTAATGCATTGTTGGTAGAGTTGTGAACTGATCCAACCATTCTGGCGAGCAATTTGGAACTATGCTGAAAGGGTGATCAAACTGCGTACACCCTTTGGCTCAGCAATACCACTACTTGGTCTGTATCCCAAAGAGATCATAAAAAAGGGAAAAGGACCCACACATGTGTGGCAAAGAATTGGAAATTGAGGGGATGCCCATCAATTGGGTACTGGCTGAACAAGTTGTGGTATATGAATATAATGGAATACTGTTGTGCTATAAGAAATGATGAGCAGGCAGGTTTCCGAAAAACTTATATGAACTGATGCTGAGTGAAGTGAGCAGAACCAAGAGAACATTGTATACAGTAACAGCAACATTGTGCAATGATCAACTTTGATAGACTTATCTCTTCTGAGCAATACAATGATCTAAGACAATTTCAAAAGATTCAAGATGGAAAATGCTATCCACATCCAGAGAAATAATTATAGAGTCTGAATGCAGATTGAAACATACTATTTTCACTTTTTTTTGTTTTTTTCTTTCATATGATTTTTCTCTTTTGTTCTGATTCTTCTTTTAAAGAGAAAATTGCTAGGTCTACTGAGGCATCAGCATGAGCTAGATTTCACTAATATGAAGATATGTTTAACATGATTGTATATATACAACCTATATCAAATTGCTTGCTGTCTTGGGGAAGAGAGAAGGGAGGGAGGGAGAAAAATTTGGAACTCAAAATCTTATAAAAATGGATGTTGAAAACTATCTTTATATGTAATTGGAAAAAATAAAATACTATTAAGTGGAAAATACTAAAAAAATTAAAATTTTAAAAAAGAAAGAAAAATACCAGAAGAAAAAAAAAGATGCTTGCCATTTCAAGGACAGAGGAGGGAAGGGAGAGAGAGAATTTGGAACTCAAAATTTTAAAGAATGAATGTTAAAATTTGTTTTTACACGTAATTGGGAAAATATTATTTTAAAATAATAATAGCTAGTATTTATGCAGCACTTTAAGATTTGCAAAAAGCCTTAAATGTATTATTTCATTATGTCCTCACAACAAATCTCTGAGGTAGGTACTATAATTAACTGCATTTTATGGATAGGAAACTGAAGCTAAGAGATTGACTTGCCCAAAGTCACAGAGCTAGTAAATGCCTGCCTGAGGCAGGTCAAGTCTTCCTAACTCCAAATCTGGTTCTCTACTAAGCCACCAAGTTGCCACACAGATTTTGTATGTATATAAAGGCAGTGTGGATAGAGGGCTGGCCTCAGATTTCTGGAAGACTTAGGTTCCGTGGCTGTGAGACCCAGGCAAGTTACTCAACTTCTCAGTGAATCAGGTAACTCTAACACCATAAATTAAAGAATAATTGCCAATTTCATTGGTAGCAGAGGGTTTGCTCACTGAGAGTTCCACACACTTAGTAAAAACACAGGTCTGAACAACAACAACAACAAAAAAAAATTTACTTTTTTGTATATGCGTTGTTTCCTCTTGGCAGAATGTAAGCTTCTTGAGGGCAGGAATTGTTTCATTTTTGTCTTAGAATCCCTATCATCTAACACCAGTACTTAACAAATGCTTGTCAAATTGAATTAAATTGATAACAGTTACTCTGAGGAGATATTGACAAATGTCAGAGAGTGAGCATAAAAAGATTGGTCATGTTTTAGCGGGCAGCTAGTGGTGTGCCTGGCTTGGAGTCAGGAACCCAATCTGAGTTCAAATCTGTTTTTTTTATTTTTTTGTTTGTTTGTTTTGGGCAATTGGGGTTAAGTGACTTGCCCAGGGTCACAAAGCTGGTAAGTATCAAGTGTCTGGTCTGAGTGCAGATTTGAACTCAGGTCCTCCTGACTCCAGGACCACTGCTCTATCCATTGCGCCACTTAGCTGCCCTACTGAGTTCAAATCTGACCTCACACACTAGCTATGTGATCCTGGGTAAGTCACTTAACTCTGTTGTTCCAGTTTCCTCATCTATAAAATGAGCTGGAGAAGTAAGGGCAAGCCACTCCACTATCATTGTCAAGAAAATCCCAAATGGGGTTACAAAGAGTCAGATATAACTAGAAATGACTAAACAACAACAACAAAAAATATTTCTATATGCCCTATATGTTTGCTCTTGATTTCAGGGGCTTCCATGTATGTGAACTTAGGGGATTCTCTCCCCCATTAGTGAGCTTCATGTGATAGGTGGTATGGGTTAGGTATTTGTTAAAAAAAATCTTGGTTGGAAAATGCTGTCCATATCCAGAGAAGGAACTAAGGAGTCTGAATGCAGATTGAAGTATACTATTTTCTCTCTCTCTTTTTTTTCTTTCTCATGGATTTTCCCTTTTTTTTCTGATTCTTCTTTTATAACATGACTAATGTGGAAATGTGTTTAATATGATTGTACATGTATAGCTTATATCAGATTGCATGCCATCTTGGGGAGGGGGTAGGAGAGGGAGGGGGAAAAACTTGGAACTTAAAATCTTGTAAAAGTGAATGTTGAAAACTATCTTTGCATGTTAATTGGAACAAAATAAAATACTATGGGGGGGGGAGAAACCTTGGTTTGGGCCTTACCCTGCTCAATAAGGCAAACTCAGGAAAAGAAAGTTAAAAGGATTTTATTTAGACAGGAAGGCAGCAAGCCAGCTGGAGTGAGGCTGGCCAAGATTCACCCTGTGCTGCTTTTTATAGACAGGAGTAAACTACTTTTACATAAAGGTAAAAGCATTTTGATTGGTACATATAATTATGAGGAGATAGGATTAGTGTCAACTCAGCTCCTCCCTCATTACAGTATCCTAGGGAGATGGGATTAGTACACATCAGAGAGGCTTTCTCTTCCAGTCCAGCTGCCCATGTACTCAACGTTTAAAATGAAGTCACTCAGACTGACTCAGCACAAGTAACTGACTTTACACAACTGGATGGTTCTGCCAGAGCTGTAGTCATCCACACCTGACTTGTTCCCCTGCCTTCTGCAACCTACAGAGAAGCAGGCTGTCAATTAATTAATTAATTAACTAGGGTATGTATTATAAATTTTTGCCACCAGGTGGTGCTACCCTCAGGGCATTCCCATGCTGTCAGAGTGTTCGGTGTGTGTATGTGGAAGGTGGTGTTTATGTGGCTGGGGGAGAGGGGAGAGCTGGACATCTTGAACTGGTTATCCTAGAGACATCTTCAACTCAGTGTGTCCAAAACTGAACTCATTACATTTTCCCCAAAGCCTTCTTCTATTCCTGACTTTCCTATTACTATCAAGGGCACCAACCATCATAACTCAGGTGCCAACCTTGATTCTTCACTCCCCCCATATTCAATATTTTGTCAAGTCCCATTAATTCTTCCCTCCCTCATCCTACCTCTCATATATGTTGTCTTCTCTCCACTCATATAGCCACCACACTAGTTCAGGCCCTCATGAGCTCTTTCCTAGACTACTGTGATAGCTTTCTGGTTGGTCCCCTTGCCTCAAGTCTCTCCCTACTCCAATCCATGCTCTGTTCAATTGCCAAGGTCACTTTCCTAAAATGCAGGTCTGACCATGTCATTCTCCTGCTTAATAAACACCAAGGCTCCCTATTCCCTCCAGGATCAAATATAAATTCCTCTGGCTTTTACAACTCTTCATAACCTAGTCACCTCCTACTTCTTTTTGCAAGAAGCTTTTCCCAATGCCTCTTAATGCTAACAACAACAACAACTAGCATTTATACATACAGTTAAGGTTTGCAAAGCACTTTACAAACTCTCATTTTATTATCACAAAAACCTTGGGAGATATATGCTATTATTTTCTCCATTTTACAGATAAGGAAACTGAGGCAGACAGAGGTTAAGAGACTTGTTCAAGGTCACACAGCTAGTTAAGTTCTGAAGCAGGATTTAAACTCATGTCTTTTTGAGTTGTAAAGATAATTTTGATTCCAATGCTCAATGTAATCAGTATTTATTCAGTTCATTGTGATTTAATGGGTATCAGTGATTATATTAGTGAGTTAAGTAGAATAGAATTAAGGTTGATTTAGTTATAAGAATAAGAGTCATAATTAATTAACCCATCATCTATTGACGGTAAAATTACTATC
The DNA here is from genome assembly GCF_900497805.2 of Vombatus ursinus. Classification (NCBI taxonomy): domain Eukaryota; kingdom Metazoa; phylum Chordata; class Mammalia; order Diprotodontia; family Vombatidae; genus Vombatus; species Vombatus ursinus. The sequence goes on along the minus strand of NW_020954598.1, from coordinate 24,986,719 downwards.
TGATTTATAGGATAGATTAGGTCTAGTATAAGGACTTACATTAGGAACTTGCTGTGTTAGCACTACCCCTCCCCTCATAACTCCTATAAGAGAACTACGCTTGAAAAACCATGATTTCCTTTCATTGTTCCTATACCATAATATTCTTACACTGCTGACAATGTAGAAGACCCCAGAATACTGCTGCCAAGTACTAGAGGTTGATGGACATCACCCTCAGCAAATCATAGGAGCTCCCCTACTTCTGAAGATGACCAATCATGAGGGGTAGAGCCAAGATGACAGAGAAAAAGCAGGCACTTGCCTCAGCTCTCCCCAGTTCTTCTCCAAAGAACTTTAAGTAATACCTCAAAATGAATTCTACAGTGGTAGAACCCACAAAATGATGGGGTGAAACAATTTCCAGCCCAACGTAACTCAGAAGGTGGGAACGAAAGGTCTGTTACACCAAGGTGAGAAGGGCATGCACTCCAGTGCATGCTGTGTCAGCACATGATGCACCCCAGCAAACCAGCAGCAGGCCTTGGGGGCGACTGAGTCAATGCCTTAGCCCACAGATGGTGAGGGGATTGAACAACTGGTCAGAAGGAGATGTGCAGGACTCTGTTGTTTTACCCATATGCAGATGGAAGTTATAGTACTGGGTCAAAGTCCCAGGGTGAGGGGGAGCACTAACATAGCAGAGCTTGTGGGTGCGGGGAACTGTTCATAGTTCCAGGGTGGAAAAGAGTGCTTGTGATCACTCACAGACCAGTGCATAGTCCAGGAGAGCAGTGACCACACCTCTCCTCATATCCTTGGAAGAATTGAAAACTTACAGACCCTCAGAACTAGCTTTGAGAGCAGCAGCAAGAAAGGCCTAGAGCCTAGGACAGTGTCCCCTCCACCCTGGGAGCACAGCCCCACTTTAACATAGAATTAAGAGTCAAGAAATAGGCTGGAAAAATGAGTAAACGGCCAAAAAAAAAAAAAGATCCTAGCCATAGAAAGTTACTATGGTGACAGGGAAGATCAAAACACAAACTCAGAAGAAGAGAACAAAGTAAAAACGGCTACATCCAAAGATGCAAAGAAAAATGTGAATTGGTTGCAGGCAAAAAAAAAAATATTTCTTGGAAGAGCTCAGAAAGGATTTTAAAAATCAAATAAGAGAGGTAGAGGAAGAATTGGGAAAAGAAATTTGAATGATGCAAGAAAATCATGAAAAAAGAGTCAACAGCTTGGTAAAGGAGGCACACGCACAAAAAAAAGTACTGAAGAAAATAATACCTTGAAAAATAAAATAGGCCAAATGGTAAAAGAAGCACAAAAATCCTTTGATGAGAACAAGGGCTTTAAAAGCAGAATTGGCCAAATGGAAACAGAGATACAAAAATTCACTGAAGAAAAGAGCTCTTTAAAAGTAGAATTGGCTAAATACAAAAGAAAGTACAAAAGCTCACTGAAGAAAATAATTAAAAATTAGAATTGGACAAGGGGAAGCTAATAATTCCATAAAATATCAAGAAACAATGAAACAAAATCAAACGAATGAAAAAATAGATAAAAATATGAATAAAAAAACTTACTTGGAAAATAGATTGATAAGAGATAATTTAAGGATTATTGGACTACCTGAAAGCCATGATCAAAAAAAGAGCCTAAAAAAAAGAGTCTAGATATCATCTTTCAAGAAATTATCAAGGAAAATTGCCTCGATATTCTAGAACCAGAGGGTAAAACAGAAATTGAAAGAATCCACTGATTGCCTCCTAAGAGAGATCCCAAAATGAAAACTCCCAGGAATATTATAGACAAATTTAAAAGCTCCCAAGTCAAGGAGAAATATTGCATGCAGCCAGAAAGAAATCATTCAAATATTGTGGAGCCACAGTCAGGCTTTAGCAGCTTCTACATTAAAGAATCAGAGGGCTTAGAATATGCTATTTCTAGAGGACAAAGGAGCTAGGAGTAAAACTGAGTATAATTCTTCAGGGGAAAAAAACTGATATTCAATGAAATGGAGGACTTTTAAGCATTCCTGAAAAAAGACCAGAGCTGAATAGAAAATCTGACTTCCAAATACAAGACTCAAGAGAAACATAAAAAGGTAAACAGGAAAGAAAAATCATAAGGGATTCAATAGGGTTAAACTGTTTGCATTCCTACTTGGGATGATTTTGTAACTCCTAAGAATTTCCTCATTATTAGGGCAGTTAGAAGGAGTATACATAGTCAAAGGACATGGATGTGAGTTGAATATGATTGGGTGATACCTAAAAAATTAAAATTGAAGGGTGAGAAAGAAGAATGCACTGGGAGAAGGGGAAAGAGACGTAGAATGGGATAATTTATCTGACACAAAAAAGGCACAAAAGAGCTTTTATAGTGGAGGGGAAGATAAGGAAGGTAGGAGGGAGCTTGTGAACCTTATTCTCATTGGAATTGGCCCAAAGAGGGAATAATATACACACTCAGTTGGGTATAGAAATCTATCTTACTGAACAGGAAAGTAGGAGGGGAAGGTGATAGGAGAAGGGGAGGGGTGCTAATAGAAGAGAGGGCAGATTGGGGGAGGCAAAAGTCAGGAGCAAAACATTTTGAGAATGGACAGGGTGAAAAGAGAGATAGAGAGTAAGATAAATGGGGAAAACAGAATAGAGGGAAATATATAGTAATCATAACTGAAAAATATTTTACAGCAAGTTTCTCTGATAAAGACCTCATTTCTCAAATATATAAAGAACTGAGTCAAATCTACAAAAATACAAGTCATTCTCCAATTGATAAATGGTCAAAGGATATGAACAGGCAGTTTTCAGAGGAAGAAATCAAAGCTATCTATAGTCATATGAAAAATGCTCTACATCACTACTGATCAAAGAAATGCAAATTAAAACAACTCTGAGGTACCACCTCACACCTATCAGACTGGCTAATACAACAGAAAAGGAAAATGACAAATGTTGGAGGGGATGTGGGAAAATTGAGACACTAATGCATTGTCAGTGGAGTTGTGAACTGATTCAACTATTCTGGAGAGTAATTTGGAACTACTCCCAAAGGGCTATAAAACCGTGCATACCCTTTAATCCAGCAATACTACTATTAGATCTGTATCCCAAAGAGATAAAAAAAACAAAAGTAAAATGTTCTATATGTATACAAATACTTATAGCAACTCTTTCAGTAGTGGAAAAGAATTGGAAATTGAGGGGATGCCCATGAACTGGGGAATGGCTGAACAAGCTGTGGTATATGTGATGGAATACTATAGTACTATAAAAAATGATGAACAGGATACTTTCAGAAAAACCTGGAAAGACTTACATGAATTGATGTAAACTGAATTGAGCAGAACCAGAAGGACATTATACCCAGTGACAGCAACATTGTGCAATGATCAGCTGTGAAGAACTTCAGCTATTCTCAGCAATACAATGATCCAAGACAATTCTGAAGGACTTATGATGAAAAATGCTATCCACTTTCAGAAAAAGAACTGATGGAGTCTAAATGCAGATGGAAGCATACTTTATTTTTCTTGAGATTTTTTGTGTATGTTTTCTTTCACAATATGACTAATACAGAAATATGTGTTGTATGACTGCACATATATAATCTATATCAAATTGATTGCCTTCTCAATGAGAGGGAAGGGAAAGAATTTGGAACTCAAAATTTTAAAAGACAAATATTAAAAATCATTTTCACATGTAATTGGGGAAAAATTAATTTTTTCTAAGGCAATTGGGGTTAAGTGATTTGCCCAAGGTCACACAGCTAGTAAGTGTCAAGTGTTTGGTGTGAGGCCAGATTTGAACTCAGTGAAAAATAAATTTTTTTGAAAGATGACCCATCATGAATTGTAGTGTATCACTTTGATCTCTCCAGGTAAAAAAAAAAGGGGGCTGGTCACTAACGGGAGGATCCTTGACTTTGGGGAAGGTCTTGGATCCAATTGCTTACCAACCCTCGGTCTCCCTAATTAAGTGATTGTGCTTGGAGCTTTGACTCAGTTTCCTTTTTTTGCAGATTGGATTTTTGAGGCCCACAGAGTGCAAGTCCAGTGCTCTAACCACTGGGCGACATAGACGCCTGTTTTCCCTATGAGATTATCTCCAATTTATCCTGTATGTACATTGCCTGTATATAGTAATTTGCATGTGGTTGCCTTGAGAGCAAGGACTTTCTATTGCCTTTCATTGTAGCCCCAGTGCTTAGTAAAGCACCTGGCACAGTCTATGCTTAATAAATACTTATCAACTTAACTTGACTTAAGACTACTCTCCCTCCCTAACCTGTCCCATAGGCAAGTTGGTCTTGACTTTTATAGATCTAGGAGTTGGACCTGGACATGTTCAGAAATTTCTAAAATGAGAAAATTTCACATTTCTACCTTGAGCTTCCACCCTGTTTCATAGAAACCTCCCCAGTTTCTACTATTAGACTTAATTTATAAGACTTACTATAATTTTTAAGGGCTACTTGATTTATTAAAGTCCAATTTGATAATTGTAAAGAAGCTTCCAGGGCAGCGAGGTGGCACAGTGGATACAGAACTGGCCTTGGAGTCAGGAGGACCTGAGTTCAAATTTGACCTCAGACACTTACTAGCTGTGTGACCCTGGGCAAGTCACTTAACCTCCATTGCCTCAAAAAAAAAAAAAAAAAGGGAAGAAGCAGCATCTAAATAGCAAAACTCTAATGAAAGTTCTTCCTTTGATGGCCTCCCTCCTCTCTGATCTTCTGACTGACCATCTTTACTCCCCAGTGGAGAAGAGGATCAGGAAAAGGAGTGGAGGATTTGGGAACTTGCCAAGATATGCTCAGAAAGTGCTTGGAGAAAATGGGGGAAGTGTTAGGATCTAGTGGGAGGGGGGTGGGAGTGGTTCACAGCAGCTGCCAGGCTGGTCAGTCTGGTCCACTCCTCACTGTAGCACCTGGTTCCTTTGCTTTCCACATCCTTTCAAAGCCATGCCAGTTGTCCATGACCTGTCCCTGTGCCTAACTTGGGGTTACAGCATCAAACCGAACATCATTGATTAGCAAGCAGTTGGCCTCCAACAGGCTTCCAGAATGGCATAGAGAGGCAGACCAGGAGTCTTTTTCCAGGTAAGGGGGTGGTGGGGTAGTGGTAGGACTACACAGGTAAAATCATGCTGTGCCTCCTGCCCTTTCCTAGAATTTCTTCCTTCTCTCAGACTCATTCCCAAGGGTGGATATAAATTTCCTGGGCTCTTTCTTCAGTAACCTCTGGGGCCTTCTCCTCCAAAGGGCTCCTTTCTCACTCAGAGGAGTCCCAGGGGACCTTCTTCCTCAGTAACTTCTGGCACTTTGCCTCTCCCTGGACGTCCTTCCTCAGGCACCCTGGGGGAATCCCCTCTCTTAAGGGTTTCCTCCTTAACTCTTGGCCCAATTATAGAATTAAATATTGCATTTTCTTAAGGGCAGGGCTCTTCTACTTGGCAATTAATGTCCAAGCAGCTATGAGTAATTACTATGGGCCCAGCCTGTTATTTGATCTGGCTTATGTATTCTGGTCTCCAACCTCTGACCCTCATCTCCTTCCCCACGCTGGGGAAAGGTTATGAGGGAAGAGGGGAAAGCAACAGAATGAGGGTCAGACTTTCAGGATCTGTTTTCTTTTTTTTTTTAACTCGGTTAGGCAATGGGGTTAAGTGACTTGCCCAGGGTCACACAGCTAGTAAGTGTTACGTGTCTGAGACCAGATTTGAACTCAGGTCCTCCTGAATCCAGGGCTGGTGCTCCATGTACTGTGCCTCCTAGCTGCCCCTGGGATCTGTTTTAATCCCCATTTCCTCACGAGGCCAAACTCAAAGGAACTCATATGACTCCTTTCTAGGTGCCAAGACTAAAGTGGAAGGAGAGTTGATCCAAGACTTTTTGGTAGCAGATGATTGTGCACTCAGTGCAGGCTCTAAGGCTGAGATGCAACAATGTATGGATCGATTCTCTGCTGCTTGTGCTAATTGTGGCCTAACAATTTACAGGGATCCATGAGAACTTCAATACACCCCTTCCTCTAGTCTAGTCCACTACACACCATAGTATCAGTAGAAACATTGGACATGATCTTCCAAGATGCTTCACACATCTCAAAGAAGGCCCCTAGGAGAGATGAAGGGAGGGATACCCCACTGAAGGAGGGTAACCCCATTGAATGTTCATCTCCCTACCTTACTCTGGGCCGCAGAGGTGAAAGGTCCCAAAGAAGTCTTGGGCGCCAATGGTTGGTGGGAGAAGCTGGTCTGGGCAAAATGTGGCCAGTTTTGCCTATGGTCAGTAAATGTGGTTCCTCCCTCCGATCCCTTGTTTTGGGGAGTAGGAGGTTCTATCTGTAACCAGTCAATGAATTCTTCGTGAATACTAGGTGTCCTTCCTGGTCCCCATCCCTAGTTCAGAGACCATAGGGCTTTACCCTGGCAAGAGCTTTGAGTTCAAATTTTGGCTCTGTGACATATCAGCTGTGTGACCTTGGGAAAGACACCTAACCTCTCTGTGCCTCATTGTATTCATCCGTAAAATGAGGGGCTTAATATACTGATATCCTTTCTAGTTCTAAATCCTATGACTCAAAGTCAAACAGAAAAAGGGAGATTTAGTCAGACAGCAGTAGTTCCTGTGAAGAGACTGAAAGATTTAGTAGGCTACAAACAAGTAACAGATTTAGGATTAAAAGGGATCTTGAGGTCATTTAGTCCACCACTTTTCTCTTACTGTTCAGTGTCCGTCAGTGTGACATGGCAGTCAAAAAATGTAACATAATTTTAAATTGCATCCAGAGAGGTTCAATGTCCAGAATGGGAGGGAGAGGAAGATCATCGCCATGGTCAAATCACACTGGGTGTACTGTGTTCAGGTGTACCTGTCACATTTTTAGGGAGGTTATCGACAAACTGGAACATATGTAAGGTAACCAGGATGGAAATGGGATTGGAGATCATCCCATCTAAAAATAAGTCGAAGGAACTGGGGAGGTGCAACCTAGAGAAGAGAAGATAAGTATCTCAAGGGTTACCTAGAGGATCATAGTTTTGCTTGGCTCCACACAGCAGAGTTGAGAGCAATGGGAAGACATTACATGGAAGCACAGGTCTAACAGTAACAGCTGCATCAAAGTGATATGGGCTGCCTCAATAAGTAGTGAGTTCCCCATCATTGGAAGTCTTCAAGTAAAGTCTAGATGAGCACTTCTTGGGGATGCTTTGGGAGAGACTATTGTTCACAAAACCATGGCTTAGATTAGATGCTCTTTGAGGTCCTCTTCCAGCTCTGAGATTCTGGAATTCTACAGTCTCTTATGAACCCTGAGCTAAGTGGGTCCCAGATCCCCTTTGATGACCAGTTCACAGTTTGGGAACCCTAGCAACCTGGCTGGGAGTTCCTGCAAGCCTGACATGGCCTGGAAGAAGTCCAGGCTTCTGGGCACCTGGAGGCAGCGTTTCTCTTGTGGTCTCTTTCGTCCCTGGTGCCTGGTTCAGTCCCCGGAAATGGTCCCGTAGCTCTCGGACACTGACGCCAGACCGGACAATGGTGTCAAATTTACGGAGTCTGGTTGGGGTGGACAGGGGTTGAGGCATTGTGCTCAGGGGTCTGTGCTCCATAGGACCATCTAAGGAAGTAGGGTGGAGACAGATTAGATTTATTAGGGGAGAAGAGCCTTGGTACTCATGTACTTCCTCTCCACCAACCCCAAACTCCCATCATATGACAAAGAAGTGGGAGTGCAAGGTAGCACGGAAAAGCCTGGGCTAGGAGTCACATCTCAAGACCTAGGTGCTAGATCTCTGTGACCTGGGAGAGTCCCTCCCCTGTTTGGGTCCCAGTGTCCCCACTAGTTACTGAGCCAGATTAGACTCCATGGCCTCTAAAATTCCTGATAATTGATGTCCTATGAGGTGTTAAGCAGCTGGGATTCTTGCAGACTGTGCCTTCATTCAGTCCAGGGTCTATCCCCACTCATTCTGCTGCGCTCCTATGCCCAGGATCTTACCTGGTGCTGAGGCTTGACCACTGTCCAGAGGCTCCACGTCCCTGTCCCTATCCCTGTCTTCATCCCCATCCAGAGCAGCAATGGTGTCCAAAAGAAACTTCAGGCTCTCCTGCTCCCTTGGACTTAGACCTTCCAGGCCCAGCTCCTATAAGAGGAAGAAGGAATTCGTCTTGGATACAATACAACAAAGAGGGGGCAGCTAGGTGGCACAGAGGATAGAGCACCGGCCCTGAAGTCAGGAGGACCTGAGTTCAAATGTGGCCTCAGACCAAACACTTGTCACTTACTAGCTGTGTGACCCTGGGTAAGTCACTTAACCCCAATTGCCTTAAAAACAAACAAACAAACAAAAACAAATACAACAAAGAGCCATTAAGGTGCCTACTGTACAAAAGCACTATGTTAGGCCCTTGAAGGATGAAAACAGAATCAAAGTCAGCTACCTCCCTGATGGTAAATTACTTAACTTGACAAGTCTACAAGTCAAGACTAAAGTAGAAGGAAAGTTGGTGCGTGACTTTTTGTTAGCAGATGATTGTGCACTCAGTGCAGGCTCTGAGGCTGAGTTGCAAGAATGTATGGATCGAGTCTCTGCTGCTTGTGCTAATTTTGGCCTAACAATTAACATCAAGAAAAGGGAGGTTCTTCACCAGCTAGCACCACAGCATCCAGATGTGGAACTATCGGTTACAATGAAGGGATAAATTTTGAATGCTGTGGATAAGTTCACTTACCTCGGCAGTGTACTTTCCAGGGATGTATACATAGATGATAAGGTTGATGCATGCATTGCCAGAGCTAGCTGTGTTTGGGAGGCTCCGAAGGAAAACATGGGAGAGAAAAAATATTGGGCTGCCCATCAAGCTGAAAGTCTATAGATCCGGTTTGCTGATCTCACCGTTGTACACTTGGACAGCATACCAACGCCATGCCAGGAAACTACATCACTTCCATTTGAATTGTCTTAGGAAGATTCTGAAGATCACCTGGCAAGATGGGGTATGGGACATCGAGGTCCTTTTTTTTTTTTTTTTGTGAGCAATCGAGGTTAAGTGACTTGCCCAGGATCACACAGCTAGTAAGTGTCAAGTGTCTGAGGCCACATTTGAATTCAGGTCCTCCTGACTCCAAGGCTGGTGCTCTATCCACTGATTGAAGTCCTTTCTTGAGCTGAATTACCAAGCATTCAGACACTGCAGAGAGTATAACTTATGGGCTAACCACGTTGTTCAAATGCCAAATGTACGTTTGCCTAAGACTATTTTGCAGTGAGAGCTCACACGAGCGAGGCAAATGTTCACATGGAGGTCAGAAGAAGCAATACAAGAACACTGTCAGGGTCTCTCTGAGAAACTTTGGAATTGATTATGGCACATGAGAAACCCTAGCACAGGACTGCACAGTTTGGTGTTGCTGCATCAAAGAAGGCACTGTGCTCTATGAGCAAAACAGAATTGCAGTAGCTCAAAGGAAATGTGAGATGTGCAGATTTAGAGACATCACTCCAAACGTTCATATGAACTATTTGTGCCCAACCTGTGGTAGAGCCCTCCGAGCTCGTGTTCGTCTGCTCAGCCACAGTTGGACACACCGTACCTTGATCCCCAACACATCGATTTCATTTTGGTGTGTTTTGAGAATGAAAGACAACCCACCAAACAGCTAGGACCTCAGGGAGATTCAGAGTTTAGATAAAACACAGTCCCCACTTCCACAAATTCACAATCTAGTAAGGAGATAGGATGCAAAAAACACAGCTAGCTAGAATACATGTCACATAATTATGTTACATACATATGTTACATAGAAAACGTGTTACATACATATGTCAGACAACAAAAGTTAAGGATTGCACGAGCTCTGAAGGGGAAAGACTGGAGGAGTCTGAAGAGTATTCATGAAGGGAACTTAGAAGGGAGGTCTTTTAGGTCTTGGGGGAAAACAGGAGCTGAAGGTCAAAGGTGGGAGAAAATGGCAGGTTTGGGGGTCAGAAAAAAGGGTCAAAGGTCATAGGAACAAGAGATCCTAGTGGCATCTCAGAGAAAGTCAGACAGAAGTCAGTGTTGGCCACAGCATTCCCACCTTGAGGTTCTGGCATTCCAATTGGCCTCCCTCTTCATCTGTGTCCATCCTCTTGTCTGTCCTCTGCTCAACAGGAATGGATGGTCCTTGGGATCCTAGGAGTCATAGGCTGGGTTGGTGTTCTGCTCTCCACATGCCCCCCCACTCCCAGATTCTGTTCCCTATTTTCCCCTGGACACAGTTTGAGGGCACAGGACCTTCACTCCTGTTGCAGGAAGGGCTGATCCAAGAAGGTGTCCAGCTAAAGCAATCCCAGCCTGTCTAGAGGAGACAGAAGGACCTGTTACCTGATCAGTTTTCTGGCTGTATAGGAGACCCTGGCCACAGATGCAGGATCCCTATCTGGGTCTTGCCCTCTAGTCGATGGATGCTTCTGCCCCTGCTTAGGTTGGATCCCCTGCACTAGGCACCTGCCCTGGCCAAAGGTTAACAAGGGCAAGGGAGGGGCAGGCAGGTGATATCCTGTGCAAACAAGAGCTACTTCCCTGAGGTAGCCCAGTTCCTGACAGCTGTGTCAACACAAACACATCTATGGAAAAGAGGTTTGCAACAGGAAAAAAACAAAGGGCCCTAGTTACCTTGTCTCCACCCACCCCCTCCACCATATCCTGATTAGACATACTTTTCCTTTCTCCCATGCAGGAGTACTCAAGCCATCCCTGCTAGAGACACTGATTTCAATTGCCTCCCTCATAGGTAAGTGACCCGATTCCTGGATAAACTGGAGAGGCAAAAACTGAGCCAATCACCCCTTATCCTCCTTCTAACACCTTTGGCTTATTTGACATTATTCCCCTTCAACCACTCTACCCACCTTCCAGTCAAATTGGTGCACTATCTGAATCTACACCTTGATATGCTATCTCTAGTCTTCCTGCCTTTGAATGGGCCATTTTCTGGGGCAGCTAGGTGGCATGGTGGATAGAGCACCAGCCCCGGATTCAGGAGGACCTGAGTTCAAATCTGGCCTCAGATACGTAACACTCACTAGCTGTGTGACTGGGCAAGTCACTTAACCCCAATTGTCTCATCAAAAAAAAAAAAAAATGCTCTCATGAATGGGCCATTTTCCACACCTGGAGAATCCTCACTTACTTTCAACGTTCACCTTACATATCATCTCTTATATGAAGTCTTTCTTGATTCTTCCAGGTGATCAGCTCAGGTTTCCATCCTCCGATTATCTTGCATTTACTTATGGTAAATATAGTGTCATAGCCTCCAGACCAATGTAAATTGAACTTACATTCCTCTGGCACCTAGATGAATACCTTACACATAGTAAATACTTCATAAATGTTTGTTGAATTGAATTTTAATTTGGTTAGAACCAGATTGAGGGCAGAGCTGAGCTGGAGGGTAGGAGATGGGACAGAGATTAGGTTAGAGTTGTAAAAAGCATAACTGTGACATGTATACATCACTGTTTGCAAGCTTTACAAAAGTTATCTCATTTTGCCTCTCTCAAAAACCCCCTAAAAACTGGTTGCTATGATTATCCCAAATTTACAGTTGAAGAAGCTGAGGTTCAAAGAAATTGTGTCAATTCACCCAGCATCTGAGGCAGGAGGTGGACCCACCCCCACCCCCACCCCCTTTCAATACTCCCAAATTCAAAACTCTAACCACTCTGTATTTCCTACAAGATATCTTAGAGATTATTTAAAATCACAGATTTAGAGTAGAAAGGGCCCTTAGGGGTCATCTGATCCGACTGCATGATTTTACATATGATGAAATTGAGGCCCAGAGTTCAGTAGCTTGCTTAATGTCCCACAGCTACCAATTAGCGGGGCCAAGATGTGATCCCAGGGGTTAGCAGAACAGAGCCTCCAAGGCCATTGGTCCAGATAGAGACCCAAGGGTTAGTGGATAAGGACAGGGTGGGTTAGGGCTGGGTTGGAGCTGGGGTCCCGAGGGTCTGGGGGCGTCCAAATAGGCAGGGCATGCTGGAAGGGCTGGGAACATCTCGGCATTGACGGGGGTGGGGGTGGGCAGCGTGGAGAAGCTTCCTTAGGGAGAGGGTGGAGTCAGCTGGGGTTCTTGTCCCGCCCCCAGTCGGACTGCAGGAACTGGCCCAACCCGCTCACCAGGGGGCACTACAAGACTCGGGGGGGGCCGTCCCCCAGGGACGGAGACGCTCTAGCCCAGGTCCGGCAGCCAGTTCCGGTGTCTGTGGTGCCGGCAACCTGAGGCCGGAAGTCAAGAGCTGGGACGGCGCCGCTGAGGCTACTAGGCGGGCCTTGGGTCGGAGACCACCCACCCACTCACCCCGCCCTGGGGATCCACGGCCGGGCGCCGGCTGGCCTCCAGGCCTGGAGACTGCCATCTGGCCCTTCTCTTCCTGAGATGTCACGGACTCCGGATCCCTGACCTCCGGCCCCCCCCCCCCCCAGGCAGCCTCTCCCTCGGCCATTTAGTTTCTTTCTCTTCTGGAGCAAAACAGACCCTTCCCCGCCTCTGACTTATGACCCCAAACTCTGCGCCCTGGCCCCTTTCCTGAGAGCTCCTTGACCCTCAAGGAACCCCTCCCCCATTAACCCCTCTCTTCCTAGCCGCAGAGACCACTCCTCACTCCTTGCAGCCTCTTGCCCCTCTTTCCCTCATTAACCCTTCTCCCCTTGCCCTGAAATCAAACCCCTTTCCCAACCCCCCATCCTCTTTCCATAAGCTTTTTTCAAGCTTCCTCTTTGCCCCCCCAGCCCCTCCCCCCTCTGCAGGGCATGAGCATGGGGGAGGCTGCTGCCTGCCGGGCTGCCAGCCCAGACCTGAGCAGATTCCCCAGAACTCCTGCCATGGCTGCAGGCACAGATAAGGATGGAAATAGAGAGAGCCTCGTGGCCCCAAGGACTCCTTCACCCCCAGGGAGCCCAGACCCCGAGGAGCCTAGGAAGCCCCTGTGTCCTCATCCTGGTGGAGGTCTGGGGGCTGAGGGTCAGGACTCTTTGGGCTTCCCTGAATATCCTCTCATGATAAGAACCAAAAAACTGGTCCTTCACATGGACATAAACAACACCATCCTCGTGTCTGACAGTGCCACTGGTCAGGGCCCTGTGGCTGCCCTCAACTCCTACCTGAGCACAGTGTGTTGGGGGCAGTTCAACCAGGAGGGTAAGAAGCATTCCAGGACCATGCAGCTTTGTGTGCCTGTTGACAACATACATTTGTGTCTTAGGTGGGTCTTTGGGCTTCTGGTTATTGCAGAGGGTGAAGGAGTGAGTCTTCAGGAGCCGTAAGAAGGAAAGGCAGTGGAGTGGTATGGAAAGACTGCTGGACCTGTTGAAATCCTGATTTGACCTCTATTCTTATGTGAGCTTAGGCACAAATCGATGAACTCCTCTGAGCTTCAGGTTCTTTTTCTGTAAAATGGGATTTTAACAGGGTTTTATAAGGAAAGTATTTTGTATTTTTATTTTTGTTGGGAAAGGACCTGAGATCCCCAATGGGTGCAAGTCTAAAGTATCCCTGATGTGGTTTCTCTAGAGATACTCTCCCCCTCCCCCAGGTCAGGGCTCAGCCTGTGGAAAGGTTATGGAGTACAAGTGAAAGAGTCATGGCCTGAGGGTTCCAGTTCAGGACCCTCTCCAGACTCCCTGTGGCCTTGGGTAAGTTGCTATGGTTTAACTCAGAGCAATTGTTCTCAAATCTGGAGGACTGCGCTTTGGAGGATTATAGATTAGTTGGAGGCAGGGACCTTGGAAAGTCATTGTGCCCTACTGCATAGAAGGAAACTGATGGTTAGAGAGATGAGGTGACTTGCCCAAAATCACACAGGTTGTATATAATAGAGACGATATTTGAACTGGGTCTATTTTATTATTTGGCCCTTTTCCCACTTCACCTGTTCAACTCCTTCAGATTCCTCAGTTACCAGCTATGTGACCTTGGGCAAACCACCACTTCTGTGAACCTCAGTTTATCATCTCCATCTGAAAGAGGGTAACAACAACTGTATTACTTATTTCACTGGGGGATGTAAGGAAACCACTTTGTAAACCATAAAGGCAACTGGTGCTACAGTTGATAGAGCACTGGGCCTGGAATCAGGAAGACCTAAATTCAAATGTGACCTCAGACACTTACTAGCTATTTGACCCTGGGCAAGTCACCTCACCTCTGTCTGCCTCAGTTTCCTCTCTAAAATGGGGATAATTATAGCATCTACTTTCCAGAGTTGTTGTGAGGATCAAATGAGATAATATTTGTAAAGTGTGTTACTAACCTTAAAGAGCTATAGAAATAATATAGAAATTGTAAAGTGACATAGAAATGGCTATCATTATTATTATTATTATTCCCCTCTCAAAACAAATGTCCTTGAACAAATCACTTAAACTCCCAGTGCCCTATGCAATTCTTCTAAACGTTGCAGAAGATTTGCAGATCTGCATTGATGAAAAGGGAGTTTTCTTGCCTGAAATTCCCTACATGGATGAAGTCACAGGTCCATGCAGGAAAAAAAAGTTCCCTCTCTGGGTCTCAGTTTCCTTTTCTGGAAAATGAAAGACTTGGAAAAGATAGTCTCTGAGATCTTTTCCAGCCCTAATACGAATTTAGGATCATACTTCTGACTACCGACTCAGCTCTGATCACTGGCTTTGGAGAGAGTTGGCTGTCATCGAGCCACATATGTGAGAGGGGGACAGATATGTCCTCTCTTGCTGATTTTTGGCCATGTTCCATCTCTCACTTCTCTACTACATACCCACCCCAACTCTGGACTCAACTTTCCTTTTCAGGTGAGTGGCAGTGGCTGAGTGGGTTCCCTTCATTGCTGCCCCCTACCCCTGATGCCAGCAGCTTCTCCTCAAATTTTGGCCGGCACTCCAAGTTTACATCAAGTACCCTGGGCCACCCCTTCCGGACACTCTTCTCCTACTACTTGCAGCTGTTGGAGTGGCCTGGCCAGCCTGATGCAGTTTTCTCTGTCCCGGGGGAGGATGGCCGTCATTACCACCGTGTACTGCCAGCCTTTTTCAAACTACTGGCTGGTCTTTGTCAGCAAGGCCGTCGCTTTGCTGTCATTTTCCGCACTTTTGGCAAAGACTTGACCTCACTACTTCAGACCACACACAATGCTCTTCAAGGCCAGCACCCACATTTCTCAGCCCTGAAAGAGGTGGTGGTGAGAGATGCTCTTGGGGCAAGGGAAACCAGAGTAGGACATTCCTCAGGAGAGGTTCAGTAGCCTGGTAACTGAAGAGCAACCAGTCCTTCTTAGAACTGGGGGTGGGGGGGAGGAAGAGGGAAGAAGAAACAAGGGGAGGTGGGTAACACTGGGGATATGTGTTGGCCTCAACCCCTCCCTCTTCTTGCAGCTCCCTGTGGACCTGCGACCTGGAAAGATCCGCTGCAGTCCAAAAAAGGTGATGGTCAGTCGAGGGAAAGAAGTTGTGTCAAATTCGCCAGATGCAAGAGTCGTCTATGACTACTTCAGTGCCATGGAAGGCCTGGGGGGGTTTCAGGATCACTTTGCTTGGTAATAACAATAACAACCTAGAGGAGTTATTTATCGCTATACATTTACGAAGTACTTTCCTCACAACAGCCCTAGGAGATAGGCAGTGCAAGTATTATTCTCACCATTTTACAGATGAAAAAACAGACTCAAAGAGAAGTGGCTTGCTCAGCGTAACAGGACCAGTTAGTGTTAGAGCCCAGTCTCAAACTATGGTATTCTGGGCCATTCCAGAACTCTTTCTAGCCCCCTGTCTGTCACCCTAAGAGCTGCCATCTCTGGCTTGGTCACAGTCCCTTCAGGGTCAGGGAGTGACCTAGGATTGGAGAAGGTAACTAGTAATCCAGTTTCTCCATAGGGCTGCTATATGGATGTCCATCCCCTTCTCCAAAGTACAGTGTAGGTACTAGCTCCTTCATGAACAAAGCCTTCCCTGAACACTTGGTGCACAGTGATTGCTTAGTAAATTTTTATTGATTTGGCTGTGTGATTTAATGCTAGCAGCTCTCATGCTAGGCAGTCCAAGCAGTGAAAGCTCATTATGCATCCTACAACTGAAGCTCCTACCTCTGGAATGGGCCTGGGTGAACCCAAGTAGAACCCCCACACCAGCTCACCTATCACTGGCATAAAGCCATCCTATTCTGAAGCTCCACCATAGGAAGTTGTAGGCTCCATGATGACCTCCCCCACAACATCCCCCATTTTCCCCTCCTCTCCAGGTGGGCCAAGAACAATTTCTCCAGCCAGGGTGGCAAGCCGCTGTGGGTGGATCCCCATGACCCTGAGGTCCAGCACATCTGCTTTGATGATAATATTCGACTGCAGGATGAAGAGAGCATCTTCCACCCCCAGGTACAAATAGATTGGAGTATTGGGAGGGAGAGGAGATGGCCTCCAACTCACAGAGACAGGAAGTGGCTCTGTGGATAGAGGATATACTACTGGGCCTGGAGGCAGGAAGACTTGAGTTCAAATTCTGCCTCACACTTAGCTCTGTGACCCTAGATCAATTTGAGTCGATAAGTCAACCAGCATTCACTTTTTAAAAAATTTTATTTCATGTTCAGTTCTGAATTCTCTCCCTCACTACTGCCACTCCTTTACCCATTGAGAAGGCAAGAAAAGCAAAACTCATTACAAATATATATAATGAATTATTAAGTGCTTACTGTAGGCCAGGCTAGGGGTATAAGGAAAGGCAAAAACAGTCTCAGCTTTCAAGTAGCTGGGAAGAAGCAGCATGCAAAAACTGTGTAGAAACCAGATATAGGACAAATTAGAGATAATTTCAGAGGGAAGTCATTAAAATTAAGGAGGACCAGGAAAAGCTTTTTACAGAAGATGGGTCTTGAGCTGAGACTTGAAAGAAGCTAGGGAAGCCAGGAGGCAGAAATGAGGAAGGGAGAGTTCCAGGCACAGGGGCCAGTCAATGAAAATGCTAAATTTCACACAGTTGGGAAATGGAGTGTCATGTGTGAGGAACAGCAAGCACACCACTAGTTTCTTGTTTTTTTAAGAGTATTTTATTTTTTCCCAATTACATGTAAAGACAATTTTTAACATTCATTTTTTAAAAATTTTGAATTCCAAATTTTCTCCCTCCTTCCTTCATCTCCCCCTTCTCTGAGACAGTAAGCAATTTGATAGAAGTTATATACGCACAATCATGTAAAACCTGAAGGAGACCACTAGTCACTGGATCTCAGCGTATGTGGAGGGGAGTAAGGTATAAGAAGGCTGGAGAGGTAGGAGGGTCCAGGTTAGAAAGAGCTTTAAAAGCCAAACAGGATTTTATATTTGATCCTGGAGGTAATAGGTCACCAGTAGACCTCTCCCAGCTTCAGTTTCCTCATTTATCAAATGAGGGAATTCGACTTGTTCTAATGTCCCTTCCTGCTTTAAATCAATGATCTTATGAATGGAATTAACTCAGGTTCATGGGAGACACCCATCCTAAGGTCTGGGCCAGCCAAAAGTTGGTTATGCTAGGATTGGGCTGATTTCCAAGCCTCCCTCTGTGTTGGCCACTGTGGGAGGAACTGAGGATTGGAGTCTTCCCTGGGGGCTAAAGGATGAGTGCAACATCCTGCTGGGCAGAGGCACTTTTCCCAGCCTCATACAGAGACCCCAGCCTATTCTACCCCCATGAACTGAGTGTGTGTGTGTGTGTGTGTGTGTGTGTGTGTGTGTGTGTGTGT
>NW_020954598.1:24621877-24968972 GCF_900497805.2 Vombatus ursinus | reverse complement strand
GTGTGTGTGTGTGTGTGTGTGTGTGTGTGTGTGTGTGTGTGTGTATGCTCTTGGTTACAGGTGTTTATGGGCCACGGAGGACAAGAATGCTGCACAGTCCCTACCTCTGAACTCTACAGCATCTGCCTAGTGCAAAATGATCTCCTTCAAGCCATTGCCAACCCTGACTACTTCTTGATGACTGTGAGCCAGTGTGAGGACCGGTATGACCAATACTTGTCAAAGGCCCAGGCAGATGGTGGTTGTTGAGAAATCAGCTCAGTTGAAGAGTGGACTTCCAGACCGCTTCAGCAAATAATAGCCCTTCTGGACTTCATGGCAAGTTACCTCCTCCATTTTAATCAGGATGGGGAGGGGCATAGGGTAGGAAGGACCCTTGGATCTGGCCCTCATCATTTCTGTAGTTTCTCTTGGCTTGGCCAATGTGGGAATTGTAGGTTGGGAATTGATCTCCCCTTTACTCCCAAGACCTTTGCACATGGACTTTTGGTTTGGATAGGGGGTTCTGGCTCTGCTTTGGCTTCTGTTACACAAATTGGTGCCCATCTGATTGGAATCTACACGTTAAAATCCAGCTCCAATGTGGGGCCACACGCTGCTTCTCTGTTTTTCTCACTGGCTACATGGGGTAGACCCGTGGTTGGTATGGCTGGGTTCTGAGGGGAAGGCTTAGGATGAGGTTAACTCTGGCTAAGCCAACACCAGAAGTAGAAAGAAAGTGGGTCATGCAGGTTTCCACAATAGGTCTAATGTAAATATGGAATGGAATGGAAAACACATATTAAGTCCTTGCTGTATGCCAAGCAGTGTCGGAAAGGGAGTTATGGTCCTGAGGGTTGGGATAGTGTTCGAGTCTGGGTTACCTCTATCGGAGGTGAGAATGAGGAAGTCAGCATCCAGCCAGGATTAGACATGGAACTAGAATTCTAATGTCCCAACTCCTAGTACACTGCTTTTCCCATAATACCACCTAAACACTTTCTTGGTACTAATGCACACATATATTAATTTTACTAAAAGACATGTTTTATAGGATATATGATTCAGGTGCAAACTGGGTGTGAGTCAGTCCTGAAAAGATGTTAAGAAATTGGTTATGTAGAATTCATCAGTGTGGAATGCATCCATCCTCTCCTTGAGGGGTAGAATTGGACATGGATTTTGAAGGTTAGGTCAGATATCCCAGAGGAATAGGTAAGAAAAGAGCTAGACAAACTACCTACCACTCTTACCTTTTCAAAATGGCCCCCAAGTCCATATCTCCAGCACTGTGCTCTCACTAGCATTCCAAACCTATATTTTCATCTCTAAGACATTTCTAATTGTGGGTTGTAATGGAAGGGGTTCTTAACGCTAACTCTGACTCAGAATCTTTCCCTTGTCCACCAACTTCAGTCTGACCCCCTTCCTACTGGTAACAGTGGTTTCCGAGCCTAGAATTCTGCAATGAGTTTTTGACCTACCACCCACTCTTCACATCCTCCCCCGCTTCCCTATGGCCAGTGCTTTACCACAACCTGTCATTTCTTCCTTGGTTCAGTCCTTTCCACCTGTCGTTTGTCACCATCCTCACCACCATCATCACCAGCACCAAGTCATTACCTAAACTACCCAAATGAGCTTATAACTATCCTTCAATTTGCCCTTTCCTGTTCACCCTCCAGCCATCACTGATTGCCCCACTTCCTTACCCACATAAATGGCCTGCCTTTCCCTAAGCTTACTAAAGCATAAATGTAAGATAGTGGCTTCTCTTTCTCTCACACTTTTAAACTTTTGGAAGCACTTTTATATGTGTTTATATGCCCCCTGAGGTAGATGATCCTCATTTTATAGGGATGGAAACTAAAGTGCAGAGAAGTGTACATTTTAAAAATAACTTCTAAATGTATTTCTCAGGTAAATGATTTCTGATGCTTCTCTGTGGCATGGAGGTATTTTGGGTTCTCAAAAGCTATGCTCATTCAGGCCAGTCCTCTGAAGCCAGAAAGGCCTTGCATGTTGGCCTGCTGATGGACTTTGTTTCTCTCAAGAGAGCCATCCCTGCTTAAATGGAGAGAGGCTTATCACCAGAGAGTTGGTCAGGGAATAACTTTTTTTTTTATTATTATTATTCCTGAGAACAGCTCATGAAAACCATCTGCTACAAGGTGTAGTAGAATTGGATCCCAATGAATAGAAGGAGTGCCAACCTCCATGATTTCATAGATTGTTGAAGGTTTTTTTTTAATACAAAATTTAGTAATTTCGACAAATAGGAAATAAGGAATAAAATTCCATTTAAAACTTTACCCTGTGTTCCTTACCAATTTCTCTTGTCTCTATTTCAAATACTACCAACATTGAAGGGGAAGCAGGGAGAAGTTTTGGAGGAGATTGTGCGGAATCAAGAGAGGCTTCATAAAGGACCTGACCACAGCCCTGAACTTTGAAGGATATTTGGGGATTTATAGTAAGAGGCAGAGGTGAGGTGGGAGAGCCTTTCAGATGTGGGGCTGAAGCCAGTGCAGAAGCATGGATAGAGGGAATGACGGAGTTCAGAGAGCAGATTAGGACAGTTTGGCTGGAATGCATTATGCATGAAAGGGAGTGATATGAACTGAGACTGTAAAGGTGGGTTGGAACAAGATCATAAAGGGCTTTAAATGCCAGGCTGAAGAGTTTGTCGTGTCCTTGAGGCAATAAGGAGCTGCTGAAGATGTTTCAGATGGGGAGTAACATGATTAGACTTTTATCTAAGGCATATTAATTGGCTAGCTTCATGCTGGTTGGATTGGGGAGGGGAAAGGACCAAAAGGAAGAGGCCAATTAGAATAATAATAATAGCTAGCATTTATATAGCACCTATTATGTGTCAGGCAGTACACTAAAGTTTTACAAATAATCTTGTGTGAGCCTCACAACAACCCTGGGAGGTAGATGCAATTATTATCTCCATTTAACAGATGAAGTAACTGAGGCGAAGAGCGATGAAATGATTCACCCATCCAGGGTCACATAACTAATCAGTGTCTGAGGCCAACTTTGAATTCAGGTCTTCCTGACTCTAGGCCCAGGGCTCTATCGACTCTGACACCTAACTGTCTCTGTTGAAATAGGTGAGGTAAGAGGTAATGAATTTAGGTTAGTAGCTACTCGAGTAGAGAAAAGAGATTGAATGAGAGATGTTTTGAAAATAGAATTGATGACTTGGTAACAGAAAGGATGCTTCTAGGGTTGTGAGCCTGAGTGACTGGAGTAATGGTGGTAATCTTAATAGAAATAGGGAAATTTGAAGGAGAAATGGGTTTGGGGGAAAATGAGAATTCTACTTTGGACATGTTAACTTTGAAATGCAAATAGGGCATCCAGGAGATGTCCAGTTTGTACAAACTGCAGTTTGAGAAAAATTAAGGCTAAACATAGAGATTTGGGAGTTCACTGCATAGAGGTGATAGTTGAACGTATGGAAACTAATGAGGTAGTTTATTCTGATGTTAATGTTTTTCTTCACTTTGCGTTAATTTCTATAAATCAACATGTTTTTACGTATTCTTTCCTATTTTTCATTGTTAGTGCTTAAAGCACAGTGTCTGGCACATAGCAAGGGCTTAATAAATACTAGATGACTGACTTTACAATACAATAGTAATACCTTGCATTGCTCTAGTATGATTTATTTACAATTTACCATGTAAATAACTTATAGCTCTTCTTATTACAAATAAAATAAGGCTCAGAGAAGCTGGATGAATTGCCCAAGCTCAGAGCTAGTTAGTGGCAGGGAAGAGACTGGGACCCATGTTTCCTGCTTTATCCTGACTCTGCTACTTAGTAAGTCACAACCTTTCTGAACTGTTTCCTCATCTGTAAAATGAACAGGGTGGATTAGATCAGGGGTTCTTAACTTTGTGTCATGGGCCCCTTTAGCTCTGTCCGATGAAGCCTATAGATCCCTTCTCAGAATAATGTTTTTAAATGAATAAAGTGAAATTCAGAGGATTACAAAGGAAACCAATTATGTGGAAATAAAGATGTAATTCCTTGAAATTTACGTGGACCCCTGTTTAAGAATCCCTCAAGGAGATGATCTCTAAGGGTTCTTCTATCTTTAAATCTTTTTATCTTGTGAATCCTAGCCCAGGGTGAGTTACAGTACAACTTGTTTCACCTTTAGTAAACATCATCTACTGTGTGCTGGGCCTTGTGGCAAAGATGTATTCTTGGCCCTGAGAGGGAAGCAGGCAATGGGACCAACCAGTCTAGTCTCCCTGGCCCTTAACATGCTTTACAGATCACATTCCTGGCTCCCTACTTTTATTGTCCCCACACCTCCATGCAAACACCTCTTCCCCTATCCAAATTTACCCCTCCTTCAAAGGCTCACTTCAAATACCACCTCCTCTAGGAAGCCTTTTGGGATTACACCAGCCTTCTCTGGTTTGCTGTTCCTGAGCTCTGTTATACTTGTAGTTTGTAACCCCAATTTCACAATCTATTTAGTCCCACCTTGTTGTATTCCCTTAACCATTCTTGCCATGAATTTTGCCTTTCCCACTAGATTGTGAGTCCCACCCTCTTCACCCCACAGGTTCCTTCCCTTTGCTCTTTTCCTGTCTCCTTCCTCACTTTTACCTAGTCAGCCTGAGCACACAGGTGAATCTATACTGATTATAGTGAGTTGGACTCTGGGTTTGGTGTCAGAAAGACCTGGGCTTAAATCCTGGCTCTTCCATTTACTAGCTTTATGACCTTGGGCAAATCCTTTAACTTCTCTTAGTTTCTCCGTATGCAAAATGAGGAATTGGACCAGTTGATTTCTAAGGTGCCTTCTATCTCTAAAGTCTATGATTTTGCTGACCCTGATCAACTCTTCTACAGATGATCCCCCTTCTACCCTTTGGCACCTTGCACTGGCCACTGCCTTTTGGTAAAAAAAAAAAAAAATTCAGTGATGCCACATAAAAGGCAACCAGGGTACAAGACTCTGTGCCCTACTGATCTGAGGGAGAGAGGTGAACCAAAGACTTCTAAGGACTTCAGAGCTCGATTATCTAGTCCAACCAGCCCATCCTACTCTTTTATATCTCTCATGGTTTAGGATTGTTTTCTTATTTAGAAGTGAGATACTATCCTGCACCATCTATCCTTTGCTTCTAGTTCTGTCCTAGCAGGACAAGTCGATTTCTAGTTCTTCCATGGTGTTGTTCAGCCATTTCAGTCATGTTCAACTCTTCATGGCCCCATTTGGGGTTTTCTTTGCAGAGATACTGGACAGGTTTGCGCTTTCCTTCTCCACTTCATTTTATACATGAAGAAACTGAAGGAAACGGGGTTAAGTGACTTGCCCAGGGTCACACAGCTAGTAAGTCTCTGAGGCCTGATTTGAACTCAGGAAGATGCGTCTTCCTGACTCCAGGCTTAGCATTCTATTTACTGGGCCACCTAGCTGTCCTGTGATAGCCCTTTGATGTGATAACCCTTCAAATTCTTGAAGATATTGATCATATCTCCCTTGTCTGCTCTTTAAAAAAAAAACCCCAAAACAATTGTTATTTTTTATTCTGAACCTTAAGTGCACAAAAAGAGCATTTTCAAACACAAAAAGATTCTATATGAAACTTTAAATCTCCCTTTCATACTATTTGCTTTTAAAAAGAAAAGCATATAATAAATTATACATGTTGCTTTCAAAATAGTACTTATCTGTGCTTCTGAACTTCCTTCTGTGCTGTGCATTTTTTCTTATTTTTTTTGTTTCTTTTTTTCCCATTTAATAGTATTTTATTTTTTCCAATTACATATAAATATAGTTTTCAACATTCATTTTTTATAAGATTGCAAGTTCCAAATTTTTTCACCCTCTGTCCCTCCCCTCCCCTCTCCTCTCCCTAAGACAGCAAGCAATCTGATGTAGTGTTCTATATGTTTTTAAAAAGGTTTCAGTGCCCCTTTTATTTGGCATTACTATGGATAACCATCACCACTCCCAATTAAGAGAATTAATTGAGAGAAAGGAGAAAAAATCCTTCTAACAAGTAAGCACAGTTAAAACAAATCCAAACAGTGGCCCTGTCCAAAAGTGTTTGTGTCTATACTATGTATCCAACACCTTTCTGTCAGGAGGTGCGTTAACAGTTGCTTCATCATAGGGCCTCTGGAGACACAGTTGGTCATTTCATTGATCAGAGTTTCTAAGTCTTTCAACATTGTTTCTTGTTTGTTTTTTACAATGTTGTCCTTGTATAAAGTTTTCTGGTTCTACTCACACCACTTCACCCCTTCAAGTTACCCAGTATTCTCTGAAATTGTCTTTTGGGTCATTTTTTATCTTGTAATAATATTCTGTTACATTTATATACTGAAATTTGTTCAGCTATTCACCAGTTGTCAAAGAGGCAATCTGATAGTCTAATTATAGTCTCATAGTCTGATTGAAAAAAACCCCAAACTTTTAATCCCTCCAGTCATCTCCAGGCTAAGCATCCCTAGCTCCTTCAGCCAAAGTCATATGGCATGTTCTCCAGTCTGCACACTAGTCTGATCATCCTCCTCTAGATGTATTCTAGGATGTATCCATGTTCTTCCTAAAATATGGCCCCCAGAGCTGAGCACGGTATTCCAGCTGTGGCGTCACTAGGAAATAGTACAGTGAAGACTATCACCTTTTTATTATTTTGTTTTGTTTTGGGGGGGGTTGTTGGAGGCAATTGGGGTTGTGACTTGCCCAGGGTCACACAGCTAGTAAGTGTCTGAGGTCACATTTAAACTTGGGTCCTCCTGCCTCCTGGGCCAGTGCTCTAATCCATTGTGTCACCCAGCCTCCCCTCTATCACTTTCTCTTGCCTCTCGGTGCACTATAGGATAGCAGTCCCTTTTTTGGTCATCCTCTTTAAAGAAGAAGCAGGAGACTTAATGAAGATGGGGCCATTCTCAGAGTCAGGAAGACCAGAGTTCAAGTTGTACCTGATACCTACCAGACCTGTAAACCTTAGGTAAAAATCACTTTGTCTCCTAGGACTCCTGACACTAAATCTTCAAGCCTTGTAACCTCAGTGTTATCCTTGACCCCTCATTTTCCCTCCCCTCATATATTCAGTTGTTTGCCAAATATTACTTTTTCTACCTCCACAATATCTCTTCCACTCGTCCTTTTTTCTCTACTCACAGCCACCACCCTAGTTCAGGCCCTTATCACCTCTTGACTGGACCATTGCGACAGCTCCCTATTTGGTCTCTGCCTCAAGTCTCTCCCCACTCCAGTTCTTCCTCCACACAGCTACCAAAGTGATTTTCTTTAAGCACGAATTTGACTGTGTCACTCCTCTACTCAACAAATGCTAGTAGCTCCATGTACCTTCTAGGATCAAATATCAGCTCTTTGGTTTGGCTTTTTTAGAAACTAAATGGCTATCTTTTGTTTTTACATGACATCTATATTTCCCCCGTATCCCTTTTCTTTCCTTTACTTACAACAAAGATTTTTTAAAAGAGAAAAAAAATCAGCAAAACCAATGAACATATGTAAAAAATCTGACATCATATTCAATATTCCACACCTGTTGATCACCACCTCTGCAAAAGAACAGGGAAGGTGTGTTCTTACATCTCTTCTATGGGCACAAACTTGTTCTTTGTAATTTATTGATCTTCAGTTTCATTTGTTCTATGGTGGCTGTTCTTTCCATTTGTGTTGTTGTAGTAGTCATTGTGTATATTGTTTTCCTGGCTCAGCTTATGTCTCTTTGCATCATCTTTTGACTTTTAAAACAGTCCACAACCTGGTCCCAGTCCATGTTTCCAGCCTTATAATACATGATTCTCTTGGCCTGCACTCTTCAGTCCAGCCAAACTGATCTCCTCTCTGTCCCTCACACATGGCGTTCCTATCTCCTGTGTCTTTTTGAAAGTTCACTGTCCCCAAAACCTGGCGTGTGTTTCTTTCCCACTTCATCAAATGCTTTGATTCCTTCAAGATGGAGCTTGATCATCACCTCCATTGAAGCCTTTACTGGCCCTCAAAATTGCTAGTGCCCCCCCCCACAATTACCTTGTATTTAACCATCTTGTATTCATTTTGTGTTTATTCTGTATTTTGTATCAACTTATGTACATGTTATCTATATGATCTCTCTCTACTTGGAACATAAACTTGAGAAAAGACTGCTTGATTCTTTTTTCCTTCATATTGTGAGGAATGCTAACAATTTGGTTCCTAGAGAATTGATAAGAAAACAGGACAGGGGGAGATTAGGTTATTGATTAATTGATTTCTTGGTTTATTGGTTTACACAAATATGTGAACAAGATAAGGGAGTGAATGGGATAATATAGGGTGAAGCCCCCTCAGGGGAATGAACTAACCCTAACCTCAGTTACTTTTCATACTTATGACTGTTTTGAGACTGCACCTAGATGCCTTGCAGCACATTCTGGCTAAACCGGATGTTCCCGTTGTACAAAGAGACCACTCCCCTTTAACTTGTTTCTATGGAACTTCCTTCTGTAGAAGTTAGAATTCCATGAATAGATTGTGCCCCTAATATACCCAGCCAATGGGTTGAGGGGAAGGGTGTTAGGGCAGAGACATTGTGGATAGGGTCTATATATTCTGCTTTACAAGACACTCAGGTGCACACCCTGGCTGGAGCCATCTTGAGCGAATGCTGGGTGTGTCCTTTCTCATGAGAAAGCAATAAAACTCCTTTTTGCCTTTCTTAAGAAAAAGTCTCTGATTTAATTATTTTGAGGGTCACAAACACCCCACACAATATCCTCAGTGCCAATTACTGTGTTGCTCAGCACATAGTTGTGTGGTTTGTCTTTCGTTCTCAAAGAGGACCAAGACATCAGGAAGATGATGCCATGACTTGCGAGTGAATTAGATTTAAGTGAGAGAGCACTGTGTAAAGTCACCAGCCTCACTTTCTCCTCCAGAGCCATCTTGGTCCAGTGGCCAGATATAGATCAAGACAACTGGAGATAGCCTAGGATGCAGTTGGGGACCTTGGCCTTTTTAAGCTAAGGTCTTTCCAAGTTCTCACTTTGAGTGAGGAAAGGCCCATTCAGTGAATAGGGCTGTTTAAGAAGTGAGTCAAATTAAAAAACAAACAAAACTCTCAAACTGGGAGGGGAAAACCCTCAGCGTTTTTGGCCAAAAGAGAAACAATATTTACATTCACTCTGGCTCTCATTGACTGGCCAACAATAGGTCTCTGGTCAAGTACCACTTAATCGCTATTTTTTGGGCCCGGATAGCTCAGAGTGAGTTGAGTTTTAGGTATGGTCTTTAAGAAAGAAATCTAGCCAGTAAACCCCAAGGTATCAAGGTAGGTTTCAGCCATCAAAATTTACCTTTCTTCGGGCAGAGCATCTTCAGGTAAGGGCATGATACCCCATGTGGGGAGAGGAGAGGAGAGGCAGCACATAGTGCTTGATGAATACTTGTTGATTGCTTGGTTAATAAAAACAGTCAGAGGCCCTGGACAAATCTTTGGGGTACTCAATGGGGAATCAAACTATGTTCCCTTCCCTCAGTCTTTTAATAAAAGGAAGATAAAAAAAATGAACACAAGTAACCACAATCTGCCTGTGGGAGTGCCACAGAGATACATAGGTATGAATATTCAGGAGAAAAGGAGAAGAGATTCCTGGGGGATTTGGTATTTGAGTTGTCTTGGAAAAAATGTGTAACTAAGGATGACAAATCCCTAAGGTAGAGGAGTTGGAGTCACATCCCCCCAGGCTTTTCAGTGGGAGACTAATGGAGGACAGGCTTCTTTGGGGAAAGGAAATAACAATAATGTGAGGGTCATATCCCCCATAAGGCCTGTTGGGGTTGGGGGGGAAGGTCAATTCCTGGGGTGCAAAGAACCTTGGACATGCAGTCAGGAGAGACCCGGCCATTAAAAAGCAAGTATTAAGCGCCTACTTCACGGGCCAGGCATTGTGCCACAGGGTAGAGGCACAAACAGTTTTATATAGCACCTGCTCTCAAGTTTACATTCTATTGAGGGCTGGGAGCCGGCAGGGAGTGGGGCGGGGTTGTACATAACTAGGCATATAAAAACAAGTACAAGATAATTGGGAGAGGGTAGAGAGACAATCTGGGGGAGAGGGGAGTAGTTAGAGAGCTGGCCTTGGAGTCCGAAGGACCTGGGCTCCAGGAATCCCACCTCTGACCTATACTAGCTGGGTGGTTCCGAGCTGGACGCTTTCCCCAGATCCATGCCGCAGGCAACAATAGTAGACCAAATTGCATACTGGGCTGCATTGATGGACGGAGTTTTCTTTCTGGGCAGCTCCCTACACCACTGAAATAATAGATCTGGACAAAAAAATAAGTGGTGGTTGGGGTACGCTTGCCACTGAGGGACCAGGGAAGTCCTCTTTAGGCGATGATATTTGAGCAAAGCTGAGAAGGGAGAAGGGAGTGCATTCCAGGCGCGGGGGGCAGCCTAACCAAAGGCACAGAGATGAAAGTCCTGCGGAGGATCAGCGAAAGCCAGCTCTGCAGGACAGAAGAGGGTGGGGAAGATGCCTGCAAGGGCCACTTTTTAGCGGTGGGGACGGCATTTCTCCGAACCCCAGTTTCTTCCTCTGCAGCAAGAGGATAATGACACACCGCAGGAAGGTAGGACCTGGTAAACCTTTCGCACGCACCTCTGCAGTGAGTTACTTCCTAGCCCCTCCCTTTCATTGCTGGCCCCCCCATAGTGGGCAGCTCCAGCTGGCCAGCTGCTGCGCCACGATGCGGCCGCTAGGGGACGCAGCGCCACCACCGCCACTCTGATCGTGCCCGGACCCAGCCAGCGTGGGGTGCCCGCCCCCTTGCCCTCCCCCTTCCCCTCTGCCTGGGGACCCACGTTCGCCCGGACTGACCGAGGAAGGGGCGGGTAAGGAAGGCAGCCCGGCCTTGCTCGCTCCCCGTCCCGCAGCCCCTTCGGCGCCTCCCCCATCTCTCCTGCGACCGGCCGGAGCCGCGCCCCCTCCCTGGCCAGCCCCGCCTTCGCGCGTGGGAGACGAAGGGTTAAGGCGCTGGATGGTTTCCCTAAAGCTGGCGAAAACTGAGGGGGGGGGGGTGCCTGCTGGGAGGGGGCGGGTCCGCCCCCGGCCCCTCCCCCCGCTTCCCCCCGCTCCCCTCCTCTCCCCTCCCCTTCCCGAACGGTTCGGGGCTGCTGGCTGGTGCCGAGAGGAGCCAGCGGCCAACACCGAGCTCGGAGCCGGGACTGGGGCCGGAGCCGGAGCCGGAGTCCGCCCGCCGGGCCCGGCCCCCTCCTCGAGCGGCTGAGCCGGGACCCTCGGGTAAGTGCCGGCCCGGGGAGGGCGAGGGGCACTTGGGGGAAGTTGGCGGCGAGGCGCCGGAGCCACGCTCCTGGCCCTCGGGCCGCCCGGCCCGGGACTGCGGGGTCTGGAAGGCGCAGGCGTCCGCGGCGGGACGGGAAGTTTGGGGTAGAGCCGGGAGAGTGTCCAGCCGGAGCCGGGGAGCCGTCGATGGCAGGGAGGAGGATTGGGCGGGGCGCACACCTGCCCAGACCCCGCATTCCTTTCTGCCCCCCCCATCAGGGCCCTGGGGATGCTGGGAGGGCAGGGGTCCCAAGTGCATTCCCCCCTCCCTCCAAGGCAAGCTCCCGGATTGCCTGGCTGATTTCATCTGGTCCAGCCCCTAGCCAACCCTCCTGTATCTCCATCACCTACTCCTTTTCCTCCATGATTCAGGTGGTGTTGTGGACAGAACCCTGGACGGGGAGTTAGGTCACCTAGGTTCTAGTTGCAGCGCTGTCACCAGTTTACTGTGTGAATTCGGACAAATCACTTTCCTGTTGTGGACCCCGGTTTCCTCATCTGTAAAATGGGTTGGCTGGATGAGCAGTCCTCTAAGATCATTTCTGATTCTTATATTCTGTGATTCCTTTCTAGGTAAAGGTGCATCCTACACCCCTTTGGTCCTCCCCATCATCCAGGCTGGGCTGAGGAGTTTGTTCTCTGCCCCTGGAGATCAGGACAGAAAGTCACAGACAAACTGACTAATGTCTCATTCTTAGGCTCAGCCTTGGGGACTGGAGATGCCTTTGTGACCTCTGCTGAGCTCCATAGTCTGTCTTTCCCTCAAGGGAGCACCCACTGGCCCTGAAGACTAGGAAACTAGGGTCATCAGGGACTGACTGGGTCATGGCCCTGGGCCAGCAACCACTTCCAGTGCCCCCCAAGTGAGCAGCCAGCTATGGCGACCAGTGGTGCCCGAACCTTTGTTTGGCATGTGTTCCCGTCCATGCCCACCTGTCGGGTGTACTGCACACCTGCATACCAGGATGGGCACCTTTTTGTGCTGGGTGGGTGCAGCCGGGCAGGACTGCCTTTGGGCACAGCAGAGTTGCTGGATGTAGCTTCCCATAAGTGGCTTTCACTGCCCCCACTGCCCACACCTCGAGCTGGTGCAGCTGCCATAGCCCTAGGCAAGCAGGTGTTGGTGATTGGGGGCATGGATGCTGGGCAGAGCCCCCTGGCTTCTGTGGAGGCTTACCACACGGATGAAGGCCGCTGGGAGCTTCGAGCTGCCCTGACACAGCCAGCCATGGGCATCTCAGCCTTGGAGAGGGGTGAGCAGGAGCTTGGGTGTGGGGAGGGTAATCTGGGATAGGTGCATGACTCTGAAGAAATTGTGAAATGCTTGCTGGACCTCCAAGGGAGATAGAATGTAACCCTTGGATTCCAAGATCATAGGGGAGTGTGATCAAGCACACGGTAATCCTGGGGCAGTAGGTTATAACAAAGAGCCCTGGATTTGGAATCAAAAGACCTGAGTTTCAATCCCTGCTCTGCCAATTAATAACTAGTTGACCTTAGACAAGTGATTTCCTTTCTCTGGATCTGTTTTCATTTCTATAAAATGAAGGGGCCAGATTAGATGATGGCTATGGTCCCTTCTAACTCTCAATCAATGATCCTAGAAGAGTAACTCTGAGGGGCTCTTTAGGGGAAAGAGGGAACAGCTGGGACCTGAGTGCCCTAGGTAAGCACAGGACTTAGGTTCCTAGTGGATCCCAAGCGGGAGGAGCCTCTTCCAACCCCTAATTTGTACCCCATTCCCAACCTTTTTGCCTCTTTTCTAGCACACTGCCTAGCTCTCTTGTGGTTTCTTTTTCTACGAATTTCTCCCAGGTCACTTCCCCCTCCCCCTTACTCCAAGACAGGCATTTTGACCTGGGTATTAAAATTAGTGACTATTGATTAAGCCTGTACTATATTCAAGAATCTTGCTCTGTGTTAGAGCTGCTAACAAGGAAAATGACACTGTCCCTTCCCTCAAGAAGCTTCTAGTTTACTGGGGGATGACATGTATACAAATAAATGTTATAAAAGATAGGTTTATGTGAGGCAAAGTCTTCTTGAACAAGACAGGCAGCACTTGAGTCTTGAAGAGTTTTAATGGATAAGAAGAAAGCATTCTGTGTGGGGAACAATAGTCTAGTGTAACTGAAATTTAGAGAATGTGAAAGGGAGTAATGAGAAAAAAGTCTCGAACTCCTGAACTGCTAAGAACTAGAGCTGTCATGTTAAGAGCTTCCCAGATCCAGGAAACTGGGCTGGAGCTGGACCCCTACCAAATGTCACCCTCAGACTTCCCCACTGCCACCACTCATTTAACCCACAGCCTTGTTCTACAAAACCCCCCTGGCAGGAGCTAGTAATCTGAGTGGAAGGAAGGGAGTGAGGCTCCAGCCATTTCTGGGTGACCAGGAGGCCAGTCCAGCCTGAGAGAGGGCAGTCCTTCCATTCAAGGGGAAGGAGGGTGGCTTCCTGGAGTATGTTGGCTTGAGTTTCCTTCACACCCCCCCCCAAAAAAAAATCAAACCTTTATTACTCATCCTGGGAGACATAAGGGCTGGGAATGCAGACAGCGGTGGCTCCCACAGTTATAAATAGGCTGAGAGGGAGGGGAACAAGTGTGAAGACGTGCTAAGTGGAAGATTCCTGTCTAAAACCTTGAGTAATGGAATTGGAAGACCTCCTGCCTAGCTGATGTCCTTTCCCACCTCTACCCTTCCACCAAGGAAAGCAAGACAGAAGAGAGCTGGGGAGGAGGAGGCCAGGGAGATAGGGCTGCATAAAAGTTCTGGCCAGACACCAGAGCTCTAGACCCTGTGGTGATTGTCATGGAAGCACCTGCAGATCCTCCCTACTGACCTTTGCCCCCTCTTCCTGCTCTTTTCTGTGCCCTATGGTGCCCTCCCTACACACTGAGAGCATCCCCTGGGGGGAGGAGGGGAGTATTCCTGGAAACCAGAATCCTCTTTCCAAATATTCCTAAGCTGGGGTCCAGGATAATGTCTCTGCTCAGCTGGGGCCAGAGCTAAGGATAATGGAGGTATCCAGGAATTCTCCCCCTAGCCCTCAGTCTGATCGGTGTATTAAGACACAGCCCACAGCTGTTTTATTCTCCCTCTGTATTTAATTTGGATCCTATAATCCAGAGAAGATTCCACGTACAGTTAACTCCACTTTGTTCCCCCCTTCCCTAATGTCAGCCCTATACTGTGACCCCCTACCTACCTCCTGCCCCCCGATGGAGCCCCCACATTGAGTCTCTCTATTCAGCCACTTCTTCCCCACATCATACATTGAGCACCCCATCCCCAGGTTTAGCCACAAATTTAGCCCCTGCCCTAAGCTCTCTCCTATAATCACCTCCCCTACTAAGCCATCTCTTTCCTCACTGACCTCCCCCCAATTCAGAACCCTCCTTCCTAAACTGAACCCAGCCCCACCTCATCTCTATTTAGTTCCCTTACAATCTTCCTGCCCCAGACTGAGCCCCCTACTTACTCGAATGCCTCTACCCACACTTAAGCATTCCCTGGGGTTGGGGAGGCCTCTGGGTTGTGGATCTGACTGACTACAGGCTTTGATGCTAGACTGAGGTGCAATGTTGCTATGGAGTCTCCAGGGAGACTGTGCCAGCTATTATAATTAGATTCCCCCGCTTTGTGCTCTTACGAGAGAACCAAGGGGTGGGAGTCCGGGTTAGTGGCCCAGGGAGCAGATAGCAGCGGGGATCTCCCTCCCCATTCCTGTGGGGGCAGGGATAGATCTCAGGCTAGACAGGAAGGGGTAGGGAGTCAGACAGGAATGAGTTGTTGACAACCTCCTGCTGATGGTGGTCCATCTCCTACATCTCTCTACCAGCAGTGATGTCCCTGTCTCAAAGTACTTTTTTTGGTCCGTGGTGAGCTTTAGGCTAGCCAAAATGGTTGCTGAGGGTTGTCCCATCCCAGAATAGGGTTAGTTTAGGCAAGCTTACCCCCAGGAATTTAAAGTCTGAAGCTGCCCTCTCTCTGGCAGATGGTGTGGTATATGCTCTAGGTGGGATGGGTTCAGACACAGCCCCACAAGCACTGGTGAGGATGTACGAAACTTCCAGGGACCGATGGCTCTCCTTGCCCTCCATGCCCACACCTTGCTATGGGGCCTCCACATTCCTTCAGGGGAATAAGATCTTTGTTCTGGGTAAGTGGCTTCAGGTCTGAAGTTGAAGGTTTGTGTGACTAGAGTTAGGGGCCAGCTTATAGCCACAGGACAGTTTCTGGTTGAGGCCAGCAAGCACTGGCACTGTGAACCTGTCCTCACAAGCATTGCTTTCATTCTCTCCTGTGGGCAGCAGAGGATGATGCAAATAATTGAGAATTGTGTGATTTATGTACGAGGAGAGGGAGCAAGGGGTTGGGGGGCTAAGAGGCTGAGAAGGGAGGGATGCCCTAGTTTGACTCCTCCTAGAATCTTTTCCCTTTATTTTCCAGGGGGCCGCCAAGGGAAGTTGCCTGTAACTGCCTTTGAGGTGTTTGATGTTGAGATGCAGAACTGGACCCGGTATCCGAGTGTGCCCAGCCGGCGGGCCTTTGCTAGCTGTGCCATGGCAGAGGGCAGCTTCTTTAGCCTGGGAGGCCTGCAGCAGCCTGGACCTCACAACTTCTATTCCCGCCCACACTTTGTCAACACTGTGGAAATGTTTGACTCTGAGCAGGGTGCGTGCCAGGTCACTTGAGGGTTGAGAGTCTGAGTGCCTAGACCCTGATTCTTTCCCCTGGCCAGAGAGCATGGGCATTTCTCTATAGATGCAGGTCTAAACTTGGCCTTCAGGTCCATTTCAATTCTCATTTGGGAGCTATAGCAGTGGTTTGACAGTTCACTCCGATTTGCTAGTACAGAGAAACTGTCCTGTGTCTCTTGCAGGTGCCTGGACAAAGCTTCCACGTTCTCTTCGAATGAGAGAAAAAAGGGCAGACTTTGTGACTGGTTACCTTGGGGGCCGAGTCATGGCAGTGGGAGGCCTTGGTGAGTATTCTTAGAGCTCTAGTTCTGTTTATTCTATCTCTAGGACTTGAGGTGGGGAGAGGGCAAGATGGTGGGAGTAGTGACCACTAAGCAAGTGAGCTTACCCCAGGGAGTTACAGTGATTACATCTGAAGCTTAGACACTGTCTCTTCCATTTTCTTGGTCTCGTCCATTGGTGTATAGAGACATTTAATGGGCTTTCAGTTTACCTGCCTGTAAAATGGGGGTGGTTAATTGCCTTACCAACTTCACAGAGATGGTTTGAGAATAATAGTTGGTGACTTTTAAAAACTCAAATATGAAATATATTTTCTTGGGGATCTTTGCTGTGGTAGAGAGTTTAAAAAGAGAAGTGTCTTCTGAAGGAACTGAATATACTTTGCAAAATTAATAAAGCTCCTCTGGGTGTAGGATTATAGCATAATATAGTAGAAGGGACACAGGATTAGGAGCCAGAAGACCTAGGTTCTAAGTGTAACCATGGACAAATTACAGAACCTCTCAGAGGCTCACTTTCCTCATCTGTAAAATAGTGTTAACAGTCTAATCACTGCTTACCCCAACATGGTTGTTGAGGAAAGTACTTTGTCAACCTTAAAGCATCAAATAAAAGTAGTTATAAAACAAGAGGCTTGGATTGGGTGACCTGTGAAGCCCCTCTACTCAGTGTTCTTTCTTTGACCTGGGTCAGGGTGCGTGGAGGCCAGATGCTGCCACGTAGTCTGTCCTCCTGGGGCTACCCCTGGCTCAAGGGCTCAGACTCTTCTCATCACACTGGATCTCTCTTCTCAAAGGCAACCAGCCGTGTCCCCTGGGCTCCGTAGAAGGCTTCAGCCTGGCAAAGAGAAAATGGGAGGTACTGCCCTCGATGCCGACAGCTCGATGCTCCTGTTCCAGTCTCCAGGCCGGGCAGCAGCTTTTTGTCATTGGTGGAGTGGCCCAGGGCCCCAGCGGAGCTGTGGAGGCCTTGTGCCTACGAGATGGGGTCTGAAGACCGGCACAACCCACCTGATCAGATCTGCCCACCAAAGACCACAATGGTGGTTTCTGCAGAGATTGGGTGGTAGGGGTGGGGAGGAGAGTTTACTGCCCCCCTTGGCTCAGTGATGCTATTTTCCTGTCCATGTTTAGAACCAGCTTTGGCTTTCTGAGGTAGGGAGTAGCGCAGGGACACAGAGCAGCCCCTCAGCAAGAGCTGAACCTGGGACATACAACAGTAGCCAGAGGGTTGGCCCCAGTGGTGAGAGTGGCCCACTACCACCCTAAGAGTGTAGGGTGGGCGGGGGAGGAGGTGAGAGAAAGTCAAGCTGGCTACCTAGGGACTGAGCTCTCTTTGGCATTAGCACATCTTCAGCACCAGGGCTCTAGGGCTCCAACTTTTCTGGGAGTGGGAGGCCACCAGTTTCCTCCACATCCCTATACTCCCTTTGCCCTTCCCCAGTGTGGTCCTAACCCAGTTAGGCCACAGCAGCTCCTTGTTGTGGCCCTCAGTAGCTGTACCACCCCTGTGGGCCTAAGCTGAACACGAGTCGTTCAGGAATAGCCCATGAGACCCAATAGGAACTCCTCCCTAGTTTAGTGCCTGCAAGGAGGTGGCCTGGCACACCTGCGCCTCCTGAATAAAGTTGGCCTTCACTGTAAACACAACACTGTAAACACACAACACTCAGTAGAACTGTTTGTGCTGAGGGAACAAAAGGCTTGTGGGGGGGGAGCAGTACTCTTGGGTGGGGGAGTGCTTAGTTTTATCCTGCCCAAAGACCTCTCTTTGCTTAGTATTGGGGGAAGGTGGAGAGAAATGTGGCTTGATGGAATTGACACTGGTTAAGAGACCTTGGTTATAGTTCCCCATTCCACCTGTAGTTGTTGGGTGACTTTGAGCAAGTCACTTCAGCTCATTGTGCCTCAGCTTCCCCATCCATGAAATGGGGATCTATAAAAACCTGCCCTACCTACCTCACAGGGCTGTTGTGAGGTTCAAGGCTGTCATCATGTGAAATATGAAGACCTACTGAAGTGCATGGTGGTGTTAATTACTCTGCGAACTCTGCTTTTCTCCATCCTCTCCCAAGGACCAATCAAGGGGAGGACAACTAGAACCAGAAACCTGTTTCCTGCTTCTTTAGGATTCAAGCCTTTGGGCCTGTATGGACAGCGTGGTACATCTTCCTAATGCTTTGTGCTCAGCTGGGGACCCCTCAGCCAGGCTAGAGGACTAGTGACCAGGTCTCTTGCTTAGTAACACAGTGGGTTGGCAAGAGGCTCATATGATGGCTTGTCAAACTGCTGCAGCCATCTCTGTTCTGTCCCAAGGAAGGTATTCTCTGGCACACGGGTCTTATGATGTTATATTCTTTCATTATAATGTCACCTTATTTGTAAAGGCTTTCTGGAGTATAAGCAGGAGACCTGGGCACTACCAACTTTTTAGGTGCTTAGTTTCCTTATCTGTCAAATGGGGATTAAAAACTTCCCTTTCTACCACATAGGGTCCATGAGAAAATGGATGGAAAAGCTCTTTGCAATGCAAGCTTAAAGTGGTACAGCAGCCCTTCAGATTTTGGACAATCTTGAGGTCTCTCATCTTTGGACCTTGGTCCCTCTTTCAGAGAAGGGAATTTTAGAAGGAGACTATGGGTGCCAGATGGAGCATAGTCCCCTGTCTAGGAAACACAATGCTCTTCCTACATTGGCCTGACTGCTCATGAACTACTTATGTTAACAGGCTAGTGTTTGATTCCCTAGGTCAGGCCTTCATGCTCCATCTTCTCCCAGTGGGCAGAGGTTGAAGGTCTGAGCCATAAAGGGGACCTGGTCCTCCCCAAGAAATATCTTTCCTATTTTTCCCTTGATCTCAGTCATTCCTGAATGTAGTTTGAAAGTTCTGCTTTTCCTCCAGCTGTGTCACATGGGAGTTGGGGGCAGTTATGAGAATTACCAAATACCCAAGCTGGTGCTACTGGGTGTCCTGTGTTCTGGCAATACCCCCTCCCTCCCCACTGGATATTGCTGTCTGTACCACTCCACACTCCTTTATTTGTTCCAAACTCCTACGTTAGGGCAGGTTTCTGGTTGTACCACTTCCTGCCTGAGTCATGCCCTTGTACCAGCAGCACTGCCATGAGAATGGTTCATGGAAAAGGCACTGTAACAGCAGTTAGCTTAATCTCTCCCTTGGGATCCAACTCCTATTTCCATAGGTCGAGTGTGGATTTGACATTCCTAATAGGAGTATCTCACAACTCCTGCCCACAGCACGACTCTCAACACCAGGGTAGGCATGGGAGCTTGAGAATGGGGCAGGTTTGGCTGGGCTCTGGTCCCCTTGCTGGCACACTTCTCAAAGAATTGGAGGTTGTTAGATTTGGAAGGGACCTCAGAGGACATTGGGGCCAACCCATAGCTGAACAGGACTCCCTTCTGCAACATGCCCTCAGCCTCTACTTGAAGATTCCTAGTGATGGGAAGCTCACTACACCTCCTGAGGCAGCCCAGTCTACTCTGGGATAGCTCTAATTGTTCCAAGGGTTTCCTGCCATCAAGATGAAATCTGCCACCCGTTAGTTCTAGTTTTGCCCTCTGGAGCAGATAGAACAAAAGTCTGTCTAATCCTGTTGCCACATAGCAGACTTCAAAATATGTGACGAATCTGTAAATCTTTTCTTCTCCATGCTAAAAATCCCTTGTTCCTTTGAGGGATCCTGCTGGAACAGGAGGAAAAACAAGCTGGAGTTTCTAGGTGCTTTGGCAAAGGATGAGAACTAACCTATTTTCTTTAATGGGTCGAGCCAACGTAAACAGTCAGA
The DNA here is from genome assembly GCF_900497805.2 of Vombatus ursinus. Taxonomy (NCBI): domain Eukaryota; kingdom Metazoa; phylum Chordata; class Mammalia; order Diprotodontia; family Vombatidae; genus Vombatus; species Vombatus ursinus. Next base: position 24,948,855 of record NW_020954598.1, on the reverse strand, counting down.
GACAGTGAAGTGCAGGAAGGGCTCTGCTTTCTTACGATTCACTGCAACAGGGAGCTCTGGCAGAGCTTGGGAGAGAGCACTCAGGGTAGGGCAAGGGGAAATTCCCAGTTTTTCCTTGGACTCACAAATCTGGGAAATCCCCAGTTTTTCCTTGGTCTCAGAAACTTCCTTTTTAAACTTCTCATCTGGCATTTGGCTTACAAGTTTATGGCAGAAGTTGTGCTGGTAGGTAGTGCTAGGTATTTGGTTAAAGTCCAGGGACTGTGGGGCTCCAGCCTGAAGATAGTGTACTAGTGGCTGAAGAATTGGTCCATCCATGCCACCACCTGACTCCTTCTGGTAGTAGTCTTTCTGATAACTGGAAACGAGGGGCCCCTGGGCTTCAGGAGGCCAGTCGAAAACATTGCATTTCTTCTTGAGCTTCTCCCAAGCTTTCCGTTTCCCTATTCCCTATATAACAGAAGAGAAGGTCACAACTCATTGATCCCAGGCCCAGGGTTACCCCACTGGGGCCTCACCTTTCCCTGCCCCTACTGTTCCTGCTGATCATATCAGTTCAGCCTAGCCTGCTCAACTGATGCAAAACTTGGCCTGGGCCCCAAGGGACACACAAGCACATCCCATCCCTAGCAAAACCATATATCTGCCATATTCCCATCTATGGCTTCTCCTTTTCTCATCTCTTAATGCCTTCCTGTTTTCTTCTCCACCTTTCAGACTTTGCTCTTAGATTTATTCTAAGGCATAAATGATTGATAACACTCAAAGTGTAACTTCCTGAAGTACTTGCATTTTTAATAAGTCAACCTATTAAGGTCTCACGCAGAGAAATATTTTGGCAGGACACCAAAGCCTTTCCAGTGCCTCTAAAATCCCACTACCAACATGGGCCCCTAATTGGCTGAAAGACTGATTTAGAACAAAGGAACAGAGAGTGGAAAGTCCCGCCTAATGGTCCCTCTATGACCCTATCAGGAGCCAGACAGAACTGTGGAAGGAACTAAGGTGCTATCCTTCCCACCCTCCTCCAACACTCACCGGATCAAAGACACCACGATTGTCATGTTTGGAGAATAAGTGTTGTCCTGGTTCCTTGAAAGAAAATAAAAAATGGGATGAGATGGAGGAATATTTGTCTCCCCTACTTTATGGTACCATGATATGAGCACACCTAACTCTCCCAGAGTTTTCAGGAAAATGGAGTGTTTTCTCTGCAGTTGGCTTTTAGAGAAAAAGGCAAATAAGAATAATAAGGGGAGAAAGAACTGCTATGGACTCCAAAATCACGTAGATTACTCACATTGGGATAAATTTGGGAAATGCTACCCTCTGACATTGTGGTTAATGAGAATCCTTACCCCAGGAATAAAGATAAGGATCTTCAGGAATACTTTCAGAAGGAACTCATACACTTAGAGGCATTTCTAATGAGATATAGAGGTTTCCCTTCTTTATGACACCTAGAAGTCAACTTCCTCCTCTAATGTGACCCGAGACTCTGTAGCCCTGGACCCTCTGTCAACTGCCATGAAAGCTCAGAGACAGGAAGAATGGTGTGTCAGAGGGCAACTAGAACCCAGGTCTCCTAATTCCCAACCCAGGGCCTTGTTCACTATGTCATACTGCTTGTTTGACACAACACTCATGCTCTCTCCCAGGTGTTAAGCAAAATTATCACTTGAACAGAGAAGGGCTCATCAGGCTTGTTAGAAACATCTCATAATACAACTGGTTAGAAGTGTGGAACATCCAACTTTCTTTGCTCTAAATCTATACTCAATTGAAGAAGGATTTGATCTTGAGTGTATTTGCCTGCCAGGAATGGGCTGTTAAGTTCAGTGAAAATGCAAATGGTTCTTAGGGTGCTTACTGATGTACATTCCCCTGTTGTCCTTCCACACTTATATCTTATACTGTTCAAGGAATCTACTGATTTTCAAAAATTCATACATCATATTCATTAGTTGGGAAATCTAGAGCAGAGTTCTAGGGTCTGGGTAAGCTGATCAAGACCTGCATCATCCATATACTATTCCCTGAAGTCCAGTGGATATGGACCAAGGTTCTTGGCCCCCTTCTTGCTATACGTTCACTTGGGGACCTCATAAGTTCACCTAGGTTCAATCATCTCTCCATAGGGAACTCTCTGGTCTATATATCCTGCCCTAGTCTTTCTCCTGAGCTCCAGCCTTGCATCACCAAAACTGCCTATTGGATATTTTGAACTGAATGTCCCATAGATGTCTCAAACTTAACATATGTAAAGCACAACTCATTATCTTTTCTTCTGAACAGCCCATTCACTCATTTAAATTTGCAGCTTTGGTATCACCCACTTTCTCTCACTTTGTATATCCAACCAGTTGCCAAGTTTTGTAGATTCTGTCTTCACAACATCTTTTGCATATGTCTCCTTTGCACTCATTGAGCACCATCCTACATCAGGCCCTCATCACCACACCTGGACTATTGCAAGAGCCTAGCCCTAGTTAATCTCCTTGTTTTCAGTCTTTCCCCTCCCTAATCCATCCTCCACACAGTCGCCAAAGTGATAGAATAGTCTGTTTCACTCCCTGGATCAGGAAACTACCAAGGCTCCTTAGAACCCTCTACGATCAAATGCAAACTTCCTTTGTGTGGCATTGAAAGCCCTTCACAACATGACTTCCATTTACCTTTCCAGACTTATATATGTAGACATCTATACCTATATCTATATCTGTATCTATATATCTCACTCCTCCATGTACTTTATGGTGGCCTATCCAAATTGGCCTTCTTGTGGCTTCTCTAACAGGACACTCGCCTCCATGCCTTTGCATTGGCTGTCTCTCGTTCCTGGCATGCACTCCCAAGTTTCCTTCATGGCTCAGTGCAAGTGCCACCATCTACAAGAGGCCTTCTCTTTTCTCTCAAATTGCTAGTTCCTTCCCTCCCAAATTTACCTTGTATTAATTTTGTATACACTTATTTATGTATGTGTTGCCAATAGAATGTAAGCTCTTGAGGGCAGACACTTTCATTTTTGTCTTTGTATTCCCATAGTGACTAACAGTAAGTACTTAATAAATGCTTGTTGAGCCACCCTGCACAGCCCAGGCAGAGACAGTCTTCTATTCCTACCTTCCTTTAATTGCAAACATATATCAAGTATGATTAAAGCCCTCCTCCAAAGCCTCATTGTAGTAGGAAGGTGACTAGATTCTTGAAGGCTCTGTCAGCTGAGCACAAGCTCTGGGAGATCCCATGCCATGCTAAACACTTCAAATATAGGCCTAAGAATGAACTGTGTTATTTGTCATCTGAGTATGAGCCCACCCAAGTTTGGAAAGGCTTATCACAGAAAGTAGCCTCCCAAATGATGATGTTTTTGAGGTGTTGTGATCTATGGGTAGAAGGAGTACTGACTGATGAAATCACAGAGCTTCATGCGGTCTTACTTAAAAAAGAAAAAGTAATGGCCAGTGGAGAAGGCAGAGTTATCACAGTGCCCAACAGTTCATACATTTACACTTATAGGATTGTACACCATTAATGATGATCCTTGGGCAACTGCATCATTTGAATCATCAAAAAAAAAAATGCTTCAAGGGCAGCTAGGTGGTGCAGTGGATAGAACACTGGCCCTGAAGTCAGGGGGACCTGAGTTCAAATTTGACCTCAGACACTTGACACTTATTTAGCTGTGTGACCCTGGGCAAGTCACTTACTCCATTGCCTTGTTTCCCACCCCCCCAAAAAAATGCTGTGATGGTGTTCAACAGATTTTACTTGCTAAATCAGGCAAATGAATTTAGACATTTTACAAAGGTTTTCAACAGCAAGAATTAAAACAAAAAGGGTTTGCTTTTTGCTAATCCTCATTTAACCAGAATATTAAAGTTGTCATTAGAACCCAATACTCAAGCACTCTTCAGGGACATTATGGTACAATGGAAAAAGTGCTGAATGTGGAGCAAAGAAAGCCTCTCACACTGACTAGTTATGTAATTGTGGGCACCACCCTGCCAGGCCTCAGTTTCCTCATCTGTAAAATGTGGATAAAAATACCTATAGTACCTACCTGACAGGATTGTTTTGACGATCCAATTAAATAACATATGTAAGCTGCTTTGCCAACTTTAACTCACCATATACATATATTAGCTATTATTATTACATAGATTAATTAAGGACTCACCATATTAGCCCTTTTGATTTTTCAATAGTTTCAAGTTTATGTTTCAGTTGTAGTATAGCTTCTTTTCCCCAGCCCTGAGGGGTGTATTAAGTCAGGAGTTGTAGCTACCTCCTGCAACTTTGGATGTGGGCGCCTGTATGACCTCCCTCATACTGTTGTAAGGTTCTGCTCTGGACTGGCACATCTAGGGAAAAGTATCCAGGGAATTGACTCCCGTTGTTCTTCCCAGACTACTTCAGCTTCACCATCAACTCTTTGGGAAATGGTCACAAACTTGCTCTTACTAAAAGCTTTGCTAATAATTCCAAGAGCTGAAACTCTTCTTGCTTTTGGTTTTCAAACAGAAATTGTTTGCCTTGAGTATGGAGGACAACTGAGTTACGGGGTACTGGTATCTGAGATGGCCAGTCTTGCAAAGCCTGTTGAGAAAACTGGGAACTGGAAACATCTCCTAGGGCTGTCTTCTGAGATTATGCCATCTGTTCTAGACTGGGAAGAATGTGCACTAGGGAATGCAGAATGGTATAATGAACTTAGAATTAACACTTGTATTCAAATCTCGCTTCAAAAAAACCACCTACCTCTGGGACCCAGAACATATGACTTCTCCTGTCTGAGCCTCAGTTTTCTTATCTGTAATATGGGAATAATAACATCTGTAGCCTTTACCTTGAAGGGTTGTTGTGACGAGTGAATAATATGGGGTTGTCCCAAAAGCCTTTGTGCAGTTTTAAGCTTTAGTACAGAGACACTCTCATTATGTAAAGTACTTTGCAAACCTTAAAGTGAAACATAAATGTCAGTTATTAGTACTGTTACTGTCTCAATACATTATGTATCAGAGGAAAATGGAGGACTGGGAGAGAACTGCCCAGTGGGACCTTAATTATCTAGGTTAATCTAGGGCAAAGTCTGACAATGATCTGTAGTTTATCTGGTAGAATCAGAGGCCAGAGAAGTAAAACAAAATGGGTCTTCAACTGGTCTGATTTGTGAAGAATGTGATCTGATACAAGAAAGCTAGAGCTCTTAGACAGCCAAAGAAGTGTCAGCTTTCCTTCTACCACTGCTCAGGCAACCTAAATGAAACCCAAAACTGCTTTTTGGTAAATACATAGTACCTGGTGCTTTTGCCTACCAGGAATAAGCTGTTCAGTTCAGTGAATGAATACAGTGGCTGAAGAATTGGGCCATCCATGCCACCTGACTCCTTCTGGAAGGGGGAGGTTCAATCAGGCTGTGCAATCAGGGGCCTAATTGAGGACACAGCCCTCCCGAGATTCACTTTCCTTCCTCATGGGCAGCCCATCTTCCATGGATACTTCAGCTATCTGCCCTAAGCCTCTCTACTTGAGGAAATTAATACCACCATCATTAGCCTTTTGTTGAGCATTTGGTTATGTAGCTAGCAGTGAGTATTGACTGATGGAGATGGAGGAACTGAGCCTTTCACACCATATAGGAAAAAGAGAAAACAAATCATGCAAATGGATCCACAGGGATCCATTTGATTTGAACAGTGCCATAACCTGGCTTCCTTTGGAAAGCAGAATTCAAGGCTAACTTCCTAGTCTCCTAAGGATCGACAGCCTTTGTACCACTGGACTTTAGAGCTGGTAAGGACCTTAGTCTATCTTCTCCATTTTACAAGAAAACTGAGGCCTAGGTGAGAGAAGTAACTTCACAGGTGGCAGCAGAGCTGGGATTCAAGGCCAAGGGTTCATTACACCAGATTCTGTACGCTTTTCCCATTCCCTGGACTCCCAGTAACCTGGGCTTACATTCTTATATGAAGCTCAACTTCTCCCCCAGACCAAGACAACCGCTCACAGGACCTAGAACTGGAAGAGAGCTTTAGATAATATGGTCAACAACCTTTTCATATTACAGAGGACAGAGCTGAGGCCCGCAGAGAGGAAATCATTTCCTCAAAGTCACACAGGTAGGAAGAGCAGAGCAAAGATTGGGACCCAGGTCTCCTAACTTCAAATACAATGTTCTTTTTAAAACAAAACAAAACAAAATAAAACAAAAACCTGTGTTGTTCTGTACTTGACCCACAAATTAAAATGAACATTCCATGTATAAATAAGAGAAAGAGATTGTATATGCAATCTTTATGACAGCTGGCTTTAAAAAAAAAAAAAGCATCTAATATTTGTTTCCAAACTCTCCTGTTTGTCCCTCCCTCCAACTCTCCTGCTGTTCTCTTTGGTGTGTGTGTGTTTGTTTTAATGCTTCAGTGATCCTCTTTTTCCCTTCTTTTTCATTATTCTTCTAACCACAGAACAATTCCCATTCTCACGGACATTTTCAGAGTTTATTTTTGTTTGCTTATTTTTAATCTCTGCCTTAGAACATAAAGGCTGCCTCAGGATCTGGGGTAGTTCATTCTGGGGGAGAGCCAAGAAGTCTGCCTGTGGCCAAGTGACTCTCTTCTCTGAACTTCTGGTCCTGTTGTGAGAGTACAGCATTAAGAACAAAAAGAATATTGACAGGCAAAAGGGATGATTCTGTTCTGGTTCCTCTGTTCTGCCTTCCGAAGGGCCTACAGCCAGTGGTGCCCTCCCCTTCTTTCTTGTTTTGGTCTGTTTTTTTTGCTAGGCAGTGGGGTTAAGTGACCTGCCCAGGGTCACATAGCCAGTAAGTGTCAAGTGTCTGATCTGAGACTGGATTTGAACTCAGGTCCTCCTGACTCCAGGACCACTGCTCTATCCACTGCACCACCTAGCTGCCCCTCCTCACCCCCCCCCCCCCTTTCTTACCTTAATTCTTTGTAGGAACACAGCTGGAGGCTGGGGCTTGGCTGCTAGGCGGTAATCCTGAGCAAGTTCACACTTGAATTGGCCTCTGTAGTGACCATAGAAACCAGAGTTGTACTGTAATAAGTAGTAGGAAAGCTAATGAATATGACTCGTTCCCTGGGTACATAGGCCCTAAGGGTATCAGTTCAAGGTTGCTTCCCAGGGCTTTGTCATTAGGGGAAATCTCAACCCACCGAGGCTCCTGGGTAGGCAGGAGCTCACAGCTGCACATCGGAGAGGAAGCAGATCTCTGAAAGGAGCTCAGGTCTCTGGAGTTCAAACCTCTCGGGGGAACATTTGTGACCTCTTAGGGGGAAACATTCAGAGATACTCTTTTAATGTAATTAGGGTAATTAGAATTTAAAACATATGCACCTTTACAAAACAAAGGGAGCCAAGGGGAGGGAGGGGAACCACTTCTGTAACCAAAAGACGGTGGGGAATGGGGTAAGGGAACCATCCCTGATTGGGAAGATTATGGAGAACCAGTCGTGGGGCTGTGGGGCTGTAGAAGGCAGTTCAGCCTTCCCTGGGGTTAACTATTGTTGAAGCAGCCATATTCATCCTGAGGGAATCCAAGATGGAGCCTGACTATACATACGGCATGCTCCCAAGCTCCTACATGGATTGTTTCTCATATCTCCTCAATCATCCTTCCTCCCCTCCCCAAAAGCCAATAGCTCCCAAATCTAGTGTGAAAGGCACAGACTAAGAGGGGATATAATCATAATCCATAGATTCATTAGTAGTCTGGATAAGAGAAGCACAGCTTTATTTACACGGCAAATATTGAAATGTTACATACTCTAGTGTGTGTGTTTATGGAGGGGGTGGATGATTGGAGGGGATGGAATCGGAGAGAGCTGTGGTAGAGTGGAGAGAGCCACGACTTTGGTGTCAGAAAACCAGAGTTTGAATTTCAGTTTTGCCACTTTCTAATTGTGTGACCTTGAGTAAAGTTAATTTCTCTGGGACTTTTTTCCTTATCTGCAAAATGGGGATAATATTGCCTGTAGTATAGGCCTCATTGTGTTTTTGGTAGAATCATAGATATAAAGCTGAAAGGGACCTTAGAGATAATTTAGTACAATCCCCTCATTTTATAGATGAAAAACTGAGGCCTACAGAGGTTAAATGACCTCTGTAGTGTGTGTACCACACAGCAGGCAACTATCAGAGCTGGAATCTTAGGAGGCTCAAATGAAATAAGAAATAAGTACTTTATAAATCATAAAGTGCTCTGTAAAAATGTCAGCTGCTACAGCATTAGGATCACATAGACGTAGTGCTGACATGGCCTTTAGAGACCCGCTGGTCCAATTTCTTCCTTTTGCAGAGGAGGAAAGTGAGAACTAGCTCAAGGTCCCACCTCAGCTAGTCAGTGTTAGAGGTAGACTGTGGACCTAGGGCTTCCTGCAGAGCTGGTACTGTTTCTCCTGTACCATGCTGCCTCAAGTTTAGGACAGAAAAATCACATGACACACTAGCAAACTTACAAGATCAGTATAGGCAAACAACATAAATGCAAATAAAAAAGATTTTGATAAATTTCTGACAGGACCATAGATGTTACCTTAGCTTTTAATTAAGATTAACGTCAAAGAGACCCAACATATCCAGCCATACTATGTCAAAATCCTAAGCTGAATGGACCATTGGGTCTAACCCAGCCACACAATTCTTATGATCCTGAATTGTTTCTAACATAGTCCTTTGACTGAAAGAAGAAAGCTAATCCTGGACCCCAGACCCCAGGAAGGAAAGCAAAAGGCAGCAGGCAAGGAAAAGTTTTCCAGGATTGTCAGCAGACATCCACAGTAGCTCATGGCTTAATGCATCCTATCCATTAGGATTCATGAAAAAAGTCCCTCTTTTCTTGGTTGCTCTTCTGGTGGCCCCATGGCTTATCTCTGGGTACTTGGGGTGTGCCAAAAGGATACAAGCTGATACAATACTCTCTTACCCAATAGGTTAGGGAGCCAATAGGAGTGAGCTGGGCTGGTATCTATATAGGAGAACTGGAGTCAGGCTGACTAGACCAGAATAGAGGAAGGAAGCCTCATTGACAACATCTACAAAGGCTGAATTGGGCAGGCTGAAAAAAATTTATAGCTGTATTTTATTTTTCATTGCCTTCATTTCTGTATATGTCTCTCTGCACCCCTCTACCTAGTGAACCATCTTTTGTAAAGAAGAATAAAAAAGAAAGAAAGAAAGAAAGAGAAAGAAAAAGAAAGAAAGAAAGCAGTCTAACACAACTACCCATCCCCTCAATCATGTCTGGCAGGATATGTGATACTCAACACCTAGAGTCCCCTGACTCAGCAAATAAGGGAGGCAGGTCCATTTAGAAGAAATTTGAGTTGTGAGTGGGCAGGGGAAAATTGGCAGACTATCAGTTGTTCATTTTTTAAAATTTAATGTAATATTTTTTCAGATGTTCATTTTTAATCTAGTTACAAGCTTACAACCTAGTCAAAGATATATAACCTGTGAAACTTAGGGCAAACTATTTCCTTTCTCTGGGTTCTAGTTTCCTCATTTTTGGATAAAGGTAGGACTAGATGACTCTAAAGTCCCCTCCAAACTCTAAATCCTATATTCAAACCTGTAATTATTAGGGTGACAGGGTCTTTGATGCAGGATGCTAACATTTAGAAGGTGCTGAAAACACCTATGCTTCTGAAATTGGAAACTGAACTTAGCAACTAGTTAGGAGGAATAATTAGTTAAAATATGAAGGAATCTGTTGGTTCTTCCTCCCCGTGTATTACCCTCATCCTTGGATGACTTCCCTAACAATAGCCACAGCATGTCCTAAGATCTCAAGACTCTGTCCTGAGGTCCAAGTTCTCTCTGACAAAAGTCCTCTTACCTTAATTTATTTTGAAAAGCTGATTTGAGGCCTCCCATAATTCTGCTCACCCCAGAGTACATTTTGGGGATTTGCTTGGGGCATTAGAATGTCTAGTTAAAGCTTTATGCCCAGGACCTATAATCTTTAGGTTCTCTTTATATTTAATTCTCTTGGCTCTCTCAAGTTTCAGGTAATCAATTAATAGAACAGTCACAGAATTAAGGACTAGGGAAATTATGTAGCTAATTGGTTGTAGAGAGGCTCTTACCCAAGATCCAACTAAAGCACTTTGCATCATCTCCCAAGGAAGTAAGGTGAACAGCTGGAGTAGCTGCTATCTCCTCTGCTTGAGACTATTAAGACTGGAAAGACAAATGCTCTGTGGTCAGCTCCTTGTTGCTTAGATACCGAATGAGTTGTGACTGCACAATACTGATTGCTGGAATGAAAAATGGCTTTCTTTGCCCTGTTTCCTTCATGTTTTCATTTCTCTTCTAGGCAAGGTAACTTTCTTGAAGGAAGCTGTCCTGGGAAGGATATCTTATATATAAATCCATGCAGTATAGAGGAAATGAAATTAAGGGTAATATCTAACTTAGAGTAATGTCTGAGTTCCATTCACTTAAATATTAAAGAACGTAGGAAAAAAATTTGCATTTTAAGCCTAGCTCTTACACAGGCAGGGATGCTAATTTTAGAAACAGTTCCAAGGGAGCCAGAAGAAATGTTGAAAGGGATGGTAGTTCTTAAAAGATTAAAACTACAACATAACAGTGAGTTTCTGTTATTAGCCAGTCTCTCAAGAAGTCAGGGATCACCAAAATACCTTGATGAGTCAAGTAAACAAGTATTTATTAGCACCTACTATATGCTAAGTGGTGGGACTATGCTGTCATTGTTCAGTCCTTTCAGCGTTTCCAACTCTTCATGACTCCATGTGGGGTTTTCTTGGCAAAGATAATGGAGTGATTTGCTATTTCCTTCTCTAGCTCATTTTGCAGATGAGGAAACTGAGGCAAACAGGGTTAAGTGCCTTGCCCAGGGTTGCACAGCTAGTAAGTGTCTGAGGCCAGATTTGAACTCAGGTTTTCCTGATTCCCAGACTGACACTCTATCCACTTAGCCACCCAAGTTATTGTTTTCTTCTATTTGAGAGATGAATAAAACAAGATAACAGTGTTTTCCACACTGGCAACACAAGGCAACAATGGTTCCTTGCCCTCAAGGAGCCTACAATCCAATGGGAGAGACAACATGCAAACAACTAAGTACTAACAAACTAAATACAGGATAAATTGAAGATCATCACAGAAATAAGGTACTAGCACTAAAGGCAACTAGAAAAAGCTTCTTGAAGAAGGAGGATGTTAGCTGAGATTGAAGGTAGGATCCAGGAAGCTAGGAAATCCAGAAGGCAGAGACAAGGAGGTAGAGAAATCTAGGCATGGGGGGGGGGGCAGCCAATGAAATTTCATGGAGTCTGGAGATGGAGTGTTTTTCTGAAGATTGGAGTGTTTTTGTGTGAGGAACAGCAGGGAGATCATATCACTGGATTATAATAAGATACACAGCAGTGGAAAGAGCACTGGCCCTGAAGTCAGGAGGACCTGAGTTCAAATCCAGCCTCAGACCAAACACTTGACACGTACTAGCTGTGTGACCCTGGGCAAGTCACTTAACCCCAATTGCCTAAAAAAAATAAATAAATAAAAATAATAGAATACACAGAGGGAAGTAAAGTATAAGAAAACTGGAAAGGTAGGAAGGGGCCAGGTTGTAAAGGGCTTTAAAAGTCAGATGAGTTTATATTTCATTCTGGAGGTAATGAAGAGCCACTGGATGTGAGATGACATGGTCACACTGATGCTTTACAAAGATCATTTTGATAATATTTTGATGGACTAAAATGGGGAAAAGACTTGAGGTGGGGAAACCAACCAGAAGGTGCTGCAGTAGACCAAGAGACTTTGTCACCAATGCAGTGACAAAGGCCTGCACCAAGATAGTGGGCAGTGTCAGAGAAAAGAAGGGGGCATATATGAGAGGAGATGTGAAGGCAGAATTGACAGGACTCAGCAACAGATTGGATATGGGGGAGGGGTAAGAGTGAGGAGTGAAAGGTGACATACTTAGGATGATGATAGAAATTTAATTATGCAGGCATTATCATTCTATGCTTTCTCCCTTCCTCACCCCTGCTTACTCCCAAATGATCTGTTAGCATCAAAAAGTAAGGATTTACCAGGAGGGAAAGAAAACTTTGTACCTGGGCTCTCAAAATATTTTTTTCTTCTTCAGTAATGAATAGAAGCCTCTTTTCTTAGTATCTCCCAGTGAGGACACAATCAAATATTCCCAGGTCCAAATTCTGTTCAGGTATGAAGCTAACGAAATTCAAATGAAGGCCGAGAGCATAACAGAACCCTAGAAAGGTAACATTCTGGGGCAGCTAGGTGATGCAGTGGATAGAACACTGGTCCTGGAGGCAGCAGGACCTCAGTTCAAATCCACCCTGAGACACTTACTAAATGTGTGACCCTGGGCCAAGTCACTTAACCCTGATTGCCTCAAAAAAAAAAAAAAAAGTAATATCCAGCGCACCTAAAAGAAATTCTGTTCTACTCTCTATGGCTCCTTGTTAATTAATATTAGATCTGCCTGGTATGGAAAACACTGTTATCTTGTTTTATTCATCTCTCAAATAGAAGAAAACAATAACTTATATTTCTAAAAAAAAAAAATCAATTGCTCTAAGTTTATTGAAGAAAAAATCATAACCTAAATACAAAGTCCTAGCAGATAACCAATCTAGACTAGGAGTTCTCTTAAGTGTTAAATGTCCATGGTCCATGGATAGACTTCAGGGGGGTCCATGAACTTGGATGGAAAAATATTTACATTTTTAACCAAAATTGGACATTTCCTTCTATTATGAATGCAGGTAATAAACGTTTATTCTGAGAAAGGTTTCATTAGGCTTCACCCTACAGTCAAAAGGGTCCATAACACAAAAAAGGTTAAGGAGCCCTGGTATAGAGGATGTTAAGGGGTCTGATTAACAAGGGTTAGGCAGCCTTTCCATGTGTAAAGAATTAATGTTATTGCTGCAGGGAGAACAGAAAATTTTCCTATATTTGGAAGCATCCCCCCTACATAGAGGAACAGAGAGAGAAAGATGGGTATAACTACCAGAAACCCTTCTGGATCCTTCTTCCTAGTGTCCTGACCCAGGATCCATTCAATTTAGCCTAGGATTTATAGTATTCTCATATAGATAATTCATAAATTTATCACAAATTGTTTTGCCTGCCCTCTGGGAAAATCTCTGAATACAGCTCATGCTCCATTTCCCATTAAGGTACTTAGCTCCTTCTCAACTTCCCCAAAAGGAAAAAAAAAAAACACTTGCATTATAGTTTAAAATACATTTTCTGCATGAAATCAGAATTTAAAGAATACAATATAAATAAACTTTCCAAGCAGCTGGCAGCCTGCTGCTTCCAGCAGGTCTGAACTCCCAATTCAGTTCACAAACTTCACTTTTTGCCAAGGGAACAAATGTTCCCTGGAGCTGTTGGCAGAGGAGAACCATCATTTGCTCCCCTCCCCAAATCAGTCATGAAGTGCTGAAATATGCCATTTCATTTGAGTGGCAGTCACATTTGACTCCTGTAGAGGCAGCTGTTGCTCTCTCATGGATGCTGGGCAAACTCTGGGGGCTGAAGCTCACTACAGATGCCTCAGACATTTGCTCTGTACCAGGCCTCCAGGAAATCACATTTTAAGTTCATCCATGATGCTTCTCATCAGCTTACTCTCTCTTGGTTTTAAATGTCCTATTGTAGTGGACAATGTTCTTATAGAACATTTTTTATTTTATTTTAATATCCTAAGGTTTATTTTATTTTATTTTTTTATTTTAACATCCTAAGGTTGTACAAATGTCATAGATACTTCCCTACTTTGGTTTGGTTAGGGTTAGAATTGGAAAAATACAATGGGACGCTAAGGAAAAGATAAACCTGGTCAGCAAGTGTTACAACATCATGTAAAACACTCCTTACAATTTCACCTCTCCCTGCTTCCCATCTTCAATTCATTCAACATTTATTAAATGCCTGCCATCTTCCTCATCTATAAAATGAGCTGGAGAAGGAAATGGCAAATTACTTCAGTATCTTTGCCAAGAAAACCGGAAATGGGATCACAAAGAGTCAGACATGACTGAAATGACAACAACAACCTGTAAGGCATTGTGCTGGGTGCTAGATTTACAAAGACAAAAAAGTGAAGCAGTTCCTGCCCTCAAAGAGCTCATATTCCATATCAACCACAGCAGGAATGGTCCCCATATATTTTCCATGGGCCATGCTCACTCCTGACTTTGCTTATGCTGGTTCCTATCTGGATTTGCACAAAATAGGTGATTTAATACATTCCTAAGCACACTCTAAATTTTATCTCTTTTCCAAGCATTAAATATAGTGATTTGCACAGAGTAGGCACTTTAAACATTTGTTGAATGAATGGACTGTTCTTCCTGTCCTTTCGACCTATCTGAATCTTACCCATAATTCCTACTCTACAATTTGCCAGGAGAAACATTTCACAACTTCCCCATCAGTAGATTAACTGCCCTTGTGTAGTTTCCTGGAAATGCTGGGTTTTCTTAGCTTTTACAAGGAATTTTTTCCTGGTAAAAAGTCAGAGGGGAAAGGGGATAAGGTCATAAGCATGAGAAATTAAACAGGGAGGTCTTAACTATTAGGTCGTTAAGATTCCCAGAGACAGAGCCCAGCACTGTATCTCTGTTTTTGCTTTTACTAAAAATAAATCTGGCTTATTTCCAGGTAGGACTATGATTAAGACTTCTATTTTTGTTAAAATGGAAGTCTGTTTTCCTTTGGTTATATGGACTGTGTACTTTTAAAATCCATGTAGCAGCAATATGCAATGCTAAACTCATTCAGAGTTTCTTCCTGTGGATGGGACAGCTAGAACCAGGTAAAGAATGTGTGCTTTAGTAGAGATCTGCTGTACAGTTAGGCTGCCCAAATACAGTATTTTACAGGCAAGTAGAAAATCCAGTATAGGATTCTCATAATGTACAACTGAATGTTTTGGCTGAGCTGAGATGCCAAAGCTTTTGGATGGATGCTGGGCTACTGTTATTTGCTTAAATAATCAGCTCATCTGTTTTCTGGTTGTTTGAGCATATGGCAGAAATGTTCTTTCTTCTGTCTTCTGTTTCTGGGTGAAAAACATTACTTTTGGGTTGAGGAGAGGAATGCTAATAAAGCTGTGGCACCAGCCTTTAGGATAGGGATTAACTATGAATTCAGATGGGGAGGCTCTTGAAGGCAGGGGACATGTCATTTCTTTTGTAGCCACCAATTCTGGGAACCTGGTACAGTAATAATACTGTATATATCATACTGTACAATAATATTGTACATTTGTGTTATGTGTTAGGGTTTTCAAAAGTATTTTATTCACACCTATGGCCTCCTTTCAATTCAACATTTATTAAGTGTCCATAATGTGCTTATTACGTCAAACTCTGGAACACTTTAAGACTTGATCCAAGACCACTCAAAAGAGATTGGTCAAACAACTCAGGAAAACTCAACTTCAGGAAGAATTCATATTGCTTAGATTGAGCATCACTTCTGTGCATCTGACCATGGAGAGTTAAAACTATTCTAATGCTTAGCTGAGGTCCCTGCTTCCAGTCTGGGACCCATACCAATCATACATAATGGGCAAGTAGTCACCAAAGGCCATCAGAATGGCCCAATCTAAGATGAAGTCAAGTCTTTGCATTTCCTTGCTTCTAGTAAAACTGCTCAAAGTTCCTGGCTCCATCAAATCCTCTCTCCAACATTTCTCCCTTTATTATAAATGTCAACTGGCAACAAAATTGCTGATATTTTTGCTATGTTCTGGACAACACAAGTCTCATCTGGAGCAGCACAAAAGTTGGTGGCTTTCCTCCCTAAGTCTTGAGTGGTAGTCTAGAGTGAGATTGAGAGTGGGGATTATCTTTGTCTTTCTATTTGTATCCTTAGTGCTTTGTTCATAATAAATGTTTAATAAATGCTTCTTCATTCATTCAAAAGGCAGAATCGATAAGATTTGGCAATGGATTAAATACAGGGAGTGATGAGGGAGAAGAATGAGTTGAAGATGACTCAAAATTATTAACTTGGGGCTGGAAGGATGGCAGTTCTCTCAGCAGAAATCAGGATGTTTGGAGAAGAGGTGGGTTTAGGGGAGAAGATGAGTTTTGTTTTGAATATGATGAGTTTAACCCCAGCCACCCACCACCAGCATGGCCATACTAAAATCTCTCTATCACTCCTAATTAGTGGTGAGTAAACTAGGATAGTAGTTGTATGAGCAGAGATAAGGGGATGGATGTAAGAGGTGCTGAGAAATAATCTGAGATGACAGTAGGACATCTAAGTGGAGATGTCTAGTGGGCAGTTGGTTATATGCAACTGGAGTTCAGGAAGGAGACTAGGATTAGCTATAGATTTGGGTAGTCATTTGTTGACAGATGATAGTTAAATTAATGAGCTGACAAGATCACTGAGAGAGGACATGTTTTAGGGCCCTGCTCCTTTTTCCAAATGAGTCAGGGTTACTCTTGGGGCTCATAGAAATTAAGAGAAGAGAAGACTTCATCAGATTTTTCTCTTTACCTTCAATGATAATTGCCTTCTAAATGAGTAATTTGTGATATACTGTCATACCCAAAGGGAAAAAAAGCCAAATACTTAAAACTTACCAATTTAAGATGTAAAATATATTCTTTGTAGCCAATAAGGGTCTTTGAACAATACAAAATGAGATGCACTGCAGGTCTGTGTCCTAAATTGAGTTATCCAATTATCCAAATAGACTTGCAGTCTCATATGAGCCAGTGGGGAAGAGATATAATTGGAAGAGGATGTGGTTAATAAAGAAGAGCTGGTGGTAACTTCAAGTGTTTCTAGGAGAGCTGCATGACCAGGGAGCAGTGAAAGGGTCTGCTGTCTCAGATAAGCTAGTTGGGTTGGGGTGGCCCAATAGCATCTCATAACCTTTCCCCAGATGCTCACGTTTTCCCTTTTTATACAGAAAGGATCCTGGCTGACACACATTTAACACTTCAGGTGCTTACTACCTATGGGACTTTGGACAAATCACATAAATTCTTGAGGACCCAGTTTCCTCATCTACAAACGAGAGGTTTGGATTACATGGCCTCTGAGGTCCCTTTCCAGAAAATCTACAATCCTGGGTTTCAGTTTTCCAGCTCCTGGGGATATTTGGTAGTGATTGGTTGAATGAGATGGTGAAACCACCCTTATTAGATCAGCTCAGATCAGAGGGGCTCATCCCATTATCTCTGCTTGGGATTCAAAATCTGTTATCTATCTGTTAAGACCTAGAAGAGCTACCAAAAAACTACTTCACTTAGGCTTAACTGAAGTATTGTCACAGTTCTGAAAACAGGAAGACATCTTCCTAACAGCTTAGGATATACATCAAAATAGTGAAATTGGATTGGTGCCTGGAAAACAAAGTATCTTGAACATTTTGTTGTTGTTTCTAATTTGACTAAGGATTAGGAGTACAACAGCCCAGAGGCTTGTTTTTCAAAGATGAAAAGAAAGCTCTGCTTTAAAGATTTACAGCTTTCCCTTTGGATTCTATACATGAATGCTGACAAGATAGGGTACTGGGGAAAACTTCCCTAAAATTCTAATGTTAAGGAGAAAAAGGCCTCATTTTCCCAATATGCATGAATATATTATTTTTATCAGGTGATACAAATTTATTTGCCTATAGAGGCAAGCTGGCACTTGCAGTTATGAGAATTCTGAATAGCAAATACATCCTTATGTACATTATTAACAAGTGTAAAGAACTATAGAGACCAGACATTATGGAAGCAAACAAACAAAAAAAAGACGTTATACAACAAAGTTCATTCTGTTGGTTCTGCCAGACTGTAAGATGAGAAGAGGTTTTGGATAGAAACTTGAGGGACCACCCCTGCTAAGGGGTTGGAAGATGAAGATCTCACAGAGGACTGTGCTTGGACAACTAGGAGAAACAGGAGAAAGTAGCTTCTTGGAATCCAAGGAAAAGAGAATATCTAGGAGGAGAGGTGATTGGCAATGAATGGTAAAAGCTGCAGAGAGGATTAAGAAAAGGCCAACAGATTTCACAGCTAATAACCATGGTCACTTTGGAAAGAGTTATTTCACTTGAATGGTGGGGGTCTGAAGCTAAATTGCAAGGAGGTAAGAAGTAGGAGGTGAAGAATAAAGACATTGGGTAGAGAAATTTTTTTTCTAGGAATTTGGCTGTGAAATGGAAAATTGAGACAGGATAGTTAAAGGGGATGGCAGAGTTGTTAAGATTTTTTTGTAAAGGACGGAAGGGATTGAGGCATATTTGTAGACAGCTAAGAAGAATCCAGTAGATAAGTAGAGATTAAAGATGAGAGAGGGAATGATCAAAGGGCAATTTGTTAAAGGAAATAGAGAAGGTTGGGCTCAGGGTGCAAAAAGAGGGTCTGGTTTTGGCAAAAAAAAAAGGCTACCCCTTTCTCTGATAACTAAGCAGAAGGAAACGATATGGGGGGATGATATAAAAGGACTTTCAGATGTGGACTAGAAGAAAAAAGGGAATGCATAGTAAATGGCCTCAATTTCCAAAGAGAAGTTTGGAAGCCAGGTTCTCAGTTGAGAGGGATAAAGAGGTGATGGTGTTGGGGTTTGAGGAAAGAAGAAAAAATCTGGAACATTCTCTTTGGTGATTAATGTAGAGTCAATCAGGAAAGAATAAAAGACTTACCATGCCCAGTAGAGTTCTGCTGAGATTACATAACATAAATGTATAGTAGATCCATTCACAGTACTATGGTTTTCTCTAGTAACATTCAGCAACACTCAAGTTCAAGAGAAGGCACGTGATAGGATCATAGATTTAGAGCTTAAAGAGATCTCAAAGTTGAGGTTTGGCAAAGCATGAGTTGCAGAGAGGACAAGGGAATGAAAGTCAAGAGCAGAAAATAGTTGAACTGAACTGGGTTCAAGACTTCAGGTTATATTGTAACATATTAAAACAATTCAGTACTATGATTTAGATATAAAGGGTGACACAACAAACAATTAGAGAGCATGGAAGAAATCATCAGTCAAATCTATGGATAGGGAAAGAGTTCATGACCAAACAAGAAACAAAGAGGTTCCCAGGAAGTAAAAAGGAAAATTTTGATGGCATAAAATTAAAAAGTTTTTGCACGTGGAACTAAAATTAGTAGAGAAGTAGGAAACTGGAGGTAAAAATCTTTGCACCATGTTTATCTGATAAAGGCCTTATTTCTTTTTTTTTAATTTTTAAAAATTTTTTTATTAATTTATTTTGATTTATCAACAATCACTCCCATATGCTTTTGAGTTTAAAATTTTTCTCCCCCTTCCTCCCCACCACTGTCCCCAAGACACACAATCTGATATAGGCTATACATATACATTCCTATTAAATATATTTTCACATTGGTGATGTTGTAAGTAAGAATTAGAACCAATAGACGGAACCACCAGAAAGAGGAAACAAAACTCAACAGAAGAGAAAAAAATAGCAAATAGTATGCTTCTATCTGTCGCGGCCGCTGCAGTGGTGAGCATGAGACCAGCTCAATGCTCAGTAACCCGGAGATGCATGGATGAGGCGGGAGACAGCAAGATGGCAGAAGCTCCTGTTTATTGTTAGCTGGGTGTGATCTTTATAGCCCTCAAGGCACCTTGGGATCGCGTGATCAGAGCCCTACAGCCAGTCCTAGCTATCCCACTCCTCATGAAAGCCTCAGGTCAGGGTCGTGTGCACGGGAACGCTTAGCCATTCAGAGGAGAGCCGAACCAGCCATGGTTGCTGCATGTCCACAGAGGAGAGGTCAGTTAAGACTTCCTTGCTTTCACACAACAGACTGTGACCCTCAACTCCCCACAGGGAGGAACCCTAACGTGACAGAGCACCATTCCCAAACGAATCCCATGACATCTATCTGCATTCAAATTCCATAGTTCTTTCTTTGGATGTGTATAGCATTTCCATCACGAGGCAAAAGGCCTCATTTCTAAGACATAGATAGAGAATTGATCTAAATTTATAAGAAGAGCCATTCCCCAATTGACAAATGGTCAAAGGATATGAACAGACAGTTTTCAGACAAAGAAATCTCAGCTATCAATAGCCACATGAAAAAATGTTCTAAATAACTAATATGTAAATCAAAACAAAGTAGGAGGTACCTTTTACCCGTCAGATTGGCAAAACTGACAAAAAAGGAAAATGACAAATGTTTGAGGGGCAGTGGGAAAATAGGTACATTAATGCACTATTGGTGGAATTGTGAACTAACTGGTCTGGCCATTCTGGAAAGTAGTTTGAAACTATGCCCCAAAAGCTATAAAATTGTGCATACCCTTTGACCCAGTGACATACAATTACTGGGTCCATACCCCAAATAGAACAAAGAAAAATGAAAAGGATCCATTTGTACAAGATATTTATAGCATCTCTTTTCATGGAGGCAAAGAATTAGAAACTAAGGAGATGCCTATCAATTGGAAAATGGCTAAACAAATTATGGCATATGATTGTGATAGAATATTATTGTACTGTAAGAAATGATAAAAGGAATGGTTTCAGAAAACCCAGTAAGACCTATAAACTGATGCAAAGCCAAGTAAGCAGAACCAGGAGAACAATTTACACAGTAACAGCAATATTGTAAAGATAATCAGCTGTCAAAGACTTAGTAACTGATCAACACAATGATCCATCACAATTCCAAAGGACTCACATTAAAAAATGCTATCCACCTCTAGAGAGAGAACTAAGAGACTCAGAATGCAAATTGAAGCATATTTTGATGTGGAAATTTGTTTTGAATGACTTCATATTTGTAATGGGTTTTGTATTTTTTTTTCTGCCTTCTCAATGAGGGGGGAGGAATGGGGAAGAGAATATTTGGGATTGAAAATAAAATAAAACTTTCTTAAAAAGAGAGACTTGGGGTAGCTAGGTTGGTGCAGTGGATAGAGCACCGGCCCTCAAGTCAGGAGGACCCAAGTTCAAATTTGGCCTCAGATCAAACATTTGACACTTACTAGCTGTGTGACCCTGGGCAAGTCATTTAACCCCAATTGCCTAAAAAAAAAAATTTTAAAAAAAGAGAGAGACTTGATCAAGATCATATAGGCAGTAAAAGTCTCATAGGTGGTATTACAAACCCAGGTACCCTGACTCCAAAGCTAATTCTCTTTCTATTGTGCCACACAGCCTTCGAATCTAGTTCTGGAGAAGTATTAGGCTTGGAGTCCCTAGATCAAGTGAGGGAGAAGCGAAGGGGAGGTCCTGGGGCAGGAACCTTTGTACTAGTATCAGTACCTGATGGTAACAGGAGGCAGAGGCATTGTTTTCTCAGATAGTTCTATGATCCAGGGCAGAAAAGATTCCCTACAAAGATGGCAGTAAGAGAGGGGAAAAATCGTCTACAATACTGTTAGTGAGAGAGGCTAAGCCTGGAACCCAACTCTTTTGGGTAGAGTGGTAAGAGGGGAGTCATTCTTAGGTCAGGAGCACCCCCTTCCTACCTACCTGGGTAGTTGGGTGGAAAGGTAGGCAGGTAGTAAATAGGAAAGTAGTAATAGGAACCTAGTAAATCGATTCCTAGGTCAGAAGGGCTTCATAATATTTAGAAGAATGGGGCACATATTTTCACCAGTCAGGAAATAACAGCCACAGCTTTCCAGCTCCATTTTTATATTATCCGAGAAGTTATATTAGGGAGGCAGCTTGGCACTACTAGTGGAGAGGGCCCTAGTGGCATCAAAGGACTTGGGTTCAAATCCCTGACAATTACTATCAGTGTCCCTGGGCTTCAGCTTCTTCACCAGTAAAACGACGGGTTGGCCTACTTCCACTCTACGAATCCTTCCAGCTCCTGATGACTGTGAATCACAAACATCTTGCTTTCAGATCAATCCAAATTGCAGGGACTGGAAGTCCCAAGTCAAAAAATGAGAGCTCCTGTCCTCGGAGGCTTACAGTTTCTTCATTAACCACCTTCCCTCGTGTTGTCTGGACAGTCAAATGGGGATCGTCATAAGGGCCCAGGGCTGGGTTTCTTCCACCCCTTGTGTGGGTGATACAAGCTGGGAAGGTTAGGGTCCTCTAGTCCTTCACTCAAGGCCTTCCTCTGGGAAAAAAAAAAAAAACCAGAGGGTCCCCTAGGGTTTGCCGCCTCGCTGGTTCGCCCCACGCTTCCCCAGGCCAGAGCTGCCCCAGGCCACGTGCTCGCTACTGTCCTCTGATTGGTGGCTTCTTCTGCTCACTGTGGGCAGCAGCAGCAGGGCGGGGCCTCTAGTGGAGGTGAGGCACATGTGTCACACAAAGAGGGTGAGGCTGTATTTTTTTCCCGGAATCGTGGTGGACTAAAGATACCCAGGTTTAGGGGGGTCTAGGGTCCCGACCTGAGGGGAGTTCCTGGGGCGCGGAAGCTGGAGTGGGGATGGGGCAGGCTGCTCAAGTAATTCCCTCCCACTTCATTCTGTGAGAAGTGAGCCACCCCTCCCCCCCAGATTCTGGGGTAGGGCGCTCTGGAGAGGAGGCCTCTTACCGCGCGCTTTCCCACCCCCCTACGTCCGCTGCCTTCCCCTCCCCCCGCCCTCTGGCCCTGTTGTGCAGGCTCCGCCCCTCCCCCCCCCCCCCCCCCCCCTCCCCAGAAACCAGGCCGCGTCTGTACGGTGTAAGCTCTGTGAGGGCAGGTCCTCTTTCTAATTTTGGGTTTGTTAAACCTCTGTAGGCCCTCCCCCAAAAGTCACCTGTGTCCTGTCCTCCCCACTCCGCCTTCCCGCTTCCTACGGCCGCAGACTCCTCCCCCACACAGATTCCCGTCTCCAGTCCCCTCCACCACACATGCACAGACCCTTCTCAGTCGTGGGTTGGTACTGTGTTCTGGACCTAATGTGGGGAGAGGGACCTGGGTTCAAATTCCCATATAGGACACTTAACAGCAGATCGTGTGTTTATGGGCAAACCATTTAACCTCTCATAACCCCAGTTTCTTCATCTGTAAAATGAATAATGTGTCATTATCTACCAGATCAGATTAGGCTCAAATGCTAGCTAGGCCGGCTAACAATAGTGCTTAAGATTTCCTTTTAGCTGTTAGATGCATTATATGAAGAGGCAACTTACACATAGGCACACATACTACATACTCTTTCTTTACAATCCTTTTAGCCTTTCACCCCATATATTTCTCTACCTCTTCCTCTCACCTTTTGAGTCCTCCCTTCATGTATGCACACCCCTCCCTGTATATACCTCACCCCACATGAATATATATGTATATATAGGTATATCTTAATATACATGTGTTTATTTATACACCTGTATATCTTAATATACATGTATATATTTATATACCTGTATACATACATATATGTATATATGTGTGGATACACATACCCACCCATTTCTTCCCCAACATACATAATATAATAGCAGTAGAAATGATGAGAGTAACCTGAGTCTTTGAAGTAGTACATTTTATCTATGGACATATAGATGCTGGATAAGCATTTTACTAAGTACTTTTTTGCATGTAGTATCTGGCTATGCAAAGTAAGAAGAGTCAAGCAGGCAGATCTTGGCCTTCTGGGAAGACCTGCCATCACTAAGATGAATACTTAATTTCAAACTTAAGTATACAATGAGTATACATATGCAGGTAGAGTTTAGTAACAGAAGTGTACTTTAGAAGAGGACAAGGTAAGTACCATGGAGCTTCAGTCTCAGTACACCAATTTAGTAAAAGCTGTTACCTGCCACGCCCCCTTCCCACCACCCCGCCACTTTTTTTTTTTTTTTTTTTTCCTGATGTAAGCTTAAATCAGAGTAGATAACAGTAGCAGCTTGGAATGTAGGTATAAAGGAGCACTGTGATATAAGAAGCAAATGTATCTAGCTCTGAGTATATAATTGTCTGGGGAAAGGAGGCATCAAGATGAGGAGTAAACATAAAAATTGGGAATCTAGCATTTATATAAATACACCCACCATTCCTTCAACTTGATCAGTCTTGTGTGGCGATGCAGGTGTAGCTTAGTGGGAAAATGTAATTCCCCACATCTGTGGAGTGACAAAACCATGTGCTCCACCATTCTGATTTTGTTTCCGAGTTTATAGTAGATACTTATTCATGAAGTCTTGCTGTGAGCTGATGTTGCCTTTTTAAAAGTAGAAACAAATTTATTTTCCTTGTCTTCGATTAATTCTTTCAAGTAATATACAAGGGCTGGAGAACATGATTGCATTTTTTTTCCCTCTGAAAAGCTTCTGCTTTTTGTCTTACTTCAGATAGAAAGGTGACTGAAAAGGGTGTTACCCAGAGGGTGGTGGAAAAAGATGGAAGGAATGACACGGTCAGAGTTTGTAAAACTTATGTAGTATATTTTTTTAAAAAGTGATAGGAAAATCTGAAGTTGTTTTCATGTGCACTAGCCAGAATGACTTGACTAGAGTGTTACTGTTTAATTATTCAAGCAAATAAACAATCACATTTCTTGTAGGGGGTCCTTAGGGAATTAAATATTAGCTATTTATGAATAGAATTCTGTTTTACAGATCCTAGATTAACACCTGAAACATAGCTTGGAAGACTACCAATTAAAATATTGATGCCTTCTCAAAAACTTAACTCCTTTTCAATCCACATAATCAGCTTGATGCCAGCCAGTTTAGTTTAAAATTGTCTTGCCTCTTGACCCCCCAAAAAATCTCATGAGGCTCATTTTTATCTTGCAAACTAACTAGTTCACTATGTTTACATATCCAGGTTTGTTTGTTTGTTTGTTTTTTCAGATCTGTGATGTCATTAGGGTCAAGAACTCCTGGTAAGGAAACTCTCCTTTACCAATTCGGATCCACAACTATTCTGCAATTTGTGGTCAGAGAGTTGCCTGGGCCACCAAAAGGTTAAATGATTTAGGATCACACAATCAGTGTGTGCCAGGGACTAACTGACCTAAAATCTTTCTTATCTTGAAATCTGACTCTCTATCCATTATATTGTGTTGTCTTTCTTACATAGCTATATAATTTTTGAAGATAACTTTGGGTTCTATGATAACTTCACTGTAATGGACTTCTAAATTTTGATGGTGTCCTCTGACTTGGTTGGACGTTAGAGCTTTGTGAGTGTAGTATACCTTCTGGGCTCTCTCACTATCTCAACTCCCACAAACATTGGTAGGCTAGGTCCCCAGTGGGCAGCTGACTCTCTTCTCCTAAGAATAACCATGAGGGATTGAGGTTGGTTTTTCTAGTACTATTGTTTAAAGGTTCCTGTCTAATGTACTCCCAGATGATAACTATCTAGTCAGACTTAATTAGATTTTAGAAAGGGGTATTTATTGAGCTGTTATAACAAGAATGGTTGGTATAAACATTCATCTAAAAAACTGGGATTCTCTCCCACAAGTACATAGAGTCCAGGGTAAAGTGGGCTCAAGCTTAGAGAGCACATGTAGCAAAGTGGTAACTCACAGCTCCTCCTTGGAACAGAAATTCTTTTCTCCCTTCCTGGAGAATTCATGAAGTTCCTTCCTCTAAGGTGTGTATAGCACTCTACTGGACCTTTGTCCACTTTGTCTTCTCAGCTCCTGATGGAGGCATTATTTGTTACTAGTCTAGTGTCTTTGATAACCAAGTAAACAGGAGGAAGGTGACACTCCCTCTGGGCTTACCTCCACCCTTTTGCTACTGTGGTTACAGTGTGTAAAAGGGTCAGATTCTTCAAGAAACTCCCCAAACATTCCCACTTTCCTATATTCCTGCTTGAATCCCTTCACATGTGTGTACATATAGACGTGTGTGTGTGTGTGTGTGTGTGTGTGTGTGTATGTGTGTGTGTGTGTATCAATGAAGGGATTCAAGAAGAAAAGCAGGTGGTAGACTGGGAGCATTAATATAAATATATACCTACATATGTGTATGTATGTATGTCTATATAGACATACATACATACGTGCAGAGGTGTGTCTAATTCTTTCAAGTAATTTGATGTCATCTAGTTGGGCAGCTAGGTGGTGTAGTGGATAGCATACCAGGCCTGCAGTCAGGAAGACTCATGTTCCTGATTTCAAATCTCACCTCAGACACTAACTAGCAGTGTGACCTTGGGCGAGTTAATTCTGTTGGCCTCAGTTCTTCAATCTGTCCAATTATTTGTGGCCCCATCTGGGGTGTTCTTGGCAAAGATACTGGAGTGGTTTGCCATTTCCTTCTCCAGATCATTTTACAGATGAAGAACAACAAAAATTTCATCTAATGACTTGAAGCACTTTACTGCTTACACCTAGTTTATACTTTTGATTAATTGATTCAGTAGTGATATCTATGAATTTTTCACACCTTGTTTATAGATTTGATTGATTGAAAGAAGCATTCTCCATTTTGACCTGATAGACTTATCAGAGTGTAGAGCATCTTGTTAGTTACATTAATTGGGGCTGGGGTGAGGTGTGTAAAACGTGTTTTACATGTACCTATAAACTTTTTTGGGGGGGGGGGGTCCAGGTAAGATTGTAGCAAGATTTGAGAACCACAGTTCTAACTATTGATGAGCTTCTACCCTTAGAATTCAAGTTAAATGCCAGTGGTCAATCTGTCAGGAGTTGGTGAGCTTAGCTATTCTCTTTGGGGAGTCTAGGAGGGCCTCCTGGGAAACTAGGACTATGGAATAAACACAGGTGGGAGTCTGAGTGAATTCCAGCCATCATTCTTGACCTTTTCTGTTTCATCGGCTAAGCTCTTTTTGAACTGCTTTTGCCATTTGAACTTTGGGATTCCTTTCAGTGTGAGTCATTTAAAGAATGTTTGAATGGAGCCAGTTGATTAAAAAAAATCTATTCTTCTTGTTTTCATCTTATTTAGCTATGTTACTCATTTGTTTGCTTTGTAAGAAGAATCTTTCAGTGGATTCAAAGGATTGAAAGTAGACTACAAAGAGGAAATTAATATATCCTTGTATTCACACAAATTGAAACAAATTAATTAATTGCAGTATTTAGTGGTAATTGTAACCAATTTTTTTTTCAGATAAGGCAAATGTAGGTTATACGGTAGTCTTTAAAAGTTATTTATATCTTTTGCTTTTATATCACCTTCATTTCCAAATATATTCCTTTCCCCCCCTCCCCAGAGAGCCATTCCTTATAACAAAAATAAGAGAGAAAAAAAAGTGAGAAAAAAAAGGAATTTAGCAAAGTTAGCCAACACCTCAACTGAATCTGATAGTATGTGCAATGTTAATCTATTCCTATAGTCCCCCTGCCTCTGCAAAAAAGGGAGGGAAGTGCATAGTAGAGTCTTTTAAATAATAATCACTCAAATTAGAAGATAGGATTCTTTTTTCTTTTGGGGGGGTAAGACAATTTGGGTTAAGTGACTTGCCTAGGGTCACACAGCTAGTAAGTGTCAAGTCTTTGGTCTGAGGCCGAATTTGAACTCAAGTCCTCCTGACTCCAGGGCTGGTACTCTATCCACTGCACCACCTAGCTGCCCTGATAGGATTCATTTTTAATACATTTAATTGTTACCTGTTGTCCTTACTTCACAGTTTTTCAGCACCTTTCCCTCATTGAACTTTCTTTTGTGACAAACAAAAGCAATTAAGAAAAATACTGACTCTGATACTGTATACAATATTCTGGCTGGCCGTAGTTGTCCTTCCAACTTTCTGAAGAGAGAAGGAGGTAGGTTTCATTATCTATTCTCAGGGATTTTAACCGATTTTTTTCTATTACAAAGACACGAACTTCTTTTAAGTGATCTTTTTATTTTCATTGTTGTAGTCATTATGCTTATTATTTTTTAGTTCTGCTTATTTTCCTCTGTATCAGTTCATATAAATGTTCTTGTTTCCCTGAATTCCTTACATTCCTCATACTGCATAGTAATGTTCTATACAGTCACATACTGAAGTTTGTCTAATCATTTCTCATTTGATAGACATGCACATAGTTTGCTACCACAAAGAATGGTGTGATAAAGATTCTGCTATATTTGGTATATTGGATCCTTGTTTTTGTCTTTGATTTCCTTGGCATATGCCCAATATTAACCCTCTGGGTCAAAGGGTATGGACAATTTAGTCACTTTTCTTGCTTAATTAGAATATCAGGATTTAGAGCTAGATTATAGTCCATTTTCTAAGAAATCTGAAATGCACTTAGAAGGTTAAGTAACTTCTTGTAGATGATGGAAAGCTAGGAAAAGGAGAAAGTGATGTGCATAACTGTTTTTGTCTAGTGTTTAATTGCAAAGCTAAGACCTGATAGCTTCTTGGTTTCTGAATAATATGTTGGTCTGCTGATTTGCATTACCATTCTAGAATAATAAACAGACTCTGAATGTCTAATTAAATTGGATCTATTTTTTAAGAATTATTTATATTTCAGTATAATAGTCTTCCCAAAGTAATGTTAGGTAGTGTAAAATAAAAATGTTAATATTTACTATCAAATGCTTCAGTATTTGTTTAGTGTTTATTTAGTGTTCTCTGTGACCCTGGGCAAATCACTTAACCCTGTTTGCCTCAGTTTCCTCATCTGTAAAATGAGCTGGAGAAGGAAATGGCAAACCACTCCAGTATCTTTGCCAATAAAACCCCAAATGGGGTCATGAAGTGTCAGGCATGACTGAAATGACTGAACAACAAAGAAATGACTGTTACTGCTTCAGCGTGTATTATTTCAGTACTTGTATGTCTCCTACGCATTTGTTGGAGTCAGTATTTATCAGGGTTAAATCAGCTAAAATCAGGCAGTGGATAAATATTTATTAAGCACCTACCATGTTCCAGGCACTGTGCTAAGAGTTGAGGATACAAAGAGAAGCAGAAAACAGTCTCTGTTCAAGGAGTTCAAAATCTAATGGAGGAAATCAAACAACTATGTGCAAACAAGTTTTATACAGGATAAACTGGAGGTAATCAACATAGAGAAGGTCCTAGAATTAAGGGGGGCTTTCTGTATAAGGTTGGTTTTTAGCTGAGACTTGAGGGAAGCCTGGAGGTGGAGATGATGAAGGAGAACATTTCAAGCCTGGGGGACACTAGCCAGCAAAAATTCTGAGTCTGCAAATAGAGTTGTCTTGTGCATGGAAAAAGGAGGCCAGTGTCACTGGATCTCATAGTACCTGGAGGCTAGAAGTGTAAGGAATAACAAGACAGGGAAGGGGGGGGGCAGGTTACAAAAGGCTTTGAATGCCATACAGAGGATTTTATATTTGATCCTGAGGGTGATAGAGAACATTGGAATTTATTGAGTAGAAGTGTGACATGGTCAGACCTATGCTTTAGGAAGATCAGTTTGGCAGCTGAGTGCAGGATGGACTGGAGTGAGGAGAGATGAGGCTAGGAGACCATCTAGCATGCTAGAGGTGATGGGGCCTACATTGGCAGATATGTGAGTAGAGAGAAGGAGGCATCTAGGAGAGATATTACAAAGATAAAATTGACAGGCCTTGGCAACAGATTGTTGGGGTGAGAGAGAGAGTGAGGTGTTGAGGATGATGCCCATGTTATGAGCCTGGGGGCATGAGAGAATGGTGGTACTCTTCAACAGTAACTGGGAAGTTAGGAAGAAGAGAGGGTTTGAGGAAAAGATAATGAGTTCAGTTTTAGAAATGTTGAGTTTAAGATGTCTGTGGGACATCTCGTTTGAGACATCTGATATGCATTTGTTGATAAGAGACTGGAAGTCAGTTGAGGGGTTAAGCCTTGATAAGTAGATTTGATAATCATCTGCCTAGAAATGATAATTGAATCCATGCAAGCTGATGAGATCATCAAGAGCAGAAGTTTGGAGGAACAAGAAAAGAGGATCCGGGACAGAGCCCTTTAGGACACCCACAGATGAATATCCAGCAATGAAGGTATAATAAGTGGTCAGATACAAAGGGGGAGAACTAGGAGAGAGCAGTGTCACAAAAAGCAAGAGAAAGGAGAGTATTAAGCAGAAGACGTGATTTAACAGTGTCAAAGGCTGCAGAGATGAAAGAAAAGGTCATTAGATTTGGCAACTAAGAGATTATTAGTAACTTTGAGAGAGCAGTTTTGGTTGAATAATGATAGGAAACCAGATTGTAGAGAGTTAAGAAGAGAGTTGAGAGGAAAGGTGGCACCTATTGTAAATGGCCTTCCCAAGGAATTTAGTACCAAAAGGGAAGAGAGATATGGGGCAGTAGCTATTAGGCATAGATGGATCAAATGAGAGATTTTTGAGGATGGGAAAGACATGGGCATGTTTATAGTCAGTAAGGAAACATCTAGTAGCATAGGAGAGATTGAGGATAAGAGAGAGAGTGGGATTACAGCAGGGACAATCTATTGGAAAAAACAGGATGGAATGGGATCAATCACGTGTGCATGTAGAAGGGTTTGCCTTAGCATGAAGGACTACCTCAATATCTAAGATGGGATGAAGGTGGAGATAGTGGCAGAAGGCATTTGGGAAATCTGAGTTGAGAAAGAGGGGAAAAGAGGAAGCTTTGGGGGAGTGGCTTCAATTTTTTCAGTGAAACATGAGATAAGGTCCTCAGCTGACAGGGTAGGAGGAAAGGGGGGCTATGGGGAGTTTGAGGAGGGATAAAAATGGTTGGGGGCACTACTGTGGTGAGTGATATAGTGAGTATTTTAGGGAGATGGAGAAAGGATTGCTTTCTAGCAGTGAGGACCCAGTTGAGATTATGTAACATAAATTTGTAATGGATTCAGTCAGCATGGTTTTTGGAATTTTCTGCAGCTTCCTTTGGCAGAATGTGTTTGGAAGTGAAGTCAAGTTGATGATGGGAGTAATCCAGGACTGAGACTTTTCCAGACAAGATTGGTGATAGGATAAAGCAGGGAAGAGATTTAAGATGACAGTGTAGAGTTGAACTGGTTCACTAAATGGTCAACAAGAGGAATGGTGGAGAACATAACCAGTGCCATGGTGGTGGCCTAATAAAAAACTAGAGTCAAACATTGGAGGTCACAGTGAGGATAAAGAGTTGGGTTTTGGGTTAGAAGGGAGAGGGAGAGGCAGAATGACAATGGGTTGTGAATTTCAGAGATCACATGCATGGATGTGGAGCATTTGTGGATGATAGCAAAATTGAGTGTGACCTTCTCTGCATATAGCTGAGATGAGGTAGAGGTCATGGGTAATGAGCAAATTGAGGAACTGGGAGGTAAGGGTGTTTGAGGGAGTATCAATATGTATGGTATAAGTATTTAAATTAGGCAGCCACCTAGGTGTGTGATTTCTTGGATGAGTAGAATGCTTCCTTTCTCAATATAATGCCTCTTATACCTGGATGACTTGAACTTAAGCACCCACAACTGGAGAATCTTTCAATTTCCTAAGAAATCAAGTACTTCTACAATCCTGTACAAACTTGCACTGCTTTGTAAAGTAGTTCTATAGACTACTAATAAAGTACTAGGTTGCTCTCCTAATTAGAAAAATAATGTAGTAATGACTGGGTATTCATTCTGTAGCATTATCAGAAATAGGAATTTTCAATAAACGTGAGTAACTTTCATTTGACAGATGTGGTACAATCTGAACAAACATACCACTTGCCCCAACTAATGTGATATAGTGGGGAAAGGGATGTGTTTCTGGCATTTCTGACATTCTGCCTGACACGGTAATTATTTGTATGTTGTTGAATCTTTCTTACTAGAGCATCAGCTTTTTGATGCAAGACCTAAATTTTATTCAGCATGATATAAGAGAAAGAATGCTGGACCTGAGTTTGAATACCATTGCTGACATTTACTAGTTTTGTGACTTCACATCATTTCTATGAATATTGGTTTCCTCAGCTGTGAAATGAAGATAAGCTGTAATAACTTGTCTCACAGGGCTTTGAGGATCATACCTTTAGGGCTAAAGGAACCACAGAAATCATCTGATCCAAACCTCTTATTTTAAAAATGAGGAAAATGAGACCCAAAGACATGAACTGGCATGTCCAAGGTCATGTAAATGGCAATTTGACAGAATTCAAATGTAGGCCTGGCTAGTTAATAAATATGGAATTTTGACTGAATTAGCAGATGTTGTTAGAGTACTTTGTACTTTTATACAAAGTCACCAAAAATGCTTCCTTGGGAAAGGTTAGTCCTTGTTATGGTGGTAAAGAAAATGTTTTGATGGCAATATAATGTAGATACTACTGTTGGGACATCCTGATTTCCACAGAATAGGCATTTGTAAATTGTTTATGAAAAAAATTACTTTATGAGCTGGCTTAATTAGTATACTTTCCTTCTTTTTAATAGAATCTTAAGAAATGAACTTTAACGTCTGGAATGTCAAAGAGATGCTCAGTGTTCCACCGGGCCCAGGGTAAGTTTTTATGAGTACATACTCTGTAGATGAAGGAAGATCTTGTGACTGCATTTATCTATTATCTATACAGGAAGGTTGCACTTATCTGGTAGGTTTCCACTAATGGATACTGCAGTCTATTGCCACTCAAGCCCACAAGGCCTCTCTTTACCCTGTCTGGTCTCTTCCCTAAGTTCTATATTTCATATATGAAAGCAGTAAATCAGCCCATAAACACTTATTTGATTGCATTTGAGGAGAAAATTTAATTCAATAAATATATTCTTTAAACAGCTAGTGTATAGCTAACATTGTTTTAGGCACTATGGGCAGATACAGAAAAAGTATATGACACAGACCATGTTATTTAAAGACTTTGTGTCTAGCTCTGGTTTAGACACTGTGAGAAATACAGAAGTGTGATACATGGTTTCTGATATCTAGGAGTTAAAATCAACTGAATGAATGAATGAAAAAGCATTTATTAAGAGTTTACTATTTGGCAGGCACTGTCATACACTGTGGTGATACAAATTCAAGTAAATAAGCTCCTGTCCTCATGCAGTTTGGGTTTTTTTTTTTTTTTTTTGGCTAGGCAATGGGGTTAAGTGATTTGCCCAGGGTCATACAGCTATTAAGTGTCTAGTGTCTGAGGTCAGATTTGAACTCGGGTCCTGCTGACTCTGGGGCTGGTGCTCTATCCACTGCTTCACCTAGATGTCCCTATCTTGTGTTCTAATAGAGGAAGCCAACACATATAGCTAGAAATTGCTGGAAAGTGGTGTGGAAACTGAGAACAGGACTAGAGAAAGTGAAAGCTCACTAATCAGAGGACAAGGTTCACAGGGAATTGAGGAAATTGTTTCATTCAAAAATCATTTACTGAACACCCACATTGTTCCCAACCTTGTACTAGGTACCATGGAGCATAAAAAGGATATGTGTGTGTGTGTGTGTGTGTGTATACATATTTACATATATACATATTGACTTATGCCTACTATTGAGGAACGATAGGTAGATAAGACATAAACACATATAACAATTAGCACATAGCATCATAATATAGTTATAGAGTTGTATGGAATTACGTGGGAAAAACTCTAAGTACTGTAGGAGTTCATAATATCTTTTACATTGGATAAGTTAAGTGATTTCCTGTCAGTTATCTCAACCTGTGGGCTGACTGGAGAAAATTTTTTTAAAATTTATGTTTATTTTTAGTTTTCAATGCTTACTTCCACAAGATTTTGAGTTCCAAATTTTCTCCCCATCTCTCCCCTCCCCCCACCCCAAGATGGCATGCAATTTAATATGGGCTCTACATATACATTCATATTGAACCTATGTTATTATATTAACATATTATTAACAACATTATTATATTAACAACATTATTAACAACATATATTAACAACATTTCATGTTGTAAAGAAGAATTAGAATCAACAGGAAAGAAACCACAAGAAAGAAGAAACTGAAAAAAAAAAGGAATCAAAAAGAAAGAGAGCAAATAATATGCTTTGATCTGCATTGAGACTCCATAGTTCTTTTTCTGGATGTGGACAGCATTTTCCATCATGGGTCCTTTGGAGTTGTCTTGGATCCTTGCATTGCTAAGAATAGATGAGTCTATCAAAGTTAGTCATTACACATTGTGGCCATTACTGTGTACAGTGTTCTCCTGGTACTGCTCACTTCACTTGGCATCAGTTCATAAACATCTTTCCAGGTTTTTCTGAAGTCTGCCTGCTCATCATTTCTTATAGTGCAATAGTATTCCATTACATTCACGTACCACAATTTGTTCAGCCATTCCCCAACTGATGGGCATCCCCTAAATTTCCAATTCTTTGCCACCACAAAAATAATATAAATAATATATTAAAAAATATATAATTATATAAATTATATAAATGTTTTTGTGCATATGAGTCCTTTTCCCATTTGTATGATCTCTTTGGGATACAGACCTAGAAGTGGTATTGCTGGGTCAAAGGGTATGCACATTTTTTTCCTCTTTTTTTTATTAGTTTATTTTGATTTATCAATAATCACTTCCATATGCTTCTGAGTTTAAAATTTTTCTCCCCCTTCCTCCCCATCACCCTCCCCAAGATGGCACATAATCTGATATAGGCTATACATTTACATTCATATTAAACATATTTTCACATTAGTGATGTTATAAGTAGAAATTAAAATCAATAGGAAGAACCATCAGAAAGAGGAAACAAAACTAAACAGAAGAGAAAAAAAATTAGCAATTTGGCTTCCATAGTTCTTTGTTTGGGTGTGGATAGCATTTTCCATCACAAGGCCTCTGGAGATGACTTAGATCCTTGTATTGCTAGGAAGGGTTAAGTTTATCAATATTAGTCATCATGCAACATGGCTGTTATTATGTACAACGTTCTCTTGGTTCTGCTCACTTCACTTAGCATCAGACTATACAAGTCTTTCCAGGTTTTTCTGAAGTCAGCCTGTTCATCATTTCTTATAGCACAATAGTATTCCATCACATTCATATACCACAACTTGCTCAGCCATTCCCCAATTGATGGGGTGTGCACATTTTTATAGCACTTTGGGCATAGTTCCAAATTGCTCTCCAGAATGGTTGGATCAGTTCACAACTCCACCAACAATGCATTAGTATGCCAATTTTCCCTCATCTTTTCCAGCGTTGATCATTTTCCTGTTTAGTCACGTCAGCCAGTCTGATAGGTGTGATGTGGTACTTGAGAGTTGTTTTGATTTGCATTTCTCTAATCAACAGTGATTTAGAGCATTTTTTCATATGACTGCAGATAGCTTTAATTTCTTCATCTGAAAACTGCCTGTTTATATCCTTTGACCATTTATCAATTGGGGAATGACTTGTATCCTTATAAATTTGACTCAGTTCTCTCTGTATTTTAGAAATGAGGCCTTTATCAGAGATACTGGTTGTAAAAATTCTTTCCCAGTTTTCTGTTTCCCTCCTAATCTTGGTTGCATTGGCTTTGTTTGTGCAAAAACTTTTCAATTTAATGTATGGAAAATTATCCATTTTCATTTCATAATGTTTAGAGAAAATTTTCAAGCCCACTTAGAGAAAGTAATTTAACCCTGAGCACGTAATGGTATCTACCAGCTATGTCCTTTACCAACATTTCCTAGCTTCTGGTTTGGGTGATGGGTGAGACAGTATACCAGAAGTGGAGGGAAGAAATTTAAGAAATTTCTAATTGTCTTCCTGTATGACTATTCACTGAATGCTTTCTTTTCTTCAAAAACTTTCTTGAAGATTCATTATTAATTTAGCAGAAACCTAGAGATTTGTTCTCTGTAAGAAAAAATTGCAGTTAGTATTGAGTGTGGAACAAAAA
The DNA here is from genome assembly GCF_900497805.2 of Vombatus ursinus. Classification (NCBI taxonomy): domain Eukaryota; kingdom Metazoa; phylum Chordata; class Mammalia; order Diprotodontia; family Vombatidae; genus Vombatus; species Vombatus ursinus. Next base: position 24,913,192 of record NW_020954598.1, on the reverse strand, counting down.
TTAGAGGTCTTCATCAATTTCAAAACTAACCTACTTACAAACACAATGATTTAAATTGACCTACTAATCTGCCTTTGTTCCAGCCCAACTAATTATTCACTGTGGCTTTGTGGGGGGAATCACAAAGATCTATTTTGAACTATTATTAAGCAACTCTCCATATATATATGTGTGAACACACATATGTACATATACATATATATACACATATATATACATATATACTTATGTCTCTTTCTTTCCACAGTGAAGTGTGTGTGTGTGTGTGTGTGTGTGTGTGTGTGTAGTCCTTGAATCTAATCAGCTTGTCATTATTATTCATTAATGACATAAAAGATCCTTCTTGCTTAGGATATGTATTATATTTATGTACTACTGTTATTTTAAATTTTATATTTTGAAGATGAATGATCTTTGTGAGTTATTTCTTGGGCTACTGATTTTTAAAATAGTTTGATAGTACTTTGTAGCCCAAATTGTCTAGATTTCTCTTAAATTTGACATTCATGTTCTTTTATTTGTCCTGACCGATATAGTATGCAGTCTATTATATTCAAATGGAATTGACATTAATTTTAGCTCACATTTTATTAGTGCTTTTTGGTTTACAAAGTATCTTCCTTACAACAACCCTGGGAAGTAGGTAGAACAAGTATTATTATCTCCGTAAGTGAGGAAACTGAGGCTTGCAAAGTTTACGTGACTCGCCTGTCTACCTAGTTTATGGAGTATATGGAACCAAGGAGTCAGCTCCACTGACTTCCACCATATGGCATCACTATGCTAATATTGCTCACTACACTCGAAGAGTTCAGAGAGTGAGTAACAGTGCCAAATTCATCATAGTAGAGGTAATGAATGCCATAACTTTCCACAGGAAATGATGCAGGTTTCAACAATTGATTATTTCTTGGCGGAGTATCTTTCCTGTTCTGTAAAATGAGAAGGTTGGACTAGATGATAGCTAAAGTCCCTTCTGAAAGCTATAAGTGGGTGCTATGTAAAATATAAGTAGAGAGGAAAAATGCAAGGACAGGAGTTTTTAATATGGCAGAATTATGGGTTGTAGAGGCTTTAAAAATCAGTAAATGCGAGAAATGTCCAATCATCCACAATCATTTTTTTGGTTATTTTACTTGTTTGGGTTTTTTCGAGGTTTTATTTGGGGGGAAGGGAGCTGATTTTTTTTTGTTTGTTTGAACTATCTTCCTGTTCTTCTTCATATTTTTGAACATTTATGCATATCCTAAGTTAAAGTAAATTTTATTTATAAACATTAAAAACATTTGGACTCTAGTATGTTGTTACAATATTATAATCTATAAGTCACTTATGATAAATGGACAAGAAACAAGAAGCCATTGTAGGGAACAGTACATTACTTTATGAAAATCTTGAGAAGACAATGTACTGTGCTTCTTTAGTCCCTAAAGATTTATGAACTATGTTTTCAAAGATGAAGATGGTCCTATATAAGATATGCTGGTGTTATTAGGAGTACTAAGTAAATTTCTCTGTCAAGAAAGTTATTCTACAGCAGTACCAAGAATTCTCTTGATCTTCTATAAATGATGCTTATTGTAGTCAGGGTGGTGATAGTTTAGTCTTAACTGACACCTAGTAGAATGCTGATGGCACCATACTGAGGGTGATAGCAGGCAGTGTGACAATAGAGACTGAAGTGATTGTCTGTAAATTAGAAAGGTGATATAATAGTGTAGCAAGAGCATTGAATTTGGAGCCTGAAAGCATTCATCTATGGACTTATTGCCTGTATTAGAATGTGAGCTCCTTGAGAACAGACTATTGCTTTTTTTTTCTATTTGTATTGTTATAGCATTTAGCACAGTGCTTTGCACATAATAGGTGCTTAATAAATACTTTTTCATTCATTCATTCTATAACCACTGGTGAATCACTTCACCTAATAAATACTTTTCATCGGCCATAAAATAAAGGGTTGAATTCAATGATCTCTAAATCCTATAACTCTAGAATTTAATTGGCTCAAAATATCTCTTGACTTGAAGCATATTACTCTTTATTTTTTATATTATTCCAGGACCAATAAACCATCTAGTTGGAATAACAATCTTAATGATTACTCCAGCCTCACTGATTCCCAGTTCCTCTTTGGGTCCCAATTCTGTCCAGAGAATTCACAATCACTTTCAGCATCTTTGGACTTCAATGCCTACTTGAGACATGCCAAAACTTCACAACAGAACTCTGAGGATGTGAGTCTGATTTACGTAATTTCTTTGCAATCATTTCACTGTTCTTAAGGAAAGTAGGATGTTTTTTAAAAACTGTTTAAATACATCTTAGGAAATGTAGATCTCAAAGGATAATATTTGAAGAGGGTTTATAATAGATGAGTGACTTGCTAGGTTAGATGTAATGGGAAAATAATTTGTTTTTGCAGTTGTTTTTGTTATTTAACTAATAATTAATGATGGAATTGTGCCAAATATGGTTGGGCTTCAACCTTTCTTGGGGAGAGTCAAATATTGCATCATTTTTTCTGAGACCAGTAATGCAGTTTTACTTATTAGATTTTGCAGGGGGAAACGGCTTCTTGAGAAGTGTTTGGTAACATCGTAATATACATTTTTCGTTTTGACAGCAAAATTTTCTAAGAAGCTCCAGGTGATTTGTAGACTAGTTAATGCCTCCTTCTAAAATATGCACTTAAAGTGAATGTTCAGAGGAGACAAATAAGACATAGTACAATCAGATATTTGCCAATTTATATTATATGACTCAGTACCTATACCAGGAATAGCTTCTAAATCTCTTAAATCTTTAATCACTGTTAATTAGTCTATTTTCCTGCTCCCCTAGTGTTCACTGTTGCTCTGATTAAATAGATAGATAGATAGAGAGAGACAGAGACAGAGACAGAGAGAGAGAGCATGGTGCAATGGAAATAGCATTGGACTTGGTTTCAGGAAACCTGGGTTCACTTCTTTGCTCTGCTATTTCCTGAATCTGAGGAAAGTACTTTGTAAACTTTAAAGCCTGATAGAAATGTGAGTTATAATTTATTATAATATTTTGCAGGTTCACCTTTTCATTTGATGGAAGTCTAGTGACCTATAGGCCTAGGTCATAAACTAAACCTAAATCCTCTAGAAGGATTTTAGGGCTAAAATTGAGGCCCAATGACCTGAAAGAGACTTTGAGTTTGGATTATGAAAGCTGAAAAGAAACTTGTCAACTGTGTATGTCATTGAGATGTTTTTGACAGAGACCTAGTAACACAATTACTGAGTTGCATCTGAGCAGCAGCAATTAAAATTAAATTAATTAATGTATGAAAGGTAACCTTCCACATTTCCTAACACTATCACTAGGAATTCATTGTTTTTCCTTGAAATGTATGCAGTTGACATTAAGCCATTTCATCTGAAAGATTTTTACATCCCTTAGCACTGCATTAGAAACTTTACTGGGTAGAAAGAGCTTCATTTCATTTTTAAAAAAACAACTACTTATTTTTCCAATTAACAAACATTTGTTTTTTATTCCTCCTTCTGCTCCTTCCATCTCCACACAATCCACTTACTCTAGCCCTGCCCCCCCAATTTGAAAAAAAGAAGAAAAACAAAACCCAATAACAAATATGTATAGTTAAGCACAACAAATTCACACATTGGCCAGGTCTAAAATAAATGTCTTTTTCAGCATCTTAAGTTTATCACCACTCTGTCAGGAATTGTGAAGCATGTTTCATCATAGATTCTCTGAAATTGTTGTTGGTTACTGTGTTGATTTGAGTTCTTATTAAGATCCTTCAAAGTTGTTTACCTTTACATTGCTGTTCTACTATATAATTGTTCTATTGCTTCTGCTTACTTCACTCTGCATTAGATCATATAAGTCTTATCATTTCTTATGACCCAATAATATCTCATTATATTCTTATACCATATTTTGTTTAGCCATTCCCCAGTTGATGGGCATCTCCTTAGTTTCCATTTCTTTGCCAGTACAAAAGAGCTAGCTGCTACAAATATTTTTGCATATAAGAGTCTATTTGCTCTTTCTTCAGTTTCTTGAGGTATAACATAATAATATCGCTGGGTCAAAAAGTATACAAAAATTAATGCCTTTTAATTTCGTAGTTCCAAAGTTCCAAATGGTTTTCCAGAATGACAAGAATAATTCATAGCTCCACCAACAGTTCATTAATTTCCCTGTTTTCCTATAGCCCCTCCAATATTTGTGATTTCCCTTTTTTGTCATCTTTGCCAGTCTAATGGGAATGAGGTAGAACCCCAGAAATGCTTCAATTTTCATTTCTCTATATTCTCTATTCTCTGGAGCATTTTTTTCATTTGGTTATTAAAGACTTAGATTTCTTCCTTTGAAAACTATCCATTTGTATTCTTCCAATTCTGGCATGGCTTTTATTCTTATAAATTTGAATTAGTCCCTTATATATGTTAGAAATGAGACTTTTATCAGAGATACTTGGGGCAAAAACTTTCCCCAAGAAACTGTTTCCCTTCTAATTTAATTTCACTTGTTTTGTGCAAAAACTTTTTAATCACTCTAAGTTTTGAGTGTTAATTGTGTAATTTCCTCCATCCTATTCTTTTATACCTTTTGTTTTCTTTGTCCCTCCCCACAACACACACACCTTCTTCTTTATAAAAAAGAAGAGGGTGATAAATGAGTAATGTGCAAAGCACTAGGAATCTATGCTTGATGCAGTCTACTTTCCATTTCAGATTCTTATTCTTTCTTTCTTGCCTTTTAAAACACTTTACAATCAAATATCCACACTTGAAATTTGTTTTGATTATGACTAATCCCTCCCTTTTATTCCCCTTCTCCCTCCCTCTGGTCCTCTCCTATTCCCTATGAGTTGAATATATTCCTATACCAAAGTCTCTGTGTATATTCTACCCTCCTTTGAGTCATTTCATTGTGTCCAGTGAAGCCAGTGAAAGTGGAATTCAAGTGATGCCTGCTCCTTTTGTTAGTATAGTCTTCTACTTGTGTACCTAGATTGTGTAAGGTACTGAGTTTTCCTTTCTTCTCTTCCTTTCTTTCCTTCTTTCTTTTTTAAAAAAGATCATCAAAACAACAAAATCATTCGAGGCCCTCTGTTTCATCTAATTTCCTTTATAACTCTGGATGACATTAGGGATCTGAGGAGAAAACTTGTGTCTTCTATCCCTGTTATAATGTAAATATTTAATCCTTATATAGTCCCTTCTAATTGCTCAAATATATTACTTTTTACACTCTCTTGATTCCTGCGTTTGCATTTTACAGTTTCTACCTAGCTTTAGTGATTTTATCAGGGATGCTTGGAAGTCCTTCATTTCATTAAAGATCCATTTCTTCCCCTGTAGGATCATACTTAGTTTTATTGCGTAAATTATTTTTTGGTTGTAAGACTATATCTTTTGCCTTTTGGAATATCATATTCCAAGCTCACTTCTCCTTTACAGTGGCAGCTGTGAAATCTTATGTGAACCAGAAGTGACTCCTCTGTATTTGAATTCTATCTTTCTGGCAGCTCAGACTGTGTTTTGTTGTTGTTGTTGTTGTTGTTGTTGTTGTTGTTGTTGTTGTTGTTTTGCTTTGTTTTGTTTTGTTTTTACCCAGAAGCTCTAGTTTTGGCTATGATGTTATTGGGAATTTTGATTTGGGGATTTTTCACCAGGTGACTAGTAGATTATTTCTATATTCAATTTGTCCTCAGATTCTAATAGGACTGGTAAGTTTTTACTCATGATTATTTGAAACATAGCGTCCAGACTTTTTTTGGATATAGCTTTGATATAGTACAATGATTCTTAGATTTTTTTTCTCTTTAATCTGTTTTTAAGGTCAGTAATTTTTTATATGAAATACTTTATGTTTTCTTCTTTTTTTAGTCTTTTGACTTATTTAAAAATATTTTTTCTTATTTCATGGAGTTATTAATGTCTATCTGGGTCATTCTAATTTTCAGAGAGTCTGTTACTTGGGTAGTTTTGTACTTTTTTAAAATAATATTTAATTTTTTTTCCAATTATATGTAAAGACAATTTTTAGCATGCATTTTTGCGAGATTTTGAGTTCCAAATTTTTCTTCTCTTCTCCCTCCCTTCTCCTCTTGCTAAAATGGTAAGCAATTTTGTATGGGTTATATGTGTGCAATCATGTAAGACATATCTTCATATTAGTCATAGTTGTGAAAGAAGAAACAGACCAAAAGGGAAAAAAAAACATGAAAAAAAATTAAATAAAAGTAGTATGCTTCAATCTGCTTTCAGAGTCCATTAGTTCTCTATCCAGATATGGATAGCATTTTCCATCATGAGGCCTTTATAATTGTCTTGGATCATTGTGTTGTTGAGAAAAGCTAAATCATTCATAGTTGATCATCATATATTATTGCTGTTACTGTGTAGAGTGTGCTCCTGGTTCTGCTCATTTCATTTTGCAGCAGTTCATACAAATCTTTCTAGGTTTTTCTGAATTCTGCCTGCTCATCATATCTTATTGCACAATAGTATTCCATTGCATTCATATGCCACAGCTTGTTTAGCCATTCCCTAATTGATGGACATCCCCTCAATTTCCAATATTTTGCTGCCACATAAAGGACCACTATAAATATTTTTGCACATGTAGATCTTTTTCCCATTTTTATGATCTCTTTGGAAAACAGACCTAGTAGTGGTATTGCTAGATCAAAGGCTATGCACAGTTTTATATCCCTTTGGGCATAGTTCCAAATTGCTCTCTAGAATGGTTGCATCAGTTCATAATTCCACCAACAGTGTATCTGTGTCCCAATTTTCTCACATCCTCTCCAACATTGATTATTTTCCTTTTTTGTCATATTAGCCAATATAATAGGTGTGAGGTGGTACCTCAGAGTTGTTTTCATTTGCATTTCTCTAATTAAAAGTGATTTAGAGCATTTCTTCATATGACTTTAGGTACTTTGATTTCTTCATCAGAAAACTGCCTGTTCACATCCTTTGACCATTTATCAGTTGGGGGATGGCTTATATTCTTATAAATTTGACTCTGTTCTCTATATATTTGAGAAATGAGGCCTTTATCAGAGACACTTGATATAAAGATCATTTCCTCGTTTTCTGCCTTTCTTCTAATCTCGGTTGCACTGGTTTTGTTTGTGTAAAAACTTTTTAATTTAATATAATCAAAATTATCTGTTTTATATATTGTAATGCTCTCTATCTCTTGTTTGGTCATAAATTTTTCCCTTCTCCATAAATCTGACAGGTAAACTATACCTTGCTTTCCTAATTTACTTATGGTGTCACTTTATGTATAAATCAGGTATCCATTTTGAACTTATCTTGGTATATAGTGTAAGATGTTGTTCTATACTTAATTTTTGCCATATTGTTTTCTAGTTTTCTCTGCAGTTTTTGTCAAATAGTGAGTTCTTATCCCAGAGTCTGGGGTCCTTGGGTTTATCAAATACTAGGTTACTATGGTAATTTACTACTATGTCTTATGTACTTAATCTATTCCACTGATCTATGACTCTGTTTCTTAGTCAGTACCAGATAGTTCTGATGATTACTGCATTATAATATAGTTTGAGTTCTGGTATTGTTAGGCTACCTTCCTTTGCATTTTTTTCTATTAATTCCCTTGATATTCTTGGCCTTTTGTTCTTCCAAATGAATTTTGTTATTTTTTCTAGTTCTATAAAATAATTTTTTGGTAGTTTGATTGGTATAGCACTGAATAAGTAAATTAATTTAGGTATAATTGTCACTTTTATTATAGTTGCTTGGCCTACCCATGAGCAATTAATATTTTTCTAATTATTTAGATCTGACTTTATTTATAGAAAAAGTATTTTATAATTGTGTTCATCTAGTTCCCAGTTTTGTCTTGGCAGGTAGAATCCCAAGTATTTTATATTGTTTGCAGTTATTTTAAATGGAATTTCTCTATCTCTTGCTGCTGCATTTTGTTGGAAATATATAGAAATACTGATGATTTATGTGGGTTTATTTTATATCCTGCTATTTTGCTGAAGTTGTTAATTATTTCAACTAGTTTTTTAGTTGATTCTCTAGGATTCTCTAAGTATACCATCATATCATCTGCAGAGAGTGATAGTTTTGTTTCCTCATTGTCTGTTCTAATTCCTTCAATTTCTTTATTGCTAAAACTAATATTTCTAGTACAATGTTGAATAATTGTGGTGATGCTAGGCATCCTTGTTTCACTCCTGATTTTATTGGGAAGGTTTCTAGCTCATCCCCATTACAGATAATACTTGCTGATAGTTTTAGATAGATATAAGTTACCGTTTTAAGAAAAGTTCCATTTCAACAAAACAAAACAAAAAGCAAAAAAAAAAAGAAAAGTTTCATTTATTCTTATGTTCTCTATTGTTTTTAATAAGAATGGGTACTGTATTTTGTCAAAACCTTTTTCAGCATCTATTGACATTATCATATGATTTCTGTTGGTTTTGTTATTGATATAGTCAACTATGCTAATGTTTTTTTCTAAATATTGAACCAACCTGCATTCCTGCTATAAATCCCATCTAGCCATAGTGTATGATCCTTATAATATATTGCTGTAATCTCCTTGGTAGTATTTTATTTAAACATTTTGCTTCAATATTCATTAGGGAAATTGGTCTATGGTCTTTGGGAATATGGTCTTTCTCTGTTTTAGCTCTTCCTGGTTTAGGTATCACCACCATATTTGTGTCATAAAAGGAATTTGGTAGGATTCCTCCACCTATTTTTCTAAATAGTTTATATAGTATTGGAATTAATTATTCTTTAAATATTTAGTAGAATTCACTTGTGAACCCATCTGACTGTTGGGATTTTTTCTTAGGGAATTCATTGATGGCTTGTTCAGTTTCTCTTTCTAAGTTGGTGTTATTTAGGTATTCTATTTCTCCTTCTGTTATTCTGGGCAATTTATAGTTTCATAAATATTCATCAATTTTGCTTAGATTTTCAGATTTATTGGCTTGTAATTGGGCAAAATATTTCCTAATGATTGCTTTAATTTCCTCTTCATTGGTGGCAAATTCACTTCTTTTATTTTTGATACTGTATATTTGGTATTGGATATTTTGATATTAGATATTTTCTTCTTCTTAATCAAATTAACCATTGGTTTATCTATCTTGTTCCCTTTTTCATAAAACAATCTCCTAGTTTTATTATTAGTTCAACAGTTTTCTTTCAAATTTATTAATCTCACCTTTGGTTTTTAGTATTTCCAATTTGATGCTCAATTGGGGATTTTTAATTTGTTCTTTTTCAAGTTTTTTAGTTGAATGCCCAAGGCACTGATCTACTCTTGCTCTATTTTATTGATGTAAAAATTTAGAGAAATAAATTTTCCCCTAAGTAGTGCTTTGGCTGCATCCCATAAAGTTTGGTATGCTTTCTCATTGTTATTCTCTTTAATGGAATTATTGATTGTTTCTCCAAGAGCTTAATTCTCGATAGGCAATGTCACTTTTATTTTTTCTGGAAAATCTGTTATGCTAAGACTAAAGCGAAGTACTCAAAGTTACAAAATTACATGTTTAGAATCATATCATGTGTGGAAATGGTCCTACTTTGCAGAGAACTGAGGACAATATTGTAAGTAGCTGAGTAGCTGTAAGATTTCCTTTTTTATTTCCAACAGAGTGAACCTAGTATTTTCACAAAATATCAGGCAAAACCCCAGCTGTTTGGGGGAGATTCAAAGGATGGAAATTTACTTATTCCTCATTTACCTATTGGAAAATCAAAAGGTGTCTTGGAACAGTTTGAGGAGAATAAGAAGAGAGCACAAGATAAACAGGACAGGTATGCAAACATACCCAAAGACAGGTAAGTGAAGGACAATTCATTTCTTTGGATCGAAGAGGAAAATGACTGACATCAAGGGCTTTAAGTTCAAGTCTGCCACATGTGGGCAAAAGATTATGTCTTCCTGTTGCTGCTGATTACCTATTTAGTTTAGTAGAATGTGCCCTGTGCTTTAAAGCTTTGAGGTTAGGATGGATTATGAAGATTTTTGCCCATTCTAGAAAAAGAATGCTGGAGGACTTACTGTGAAAGGAATGGTAGATGCGAACTATAGCTTGTGTAGCTTTCGAAAAATACACTCATTTTCTTTCTCATGAGAAATGGCATGTAGTTGGCCACCTATTTTAGGCGAAAATGCAAAATGTAGGGTTTGAGCTGCATTTCCAGAAGAGTTTCAGTAAAGCACAAGAATATAGTTAATGCTGATTTTCCCAATGAGAAATTGGGGACTTTGTGAGAAAGACCTGAAGGTCTATTGACATACTTTGTGAAGTAGTTGATGTTGTATCATGTTATTTCATCTTGATTAAATTTAGGAGGTAAATTATAACCCTTAAACTCACTTTACAGGTAGTGAAGCTAAAGGCCCACAGCACAGAAAATAATTTGCCCAGTATTTGGCAGCCAGCTCCTAATAGTTTTGATTTTCAGCTTTTTGCTTTTTAAGATGCAGTCATGGGGAAGCTAGGTGGCGCAGCAGATACAGCTCCAGCCTTGGAGTCAGGAGGACCTGAGTTCAAATCCGGCCTTAGACACATGACACTTACTGGCTGTGTGACCCTGGGCAAATCACTTAACCCCGATTGCCTCACCAAAAAGCGATAAAAAAAAGTAGTCTTAACCTCATGCAATCACAGCCCCTAAAGTTCCAAAGGACCCTTTGAAATTATCTAGTTCAACTTTCTTATTTTACAGATGAAGAAACTAAAGCCTGCATAAATTAAATTGCCCTTGTCACATAGACCATAAGCAGCAAAACTGGGATTTGAACCGAGGTCCTCTCTCTATTAGTGCTCTTTCCACTAAGCTACTTAAGCTGCTCGTCTATTTCACATACCAGACATATTATCACAGTTGACAAAAGACAATGACATATATTTTTTTCCATTTTTTTCATCCACTAATGACATTGTGACAACAAGCCTATACAATTCAATTTATATGGTGTTAGTGATTATTGCTTATTGAGTGTTGGTAATAATTGCTTAGTTATATTTGTTTTCTTCATGTAGATCAGGGAAGAAGGCAGGAATGTCTTTCTAAATTGCTGTAGGCAACTAGACACATAAGGTTGTAGGATCAAGTCTTGAGTTTACATAAAAGTAAAATGAGGCCAATAGAGGAGAAGGGATTTAATCAAGGTCACACAGGTAAGAAGTAGAGCCAGAAATGAACCCAGTTTCTCTGACTCCGGATGAACTTAATTACTATTGAGGGTACCACCATCTTTCCAGCCATCCAGGTCCATAACCTCAGAATAATCCTTGACTTCTCACTCTCACTCACACTCTGTGTCTATTTATCTATTTGTCTACAGATGTAGATACATGTACCTATATATGGATATATAAGCTATATATAAATAAGATATATTTGTATGTATCATATATAATACAATATGATTTATATATAGTCTAATATGTAATATATACACACATACATACAACCTCTCGCCAAATCCTTCTCTACAATGTCTCTTGGATACATCATCCTCTCTCCACTCATATGGCTGCCACCCATATTCAGGCCCTTATCATTTCTAACCTGGACTATTATAACAACCTCCTCATTGGTCTTCTTGTCTCATCTCTCCCCACTCCAATCCATCCTTCATATAGCTTCTTAAAGCACAGGTCTGACCATGGCAACCCCCCCAGCCCCCAGTAAATTCAAATGGCTCCCTATTACCTCCAAATTCAAATTTAAAATCCTCTGTTTGGTATTTAAAATTCTTTATACCCTCACCCTCTTAATATCATTCTGGTTTCCTCTCACATTACTTCTCTTCACTTACTCTTCTCTTACTATCTAGCCATACTGGCCTAATTGCTGTTCCTCACACGACACTCCATTTCTGGCCTCTGTTTTAGCACTGGTTGTCCTGCATGCTTGGAATGCTAATCTTCCTAACTTCCACCTTTTAGAATCTCTGGCTTCATTCACAACTCATGTCAAAGTCCAAATTCTTTGGCCCTTTCCTGGTTTCCCTATCTAGTAGTACTTTTCCTTCTAAGTTTACCTTTGTATGTATCTTGTAGGTGGCTCAGTGGATAGAGCTCTGGGCCTGGAGTCAGGGAAGACCTGGGTTCAAATCTGGCCTCAGACACTAGCCATGTGACCCTGGCAAGTCACTTAACCTCTATCTGCCTCTATTTCCTCATCTGTAAAATGGGGATAATAATAGCACTTACCTCCCAGGGTGATTGTGAGGATCAAATAAGATTATAATTGTAAAGTGTTTAGTACAGTGCCTAGCACATAGTAAGTGCTACATAAATGTTAGCTATTTTTATTATTTATTGTATCTGTGTCTGTACATGTTTCCCCCACTAGAATGAAGCTCCTTGATGGGAGAACTGTTGCTTTTACTTGTATCTCCATTCCTTAGCATAGTGCTTTACCCAAGGTAAACTCATAATAAATACTGATTGATTGATTTTCATTGTACACACTATCTCCCCTCACTCACAAATAGTGCTTAATCAGAGCTTTCTCTTGCCCAGTGTGTTCTTCCAGAGGGATGTCAACCTTATAAAGAATGGTGTTTGGCTGTCCCCAAGGTTATTGTACAGTCCTGACCTTCGGAAGTGCACTGGTGCATGAGTTGAGTCAGGCTCAGTCCTTTGAGATTTGAGACCAGCATCATTCCCAGAACTACCGACTACCTTTCAGGTGGAATTTAGTATAGATCATTCTCACAGACAATTCTGAAGACAAGCTGGCTTCTCACAGATTGAACCTGATGGTTAGTGCATCTCTTTTTGGTGGCCTCAGTTGCATACAGATCCCTCATCTTCTTTCCTGCCATTTATATTTTACAGCTTATCTGTTTCATGGCATTGTCATTCTTTTCTCCTTCTCCCCTCCAGGCCAAATCAAGCAGCAGAAGGAAGCTTTAGCTTCTTTCTGAAACCTCTCAGCTATAAGCTGGAAACACCATGGTCACTGTTTTGTGTAAACCCCTGCAACTGAAAAAAAGAATGAAAATAAGACTAAAAATATTCGACATTTTTTTTAAAGCATCACACCTCCTTATCAAAGGAACTATGTTGGAGGACTTGTTTGACTTAATTACTACCATGACAGTTAATAACTATCATTCATTTCATTTTGAATAGCTGCAAGGTATATATTTCATCTTCAAAAGGACAGATGGAATTTCTGAGGGGACTCTGAGAAGATAAGATTTCTTTAACTTCTATTTGTAGCTGTCATTCCTTTAGAAATAAAAGGAACAAACTAGCTATTTATAGGACCTTTGCCTCTTGATTAATACATATTTTAAGCTACTGATTGATGAGTTTCTTTTCTCCAGGTACTGTCTCTCTGCATTTCCTCTGCATTTTCTGCCATCTGTTCAATACAGTTTATATAATTTCAGAGCCATTTAACATTCAGTGAAAACAGAGAACAAATTATGAGCTTTCTGTTTGAAGAGTATCTCAAAGAAGTTAAGAAAAAAACCAGGGCTCTTTATTTAGAAACATTCAAGCATAAGAAACTGAATTCCATAATGGAAGAGTGGGAAGGTATAGTTATGGTAAATTCCATTTCAATGTAAGCTCTTGCTTTTAGTTTTTTGTTTTCTGTCAATGGGACCAAGTCATAATGTGGTGAGAAAGAAATGAAAAAATGAAGGGGAGAGGAGGGTACAAAGATGGCAGCTTTGGCATTAGAGAAGGAATATTATCTAGTCCAGTGTTCAAACACGGCTCCTTCCTGATAAATGTTAGCTTAGCTGAAAAAGAGTAGCATTATAGTCCCTTTGCCAACACTGAAGTTTTTTAGTTTGCAGTTATGTACTTATATCACAGTAAGGGGACATAAAATCAAAGATTCTTCAAAGAAGCCTGAACGTTTAGATAATGGTGATGGGGAAGTTGTTGGTGTTCTTTTGTGAGAAGCAGATTAGCCTCATTAAGCAGGTAAGAACAAACAATTAGATCATAGAAAGATTATTCCTATCTGTGAGGGATCACTCTGGATTGTGGTGAAATTCACTGCAGTGGATTTTGGGGTTGCATTCGATGACAAGCCTTGGTTTTCATGGCAAAATAGCATACGAAGACTAGATACAGTCTGGGTGACCATTCTTCACTGACTCCCAGGTCCCCTTGTCAGCCAGCCCTGGATCTGTGACCCAGAACTGAATAGTGAACAGCAGAGCTGCCAGTTGGCATCCATTCCCATAACCTTCACAAGGTCAGGGTCCTTCTACGTGAGTCTGAGATTCAGTGCTCTGGTGTACAGCCTCGATCCTCTCTCAGGTCTTACACACTAGAATCCTCTGTAGCTGCATGCTCCTAAACAGGCCCCGCCTCAAATGTCCACAGGCCTCTCTGTTTATCTCCGTATGCTGACCTGAGCTGGAAATAGGACTCACTCTGATTTTTTTCTTTGATTTCCTGATTAGGACTCCATCTGGTGCATTTTCTAGATACTTGTGGAAGAGTTGCATTGGAAAGCTTAACTGTACTTCCTGTTACTCTGATATCTTGGCTCCATCCCTGGATTCCCAAATTCTTGATACTTATCCAGAAGACCTGACTTTTCTACTATACCTTGGGGCTTTTTCTACCAATTAGGTACATGTAACTATAACACGTCTCAGACACTGCCTCTCTGTGGCTGCCATCTCTGGTGCTGAAAGGAGGTGGGGAGATGTTCCTGGGGAGTTATAGGGATGGGCAGGCTTCATTCTCTCACACAGGGACCTAGTTCTATTCTCAGATCTCATCTGATGCTACTCTGTGCTCTGATCACTGACTTTATGATCTTTAGCAGCTCTGACTGCTCACTTTATAGGTAGTACAAGGGAGTTCCAATCCATAATAGTCTGAACCAATCATATTATTCCCTGAGACTTAATCATCCACCCTCAGTGATTTGTGAATGGGTCAACAAATACCTGGGTCGCCATTATCGCAAACAGCATCATGGAGGTCATCAATTATCTTAGGACCTGAATGAGGCTTATATGCAACCAAAGTCCAAATTTGCACTTTTGGGATGTACCTGGTTCTTGGAGATGATGTGAAATGTAACCACTCCAGGAGAATTCAAAATTTTTCACACATAGAGTCCCAAACAGTGGCCTTATTCCTTTAACCTCATCAAGTTGAATAGGTTTCCCTTATCAACCCTCTACAATAGTGATATAGGTCAGTTATTATTCTTGTTCAGAAGATATAACTTTGTTTTCATATACACTAACAGAATATCTTAATTTGTTCTTTTTCTTATAGAAGATGTTAGGTTATACTGACAGCCTATGAGTTTTTAGACACAGTAATAGTTTTTTTTTCTTTGAATAGAAAAAAAATTCTTCAATGGATAGATCACAGAATCTCAGAGTTGGAAACTTAGGGTCCTAGTCTAGCCTATACCTGAATAGGGATTCCCTAAAAGCAGTGAAAATTAATATTCCTAAGCAACTTATTCTTTAGTATGGTGTTATAAAATGAGTTTTGAATATACATATAATGAGAGTTGATCAAGGAAGCGCTAATCAATCTAATTAATCACAACCCCCAAACATGACACCTCAGTGCCCTACAAGGCCTCTGGGCTAATATAAACCCAGAGGAGTCAATTTTTTTCTGATTATGTTCTACTCTAAAATAAAATTATGCAGAAATCTCTAAAACAAAGCTTAAATATGACCTGTGTCTGGGTTTCTTTATTTGTGGTCTATAACCACCACAAAGGTAGGTTAAGAATTGAGTATACATCATGTATATAAGCTCTGGGACAGCCTTTATTTCCTCTACCACAGAAACTTCATAAGATAGAAAAGATTCCTAAGTATGAATGAACAAATATAGGAAACATAAGGCACTTGATGAGCTCATTATACTCCCTTAGATGGTAAAGACACTTTGTACAGAACAAATCCTCCCCATTTACCCTAGATGTCTACCGTGCAAGCTACTCACAGCAAGATCATGGAGGGTTGGCAAGGTCCAGATCTCCTGGCCCCTCATGACATGGCTTTATTCCTTAGCTCTAGGGTCTCCTCTTGGTGGTCCTATTTTCCCCAAAGCATGTGGTAAGAAAATTCCCCTCAGGGCAGCTAGTACCTGACTCTCAAACTCAGGATTGCTCATGAGGTAACCCGCCAACTGGAAACATTATTTTTAGGATTGATAATCTCTAATTTATGCCCCCAAAGGAAAGCAAAGCAGAGGAAAGAATCCAGGATTGGGAAATCTGGGTATAAGCAGATATCTCCCACTGCCATGTGTATCTGCTGTAAGTTGCCATTGATGCTGCTGTTTGGAGGTAGAGGAGAGAGATCCCCTCCTCAGGTTCTTGTAGAACCAGTTCCTCAGACAAAAGTCTGTCCTATTGGACTTCAGTTAGTCAGTCATCAGGAGGCAGCTTCAGATATTGAGGATCACACGGAGATCTTCCCTGTGTTTTTTCATAAAGGTATTAGGGCCTATGCCACGCTCCATAGGAGATGCCCATAATAATAATAGCTAGCACTTATATATTGCTTGAAGTATTGTAAAACTCTTTAGAAATATTATCTAACTTTATCTTTTATAACACTCTGGGAGATAGGAGCTTTTATTGTTCTCATTTTACAGATAAGGAAACTGAAATAGGCAGGGTCGTACTGCCAATGTTTGAGGCTTGACTCCAGGTACAGCATTCTATCTACTTCACCTTGTACTGTCCTCTTTACCTTCTCTAACCTGTAATATTATCTTAAGGCCAATGATTTGTGATGTCATCAAGTAAATCAGGGAACTGATCAAAGGGAATGACCAAAGACTCCCCTGATTAGCCTCCATTATAAGCAATTATCCAGTTTTTGCTGTTTTTGCCATGTTTTGTGGGTGTCTTTTGAACAGCAGCATGGTATAGTGGATAGAGTATGGACTTGTAGCAAGGTAAATCTGTGCTCGAATTCTGTCTCAGACACTTATTAGCTGCATGACTCTAGACAAGACATTTAATCTTTCCACCTTAGTTTCCTAATCCATAACATGAGGATTGTAATAGCACCTATGTCATAGGATTATTGTGAGAATCAGATGAGAGACTATGTGGAAGGGCTTAAAGCCTATATACATGTGAGCTTTTATTATTTTAATAGTCTGTAGTGACTCGTTGAAGTTCCAAATTGATAGGCTTGAGGATTCTTAAGAGAATTCTTAACGGGATTCTTAAGGGAATCCACAAATCATATTTATAACAATTGTAGAAAGAATTTGAGTGTTCTTTTTTATGATTTAGTTTTAGGTATGGGTATACAGATAGTGTTTTCAGATACAGTGCTAGAATATCTAGAATAATGTTCTGAGAATAAAGAATCAGTCCATGTCTGGTGGTGTGATTCAGTTTTTACTTTTAATTAATCTATCAACGAACATTTGCTAAGCCCTTTTTATGTACCAGACACTGTGTTTTGTATACAAGGTACAGAGAATGAAACAATCTCTGCTCTATGGAGCTTAGAATTCTAGGAGGGGAGACAAGTACTTGTATAAGCATATAAAGAATAGGCATCAAATGAATAGAAACACATACAAAGTCATTTAATATGAGATAGTTTGGAAGGGAGAGAACTCACAGTTGGGGGGGTGGATCAGGAAAGACTTTGTGCAAAAGATGTTGAGGTATCTTAAAGGAAGATCCCCTCTATCTTGTTGTTGTTGTCTGTCCTTCATTCTCAGAGGCCCAATGACACTGGAAAGGTGATGTCTTGACTTGCAAATGAATTGGATTTAAGTGAGGCCAGGCTATGCCAAGTCACCAGCCTAACTCTCTCCTCCTGCTCCATTGGGTCCAGTGGCAAGATATAGATCAAGATGACTGGAGATGGCCCGGGATGGGCCATCCAGTGGGAGACCATGGCCTTTTTAAGCTAAGATCTTTCCCAGGTCTCAGTTTGTCTGAGGCAATATGTATTCAGTGATTAAGGTTAGGTAAGAAAGGAGGCAAAAAATGGCCTCTTTACCTGGTTAAAAAAAAAAAAATCAATCTGGGAGGGGAAGACTCTCAGGGTTTCTGGCCAAAACAGATACAATTGTTATTTACACTCACTCTTGAGCCATCACCACCCAAACAATGACCAAGTGAGGCTTGGGGAGGGACCTATTGTTGACCAATCAGTGAGAGCCAGAGTGATTTGGGTTTAAGGCTTGATCAAGTAACTCCATTTGATTCCCAGTGGGCTTTATCAAAGCCTGGTCTTCCAAGGCTGTATTTCAAGGAATCATAAATGAGACTACAAGGAGCAAAAGAGTCAATTTGTCCCAGTTTTTTCCCCCCTCAAAAATCATAGAATAAATAAGTAGGGAAGAGAAAAAAAAGAAATCCAGCCTTTAAACTCCAACATATCCCATGAGGTTTCAGCCATCAAAATCTATACTCCTTTAGGCAGAGTGCCCTCAGGTAAGGTTTTGATGAAAAAAAACCAAAACCCTCAATGAGGTGAAGTAAGGAGGGAGTACATTCCAAGCAGGTAGGCAACCAGACCAAGGCACAGAGATGGAAGAAGGCATGTCATGTCTGAAGAACAGAGAAGTCCAGTTTGGCTGGATCATAGAGGGGAGGAGGTCCAATAATAGTTATATAGTGTTGTTGAAACTCTCCAAAAATCATTCTCTCCCTGCTTTAATAATTTTCAAGTAATTTAATTATTTCTTCCAAATGAAAACATGTTTATTTTTAAAAATTTTTCCTATCCCACCTCCAAACCTTTGTAGTTCAATAGAATCATTTTACATCAAGAAATTTTTACATAAAAAATTTTAAATGCTGACAGTGGTTCCTAGGTGACAGAGATTAAATAAGTCTCAATCCTGTCTCATAATCTAATAAGGGATATAACACATACCAGTAAATATAATACAAAATAAAATATAGAGTAGTGAAAAAAGTAATGGCTTTGGAGTCAGAAGACCCACCTTCATATTCTAGCTCTTTACTGTGACCATGGACAATTCTTCACCTACATAGACTTGAGTTTCCTTTTCTGTAAAAGGAGTTAAACTAAAAGATTTCTAAAGTCCTTTTCAGCACTAAGACCTATGCATATAAGCAAACAAGATAAGTACAAATTTGTTTCTTTTTAAAAAATATCTTTCATTTTAATTAAAAAAATATTATTTCTCCCTCCCCCACCTTCCAGTTTAAAAAAAAAGATAAAGATAAACAAAATCATTGTACTTAATCAAACAAAACAGGAATAATAATTAGTTGTTGATGTTGCCATAGGGACAGCTAGGTGGCACAGTGGGTAGGGTTATACAAACTGGAGTCAGGAAGACTCATCTTCCTGAGTTCAAATCCGACCTCAGACACCAGCTGTGTGACCCTGGGCAAGTCACTTCACCCTGTTTGTCTCAATTTTCTTTTCTGTAAAATGAGCTGGAGAAGGAAATGGCAAACCACTCAAGTATTTCTGCCAAGAAAACCCCAAATGGGGTCATGAAAAGTTGGACACGATTGAAAAACAACTGAACAATAAAAGATGTTGCCATAATAGGATTTCTTCAGGAATTTTACAGAAAATAATGGCACATCTTTTTTCGTCAGAAATTTTTTCTGAAGTCATCACTGGCCCTTTTTTCTTGTAGTAGAAGTTATGCTAAGTCAGAAACCTATGTATGTGTTTGAAACTTAGCAGAAAACTTCCTCTCTTACCTAGCATGGACCTAGTGAGGGACAAATTAGTCTTTCTTACTTGGTATCAAAAAAGCAATTTAGTCCAGGAGTCGCTTGGAGCCTTTTAGGATCCTTTTGAAGGTGAGCTTGAGTTCATTTTTGAAATATGGACCTGGAAAATAGAGAAAAAAGTGATTTTCCTTTTCCAAATGGTTAAGTAAGACTGTCACTTACTAGCTGGATCACCTTGGACAAATCCTAGTCCCCTCTCTAGACCTGTTTCCTCTGTAGGAAGACCTTTGTGGTTCCATCCAGCTCTAAAGCCTATGATTAAGTAATTCTGAAGCAGTCAAATAACATCCAAGCTGCCAAATCTTCTTCAGATTTGGAAATTAATGCTTTCCTATTTCTGTCTTTGAAGAGCTCCCAGCAAGTCACTGATTTTATGATGATATATGAGGTATTCCACTGTCCACGTCATACTTCATCAACTCCTTTCCATTTCTGATAGTTGTAGTAACTCATACAGGTATTTACATGTTTACTTTTTCCTCTCTATTTTAGTGAGGCTCTAAACAGCTTCATTTCCTATGTCAGAGAAGGCATGCACAGGGTAAGTGTCTTCACATTCAAAGAAGCAATAGAATGTTGGAAATATTTTGAATATTGAGATTTCTGATTTTACTGTATTTGTCTTTATTCTTTTTTGCTTCTCCTCCTTGTTCAAGACTTAATAAAAATTCTGTAATGAAAGTGACGTTTGATGAACAAGCTAATTTGATTTTGTTGAATTTCTTAGTTGCAAACATCAGTGGAAAAGTTAGAAGAAAAACTCAGTGCAAGAAATCAGTCCATTTTGGATTCAGTGGAAGCAGTTGCTAAGACTTGTAAGTAGTGCCTCCTCCCAGTTTTTGATTACTAACAGAGAGCACTGACAATAAGTTTAACATGGATATCTTGTTTCTCAGCCAGGATTGAGGAATATGGGCAGCAATAGAATGTGCAGTTTTTTGTTTTTTTTTTAGAGGAGGTAGACAAAATCTGTTGAGTTAAGGATCAGTTAGCACTTACATAAAGAGAGGGAATCAGAAAATAGCTATCAGTTTACAAGGCCAGCTTTCTGTGCTGGTAATACTTGGGTTTGTTTCATCCCTTGCAAGGTGCTTTTTCTAAATAGTGTGCCACCATGGGATGGCTGTGTATCATTCTTCATAAAGATAGGTGGCTGATTGCTTGGCTGTGTCAGCTTATCTGGGTGGTGGCAATGAGCCAGAGACTCACTGGGGATCCCTAAATTCCATCATTAATGGGTAGTGCTGCCATTAGGGACACCATACTCAGAAGGTGCCTATAAAGTTGCACGAGATTAAGATGACTGCTCTTAGATTTCATTGAGGTCATTCTGTGGTGATCTTCAAAGACTTTATCCATCCCTCTCATAGCCTGTAGTAGGACCAAGGTATCTTCTGGCCATTTGTTTGTATTTTTTCACCGAATTTTTAAAATCTTTTTTTAAAAAAATTATTACTCGTTTATTTTAAACATTCTTTTCTTCTTAAATTTTGAGTTCCAAATTCTCTCCCTTCTTCCCACTCCTTTCCCACTTATTGAAAAGGTAAACAAAATTATATCCATTATACATGTAAAATCATGCAAAACACATTTCCATATTAGCCTTATTGCAAAAAAAATAAAGATCATAAAAAGAAGAAAGAACCCACATATACAAAAATATTTATAGCAGTTCTTTTTGTGGTGGCAAAGAATTGGAAATTGAAGGGATGCCCATCAATTGGAGAATGACTGAACAAGTTGTGATATATGAATGTAATGGAATACTATTGTGCTATAAGAAGTGATGAACAGGCTGACTTCAAAAAAACTTAGAAAGACTTACATGAACTAATGCAGAGAGAAATGAGCAGAACCAGGAGAACACTGTACACAGTAACAGCCGCATTATGGGATGACTGACTTTGATAGACATGACTCTTTACAGCAATGCAAGAATCTAAGACAACTCTAAAAGACTCACGATGGAAATTGCTATCCACACCCAGAGAAAGAACTATGGAGTCTGAATGCAGATGGAAGCGTGCTATTTACTCTCCTTTTCCTTTGTTGTTTTGTTTTATTGCTTCATTCTCATGGTTCCTCCAATTAGTTCTAATTGTTCTTTATATCATGACTAATGGGAAAATATGCTTAACATAAATGTATATGTAGAGCCTATATCAGGTTGTACGCTATCTTGGTGGAGGAAAGGGGAAAAATGGGAGGGGAGAAAATTTAAGACTCAAAATCTTATGGAAGTGAATGTTGAAAACTGAAAGTAAATTAATTATCAAAAAAAGAGCTGCTATAAAGATTTTTGTTCATATAGATCCTTTTCCTTTTTCTTTGGTCTCTTTGAGGGTACAGACCTAGTAGTGGTATTGCTGGATCACAAGGTATGCACAGTTTCATAGTCCTTTGGGTTTAGTTCCAAATTGTTCTCTAGAATGGTTGGACCAGTTCACCACTCCACCAACAATTTTCCTACATCCCCTACAACATTTATCATTTCTGTTAGGTGTGAAGTAGAATCTCTGAATTGTTTTCATTTGCATTTCTCTGATCAATAGAGATTTAGAACATTTTTTCATATGGCTATTGATAGCTTTGATTTCTTCTTCTAAAAATTGCCTGTTTATACCATTTGACCATTTATCAATTGGGGAATGGCTCTTATTTTTATAAATTTGACTCAGTTCTGTACACAGTTTATATTTAAGAAATGAGGCCTTTATTAGAGAAACTTGCTGTGAAAATTTTTGATATTACTTCATTGTCTATGGTACCTTTTGGCAAAATGTAGTTTTCCTAATTATTTCTTTTAATTGGGTCTATTTTTGCTTTTGTTTTGTCTGAGATCTTGATTTCTACCCCTGCCTTTTTTACTTCAGTTGAAGTATAATAGATTCTGCTCTAGCCCTTTATTTTAACTCTGTATGTGTGTCATTCTATTTCAAGTGTGTCTCTTGTAAACAATATATTGTTGGATTCTGATTTCTAATCCATTCTGCTATCCCCTTCTGTTTTATGGATGAGCTCATCTCATTCACATTCACAGTGATTACTAACTGTATATTTTCCTCCATCCTATTTTCTTCTGTTTATCCTTCTCTCCTTTTATCTTGTCCCTCCTCAAAAGTCTGTTTTGCTTCTGACCATTGCCTCCCTTAATCCACCCTCACTTTTATCCTTCCCCTTCCCCCCATATTTCTTATCCCCTTTCCCTCCTATTTCCCTGTTGGGTAAGATAGATTTCTATACCCAACTGAGTGTGTGTGTGTATAAAATTCCCTCTTTGAATCAATTTTGATTAGAGCAAGGTTCAAGCATTGTCTGCCTCCTCCATTACTTCCCCTTGCACTATAAATACTCTTCCTTGCATGCCTCTTTTATGTGAGAAAACTTTCCCCACTCTTCCCCTTCCTTTTCCCTTCTTCCAGTGCAACCCTCTTTCTCATCCTTTCATTTTTTGGGGGGGGGGGAAGAAGATATCATTCCAATAAAATTGACTCATATTCATGCCCTCTGTCTATGTAGATTCCTTCTAACTGCCCTAATAATGATTAAGTTCTTAGGAGTTACATGTATCATTTTTCCATATAGGAATATAAACATTTTAACTTTAATTGAGTCTGTTATGATTACTCTTTTATGTTTACCTTTTTATGTTTTTCTTGAATCTTGTGTTTGAATATCAGATTTTCTATTCAGCTCTGGTCTTTTCATCAAAAATGCTTCAAAATCTTGTTTCATTAAATACTAATTTCTCCCCCAGAATAATTATACTAGTTTTGCTGGGTAAGTTATTCTTGTTTATAATCCTAGATCCTTTGCCTTCCAGAATATCATATCCAAGCCCTCTACTCCTTTAATGTGGAAGCTGCTCAATCTTGTATGATCCTGACTGTGGTTCCGTGATATTTGAATTGTTTCTTTCTGGCTGCTTGCAGTATTTTCTCCTTGACCTGGGAGCTTTGGAATTTGGCTATAATATTCTTGGTAGTTTTCATTTTGGGATCTCTTTCAGGAGGTAATTGGTGGATTAATTTTAATTTCTATTTTACTCTCTATATCAAAGATATTGAGGCAGTTTTCCTTGATAATTTGTTGAAATATGATGTCCGTGTTACAATGGAATGAAGACCAAGTAGTTAGTTACATCCAGACAATAATTTATTTAACCATACCTATGTTTGCAGAAACAAATCAGGTCCATGGCTCTCAGTAGCCAAGGAAATTGACCATTGGTTCCTACACAGTTAATATATAATTTGGAGAGAATGAAAAAAAAAAAAGGAAAAACAGGATATAGAGATTGAGACACCTGGTTTCCTGTTGGTGGAGGAGGGGATTGGGAGACACTGGGGTGAAAGGGAGGGGAATTGTCTTCTGACATTCCTTAAGTTGGGTGACTTTTGGGAGGGGGAGTAATCTTGTGACTTCTCCAAAATCAAGTGACTTACAAGCAGCTGAAACTTAGCTTAGCAAAATGGTGGATAAAGGCAAACACTAGGTTTTTTTTTTTTAATCATGGCTTTCAAGGTAATTCAATAATTCTTAAATTTTTTGTATTTCAACTAGTTTCCAGCTCAGTTGTTTTTCCAGTGAGATATTTCACATATCTTCTATTTTTTTCATTCTTTTGATTTTGTTTTATTATTTCTTGATGTCTCATGGAACCATTAGCTTCCTCTTGCTCAACTCTAATTTTTAAGAAATTATTTTCTTCAGTGAACTTTTGCACCTTTTTTTTACATTTGGCCAATTCTTCTTTTTAAGGAGTTCTTTTCTTCAGTGCATATTGGTGCCTCTTTTACCATTAGGCCAATTCTGTTTTTTCAAAGTGTTATTTTCTTCTGTACTTTTTTGTGCTTCTTTTACCAAGCTGTTAATTCCCTCTTCATAATTTTCTTTCATTTCTTTCCCCAATATTTCCTCTACCACTCTTATCTATTTTTTTTAAACCTCTTCCAGGAATTCTTGTTGGGCTTGAGTACAATTAGCATTTTTCTTTGAGGCTTTGGTTATAGCTGCTTTCACATTGTTGTCTTCTGAGATTGTGTCTTGGTCTTCTTTGCTACCATAGCAGCTTTTTATGGTCAAGTTTTTTTGTTGTTATTTGCTCATTTTTACAGCCTGTTTCTTAACTTTGAACTTCATATCAAAGTTGGGCTCTGTTCACCTGGTGGGAATGGGGTACTGTCCTAAGCTTCAGGCTTTTTTGTAGTGCTGTTTTCACAGCTAGTTCTGGGGGTCTGCAAGTTCTTGGTGCTTCCAAGGTTGTGTGATCCAGAGAGAAGTGTGGTCCCTACT
Source organism: Vombatus ursinus (assembly GCF_900497805.2). Taxonomy (NCBI): domain Eukaryota; kingdom Metazoa; phylum Chordata; class Mammalia; order Diprotodontia; family Vombatidae; genus Vombatus; species Vombatus ursinus. Next base: position 24,888,158 of record NW_020954598.1, on the reverse strand, counting down.
CTCCTGTTCTTCCTTCTGGTTTTTGCCCTGGAAGGACCTCTGGTCCCCTATAGACACGAGTGCTAGTGTTCCTTTTGACCTTGCAACCTCCTGAATTGTCTTGGGCTGGGAAGATGTCTCACCCTGGCCTTTTGTTGGCTCTGCCACCTCAAAATTTGATTTGAGGAGTTATTTTAAAGTTGTTTGGAGGGGAATGTTGGGAAAATTCTGCTGGGTTGCTCCCTGTACTCCACCATCTTGGCCCCACTCTGCTTTACCAAATTTATAAGTTGTTCCTGGACTACTGTAAAGAGCTTTAATAGGAGAAAGAAATGAACAATCATGTTTAAGGTGAGGCCTGTTCATTCTTAAATAGCTGGCCAGCCAAATAGAAGGTCTTTTGTACAAGTGATCTGTGTTTTATTTATATGCATATGTGTGTATGTATATACACCTTATGTATATGCTTAATTTTAAAAATGCAAACTGGATTCACCTGATCCAAATACAATGTGATAGATTGCCTGTGGATTACAAAACATGCTTTTGTACAGTTAGACAACTAAATTCCCATCTGTTTGCAGAGTAGTATTGTGCCATCTGTGGACTGCAAAACTTGATGCTAGTATAATGTACTGGCACATCTGTTTAGACACCTACTTATTCAGGAAGGTGTTATGATTGACTAAATGGAAATCAAAGAACAAATCTAAATCTGTTTTACTTCCCTGTACACAAAAGTATAGCAGGCATCCATTTTAAGTAGGAGAGACATGGAGAGGAGGCAAAGGCAAAAGATCATAACATTTCCTTTTTATTGGATGGGACCTTAGAGACCCTCTAGTCCAGTTTCCCCAATTTTGTAATGGGGAAACTGAGTCCCACTTAGTTAGTCAACAAGTTTATTATATTCCAGGCCCTGCACTAAGTGCCAGGGATATAAAAAATGGCAAGAACATCCCTGCCCTCAAGGAGGTCACATTCTAATGGGGGAGACAACATGTCAATAAATAGAAGTATACATGATCTTTACAGAGTAAAGGGATGGTAATCTCAGAGGGGAAGGCACTAGTAGTTGGTGGAATTGAGAGAAGTGAAGAAGTTTATGTATGGTCACATAACCAGATAATGTCAGGGTTGGGATAAGATTCTCTCAACTTACACAAAAGATTGTTCTCATCATTTAAATAGTAAAGGAAGTAGAAGTATGAATGTGAGCAAGTGAAATGGAGAAGTCGCAGTCATCATTTGGTAGCTCTGCAGAGGAGTATGGACAAATCCATACTGTTACAGATGAAATATTTAACATATCCGTGATTGGCATCTTTCTTAGTGGTTAGATGCAGAAAGTTGATAGAATTTAAGGCCAAAAGGAACCTTAGAAATCATTTAGTTCAACTTTCTCATTTTGTGAGTAGAGAAAGAATTCTGGCATGTTCTCTATTGACTAAACACAATCTAATACTTCTAATTATATATTTTCTGAACTCTATTCATTCTGCATTAGCTGTTTTCAGACTTCATTATTCAGGCAAAGGGAGAGTAGAGATAGATGTTCTTTCGAAATGCTAGGCTTTTTTTGTTCCATAGCTAGAACCCTCACATAGTAAAATCTTTCTTTCCCCACTCTAAGAAGTTTGATTTAACAACTTCCCTGTAAATAGCATTTCAGTCCTTGCACTGGGACGGCTTTGTTCCTCAGAGCCATGGAATTGATTAGTCAGAGAATAGCTTGAGCCATGGTGACACTAATCCCATCCTTATCACTACTGAACAAGTAGTAGCATGATTAGAAGAAATAAAAGAGAAGTAGGTCGTACAAAATCAGAAAACGTGGCTTCTGAAAAAAATTTAATGGACACATTTTGTTTTGACACAGCACACATTACCCAACAAAGATCCCTCCCCTTCTGGAAAAATGTTTCCTGAATGAGTTAAGCAAAACTGCTTAGAGTGACTGTGACTGATAGTGCCTGTCATAGGATGGTGGGATCATAGACTTAGAGCGGGAGGAGATGGTAGAGGTCATCTAGACCAGAGACTTTTAAATAAATAGATATAAAATAATCAGAGAAATAAACAAACAGATGAGGAGACGGAGGCCTCAAGAGGTTAGTGACTTACAGAACTGGGAATGAAACCCAGCTTGTCGGGCTCCCAAGTACAGCACTCTTTCCATTAGGCCCTGCTGTCCTGTCAGTGGTTGTTAACAGAAAGGAAGACTTTGTGCTTTCAGTTTAATGGTTTAGAACTAAAATTGTCATTTGTCTTTGATCTGAGTTTTGTCACCTTTTAGTGTTATCTTTGTTTACATTGTATGGATATCATTCTTTTGACTCTGATTTTTTCATTCTGTATCATCACATCATACATGTCTTTCCATGTTTCTCTAAAATCTTCATATTATGTTATGTATTATTTCTAATTATGCAATAATATTCCACTATCATGCAAGTTTTTCCAGCTATCTCCCAATATTTGGAAATAGATTTCATTTCTAGGTTTTTGTTATTAAAAATAATTCTGCTGTAAATTTGGGGGGAGTACATTATGGGATTTTTTTGTTGCTACCATTAACATCTTTGCTATAGAAACCCACTCTTAGGGTTAAAGGTTATGAATAGTAGGTAATTCATCTTGCATAATTCCAAATTCTTTTCTGGGAAGTTTGGACCAATTCTTGGCTTTACCAGCATTGGATTAGTTAGTCTGAGATTTAACCTCTATACAGTTTCTCTAAAAATAAAATTTCCCATATTTTCCTGCATCCCAATTTTGATGGATTTGAATTGATTCTTCAAAGTCATTTTAGTTTGTGTTCCTCCAATTTTTAGTGGTTTTAAAGAATATTCAAATGGTTGATGATATTCTGCTTTTCTTCTTTTGAAAATTATGCACATCCTTTGATTACTTGTCTTTTGAAAAATAGCTTGCAGGGGCAGCTAGGTGGTGCAGTGAATAGAGCACCGGCCCTGGGGTCAGGAGAACCTGAGTTCAAATCTGGTCTCAGACACATAACACTTACTAGCTGTGTGACCCTGGGCATGTCACTTAACTCCCATTGCCCAACCAAAAAAAAAAAAGAAAAGAAAAGAAAAAAAGCTTGCACACAGTAGGTCTCTAGTTTGTTGAGTAAAAATAAAAGAAAAAATGGTTCTTTAATATATTTATGTTGGTTACCTATAAATTTTAGATGTCAGATTTGTCAGATGTTTAATATAATCAGAGCTTGAATGAAGGCCTTACCTGGGCTTAGTGAGAGAATCTCTATTATTTTCTTATTTGTTTTTGCTCATGATGCTTGCAGAATTTGGCTGGCCTGGCTGTCACTAGGTCTGTTCGGGACCTATTCCATGGGTGAGTCTTCCAGAGAAGTGGGAGCTGTTTTTATCTCAGAATTTTCTGAGCTCCTCTTGAACATAGGGGCTATTAAAGTGCCTGTATTACTTTCAATTTAACTCAACAAAGGTTTGTTAATCATATGCAGGGCTTTGAGCTCAGTATAAGGAATACATAAACAGTTATAACACAGGCCCAGTTCTAAGGAGCTTATAGTCTAATTGTGAGAAAAGGTAATTAACACAAATATGACACTACCTTAGATGACGCCTGGGACACATAACAGGGGCAGCAGTCTAAATCAGTCCATGTGTTATCTTCGTTGCATTCAGACATCGTATTAACTGGAATACAATACCTGAGTTATCTGCCAGGGCATTTAGAGATATTTTCCTCTCTGGTACTTGAGTGGTACAGCATTTGCAAAGGCTCCAGTACCTCCACTGGACACCAAAGGGCACTCAGACTGCCCCCTGCCACCATGGTATGTGACTTTGAGTGACTGTTTAAATTCACACTGGCTTATAATTTATAAGGTTTAGAACACTGATAAAAAAAAAATAAGAAATTGCAAAACCTATGACTGTAGAGGCCCCATTCCACCTGGAATTTGTCCTCTCAGTCAGTGACTACCTGCCCCCCCACTCACGCACCTTCATAGGGCACAATTACCCAGTGATTGCCATAGAATTCATTAAAGATAGCAAAAATGGAAGGGAAGAGATTACATGCTCCTTCATGGAGCCATCTGCCTCTCACCATCCACAATTTCCCATCATTTCCTCTAGGATGTCCGTTCAGTGCTTCAGGTATAGCTAAGGAAATTCCCAATCCATACGTTTTGACAAGTTTTAGGAAGGGTTAAGAGATCTGGAGGCTGTCCTGGTCTCTTATCTCAGGTTCGCAGACAATAATAGAGAAAAGCAGAGGGAGAATCATTAAGGAAAAACCTTCCTTGCGACCTTATTCATGGACTGTGAAGATTCTCAAGAGCTGCCAGTTTGGGGACTCAATGCTTTTACTTCTTTCACTTAGGCCTCAAGCTTCTCTTCCCCACTTACAGCTTAGTATTTGCCTTGTCACTCAAACACGTCAAGGTAAGCACAAGGACCAGCCTTGTTAGTGGCCAATATGATACTATATGGTTACATGATGCGATACTGCATCATCAAAATTTCAATGCAGGAAAATCCCCCTCAAATTTACAATAAATTATTAAATTTAAGATGCATCATTTTAAAAAATATTTTTTGAAATGACACAAATTTTTGAAAAACTGTTAAAGGGTTAAAGGAAGTAGATTTCCAGGGAGGTGCTGAGTAATTTTTTTTAAAAGGGGTCAGTAGGCCAAGTTTGGCAACCTCTGGTCTAAATCTTGTTTCCTCTATCCTGTTGTACAACTTCCTGCCTGTTGGGGATCATCAGAAATTGTTCTACCAGTCTCTCATTCTTGAAATCACAGTCATCATTATGGGCTCAAGATTATGTAATTATAATTAAAATAGATAGAAAAGCAAAGCAAAGGTATAGGTTACACAAAAACAGAGAAGAATGAGATAGGGCAAAGGAAAAGTCTATGAACAAATAATTATTAAATGTTTACTTGTGCCAGGCACTGTGCTAAGCCTAGGGACGCAACGAAAAAACTCCTCAATCCAATACTTCTTGGGTTCTAAAGGAGGAGAAAACATGAATCTAAATAGAAATTTAGTCAAAGTGCTATGAGAAATCTGAGAAAAGCAAGATGGTACTTTCATCTGGAGGATGTGAGTCGGGAAAAGGCCTCTTGCAGAAGGAAGGACCTGTGGTAGGTCTTGGAGAAAAGGAGGAATTTCAACAGGAGCCAGGCAGGGCAGGGAAGGGTAAAGTCTCACTTTTAGTAGCTTTGAGTTACTCTCAGTTTTCTGCAGATGGGGTTGGCAAATTGGGGAAGAAGTATAGAATTGTTCTTCTCTGAACATTATTAGTGTCCCTCTGTCCTCCTTCCCTCACTTTCTTCTTTTCTACCAAGACTATTAAAAAAAAGTAGATTCAGGGCCACAGATTGGTATTCTTGCATCTAGTAAAGCATCTGGCATTGTCTAAATCACCAGTAATTTCTCCATTTCTCCAGCTAACTTTGCTTTTGATACTTGGTCCAAAAGGACATTGGTTTTGCTGTAGTCAAGGAGGGCCAGGAGAGTAGGCTGTGTAGTTCACTTGTATTAGTCTTAAGATACTAATAATGGATTTCATCATGTCCAAGAAAAAATTGATGCATTTGGGAATTGATGGTTTTAATAAATATCTTCCAAGTAGAAAGGTTGTGTTACCAGTGTCATAAATCAGCTGAAGAAACAAAGATGGAATAGAATCATGCCACAAAATGACGTGTTTAGAATATTGACTCTAGAATGGAAGCTTTGCCTTCTTTTGTTATGTTGTGATTTTATTGGAGTTTATGTGTCCATTGTTACTAAAAAACATTTCTATTTAGGTACTCTCCTATAATTTATAATTAAATCCTGCACTGCAAATATCTTCGTAGATGTCTTAGAAACTATATGAATAATGAACATCCCTTTTGAGTTTAAGGGTTAGTACTTAAAACAGGAGAAAATGGATTTTTTTCTGAATGCTGGGTAGATTTTTATATGTATTTGTGATAAGAAAGTCAGCTTTCTACAATATGCCTAATGTATTTTGCAAGACCAGAGTGTTGGGCCATACTGCTGTGGACCCTATTCCAACCCTCTTTTTCCTTATATCAATCCCTATTTTGCTTCCCTGTAATTTCTATCCATTGTTACAAGGTCTGCCCTCCCGGACTAAGAAGGACCAAGTCTCTCATCCCTCTCTTATGAAACAGTCATATGGCTCCAAAGGTCTTTTCTTCTCCTGGCCTAATATCTCTAGCTCCTTTATGCAATCTTTATATGCCATGGCAGTGTGCCTTTCTTAGTGGATGCAGCCTGAGCTATTTTGGCAGGCACCTGACACTGTTGACTTATATTTAGCTTTCAGTCCACTTAAAACCCGAGACCCCTGATCTTTTTTCATATGGACTGCTGTCTAACCATGCTTCCCAATCTTGTATTTGTAAAATTGATTGTTTAAACTCAAGTTTAAGACTTTATTAAATTTAATCTTATTTGATTTGGCCCAACATCCAAGTCTGTCAAAATCTTTAAAAATCCTGACTCTGTCACCCAGTAAGTAGATTAGCTTTCCCTTCCACCTTTGTGCTAGCTGAGAATTGGGTAAGCACGCTGTCCGTATGTCCTTATCCAAGTTGTTGATAAAAATTCTAAATATCATAGGTCAAGCATAAATTCCCTGGGGCACTTAGTCAGTCAGCAAGCATTCATTAAGTGCTCACTATGTGTCAGACACTGCTAAACCCTGAGATCCAAAAAAAGGGAAAAAGAGTCTACCCTTGCAGAATTGACATTCTAATGGGGAAGACAACATGTAAGTAACCAGGTACATACAAGATATATAAACAGATTAAGTGGAAGGCAAACCTAGGAAGGAAGACATTATCAGTTGGAAGGGCCAAGAAAGGTGAGGTACGAAAGGTAAGATGTGAGCTGAGTCTTGAAGGATGTCAGGGAAACAAGATGAAGGTTAATGGGCAGAGCCTTCCATGCATGGAGAACCAGTGTTGTTGTTTGTCCTTCATTCTTGAGGAAGACCATGACATCAGGAAGATGATGCCGTCAGTTGCAAGTGAATTGGATTTAAGTAAGGAAGGGCTGTGCAAGGTCACCAGCCTCACTTTCTCCCCAGAGCCAAATGGATCCAGTAGCAAGATACAGATCTGGATGATCCCCGGGCAACCACTAGTGCAAAGGCTAGAGAACATGTTGTGTTTGAGGAATGTCAGGAAGGCTGGCACTGCTGGATTATAGAGTACATGGAAGAGTGTAGATTAAGTGTGAGTTTGGAAAGGTAGGAAGGGGCCAACTTATGAAGAGCTTTAAATATCAAACAGAGGAGTGTATATTTGATTTGGGCGGTAATAGGGGGTCATCAGAGCTCTTTGAGCAGGGGGTGACATGGTCTGCTCAACACTTTAGGAGAATCACCTTGGTAGGCAAGTAGAGTATGGATTAGAGGGAGAAGGATTTGAGACTGAGAGACCATGGATAAGGCTAGAGTTCCCATAATTTCTACCCCTTCACCAGCTCATTCTTTTGTTGAAAATTAGATCTAGAATAGAATTTTCCCTTATTGTTTTCCCTACCTTCTTTTTTTTTTTAAAGAGCAAATAGTGTGCTTTGATTTACATTCAAACTCCATAGTTCTTTCTTTGGATGTAGATAGCATTTTCCATCATGAGACTTTTGAAGATCCTTGCATTGCTGAGAAGAGCTAAGTCTATCAAGGTTAGTCATCGCACAACATGGCTGTTGTTGTGCACAATGTTCTCCTTGTTCTGCTCACTTCACTCGACATCAATCCATACAAGTCTTTCCAGGTTTTTCTGCAGTCAGCCTGTTCATCATTTCTTATAGCACAATAGTGTTCCATTACATTCATATACCACAACTTGTTTAGCTATTCCCCAACTGATGGGCTTCCCTCTCAATTTCCAATCTTGGCCAGCACAGAAAGAGCTGCTATAAATATTTCTGTACATGTGGATCCTTTTTCCTTTTGCATGATCTCTTTGGGATACAACCCTAGAAGTGGTATTGCTGGGCTGAAGGGCTTCCCCTACGTTCTTGAAAGATAAAGTTATTATTGAGGCAAATCAAGAAATTGTTAGCTGCTTTGCTTCTGGCATGGTGAGGAAAGTCTAAACTTCTCCCTGGAGAAGAGTTGAGAAACTGTACCTCCTCCTTCCTTGGAAGGAGTGATTGACTGTGAGTGTGGAATATTACATCTGTTGTCACACACAGTTAATGTGTTGGTTCATTTTACTGAACTCCTCACTTCTTCCTTCCTTTTTTATTCTTTGCTATAAGGAATGGCTCACTGCGTAGGGAAGGATGTATTCAGAAATGAAGGTGACATAAAAGCAAAAGAAAAACTTTAACATGTTTTAAAAGGGAGGTCAGGCTTTGCACATGATCATGCCCAACTATGAAGGATGGAAAATCCTATTGTACAGTTTATAGGAGTACAGCTTGCTTATATAGTCTAGTTTTCCCTTTTGACCTATTCCATCCCCTATATTTGTTAGGTGTTCTCTCAAACCCCCAGACCTTTTTACATTGATTCTGTTCATTTAGAGACCCTCAGTAGTCCTAGATTCAGTCAACTGTTGATAAAAATTCTTGAAAATTATACATTTGTCCCATAGTCCCAAGAGGTGTCTTAATATAACACTTTTCCCCTACCACCTAGGGATATTTTGAGTCTCCAGTGAAAAGTGTTTCTATACAAGGAAGGGTGCTGCTTGGAGCACCTGCTAGAGGTGCTATTTAACCACCAGATGGTACCTGAAGTGGGAGCTATACCAGCCCAGTCATTAAGCATGCGTAAATGCATCTGGCATCCTAACCTTGAGCTACCATCTCACTACAAACTGAGCATGTGAAGATACCCTCCCACATCTTCCCAGGTTTGTCCCTTATACTACTTTTTGCTGCACTCTTACCTAGTGGTGCAAGATAATTTTGTCAAGTAACTTGTAATTCTCTTGGTTTATGACCTACCCACTTGAACCTGCAATTTTCTTCCTTCTTTTAGGTGGTATTGGGGGTAAGAGGGCTGTACTTAGAGCTCGGCAGAATTCAAATTCTGCCACAGATATTTACTTAGTTGTGTGAGCCTGGGCAAATCACTCAACATCTCTTAAGCCTTAATTTCCTCATTTGCAAAATGAGGATAATAATAGCACTTACCTCACAGAGTTGTTGCAAATATCAAATGAGAGAGGTAGAATCAAAATGGTGGAGTAGAGAAGCACTCAGCCAAGCTCTCCTAAAATTCCCCTCCAAAAAAACTGTAAAATAATACCTCAAACCAAACTTGACCAAAAGGTTGAGTGAAACAGTTTTCCAGCCCAAGACAACTTAGAAGGTTGGCAGGAGATGTCTGTCTCACCAGAGTGGTGGTGGGCCCTAGAGCACAGTGCAGGCCATGCCTTAGGGGAAGCTGCATTGTCATCTCAGCAGCAATTTCAGGAGTTATTAGGTCAGGATGGTGATGGGAGGGAAGTGGGGGTAGACAACTAGTTGGAAGGAGATTGTAGAGGACCCTTTGCTGGAGTTGGGTTCAGGACCTTGTTGCATTGCCAATACACAGTTCCAGGTCACAGTCCCGGGGCAAAAGGAGCAATAGCACTTGTAGCCACAAAGGAACAAGGGCCCAGATTGTGGTTTCAGGGCAGAGAGGAGGGTTTGTGGTCACTCATGGGGGAGTAGGGACCCTGGTTTCAATTCCAAGAGAGAAGAGAGCACTAGCAATTGTAGTTGCAGGAGAGTGGGGAACCTAGTCACAGCCCCAGGGCCAGGAGGAGTGCTAGTGCTGGTAGCTATAGGGGGACAAGGTCCCTTCCTGGGTAAAGATCAGAGCACAGACCAGGAGAGCACTGAGCACACCTCTTCTTAAATCATACTATCTTGGAAGCACCAAAAACATACAGACCCCCCCAGATCTAGCTCTGAAAATGGCAACAAGAGAAGCCTGAAGCTTAGGACAATGTCCCTTCCATCCTAGGAGCAAAGGCCAACTTTAACATAAAGTTAAAAGTCAAGAAACAGGCTAGAAAAATGAGCAAACAGCAAAAAAAAGAACTGATTAAAACAAGTTACAAGGATGACAGGGAAGATCAAGACACGAACCCAAAAGAAGACAACTACATCAAAGCAGCTACAAGCAAAGTCTCAAAGAAAAATGTGAATTGGATACAAACCTAACAAGAATTCCTAGAACTCAAAAAGGATTTAAAAAACCAAATAAGAAAGATAAAGGAAAAATTGGGAAAAGAAGTGAGAGTGATGCAAGAAAATTATGAAAAGAGAGTCAACAACTTGATAAAAGAAGTACAAAAAAAAATGCTAAAGAAAATAACACCATAAAAAACACAATTGGTCAAAAGGAAAGAGAAAATATCAAATAAGATAATATATGTGCAGCACATTGCAAACCTTTAAATGCTATATAAATGATACCAATTTTTTGTTATTATAGCCCCAAAGGATCTTCTCATTCAGCATATCAGTCCAATGCATGTACTCAAGTAAAATTGAAGAATACATTTTAACTGTGTTAACATCTGAGTCTCAGGGGCGGAGCCAAGATGGCAGAGTGAAAGCAGTGACTTGCTTGAGCTCTTCCCCAAACCCCTCCAAATACCTGTAAAAAATGGCTCTAAACAAATTCTAAAGCAGCAGAACCCACAAAAAGACAGAGTGAAACAAATTTCTAGCCCAAGACAGCCTGGATGGTTGATCAGAAAGATATATCGCGCCTGGTGGGGAGAGGACTACAGTTCAGCGTGGGCACGCAGGCCGCAGCAAAACTGGAGCAGGCCTCAGAGGACTGATTCACGGGCAGCTGTGGCGGTTTCCAGACTTCTCAACCCATGAACACCAAAGACAACTTGGAAGGTCAGTGGGAAAAGTCTGTGACTGTGGTGAGAGAGAAGCTAGGTCTCAGCCGCAAGTGCTGAGCTGGCCCAGGGCAGCGGCTGCCTCCTGAGCTTTCGGCCCACAGACTTGAGGGGGAGTCAAGTGGCTGATCAGAGGGGGATTGCAGGGATCTCTTTGCCAGTGCTGAGGCAGGAATCTCTTGCTTTGCCCGTGCTTAGATCTGGGTCACAGTTCTGAGTGGCGGTCCTGGGGTGAGGAGAAGCCCTGGTGTGGTGGAGCTTGTTGTGGCGGTGGAGAGGAAACACCTCGCCTCTTATCATAGCACCTTGTAAGAACTGAAAATTTACAGGTCCCTAGAAGTATCTCTGAAAACAGCTATACAAAACCCCAAAGCTTGGGACTATACATTCTCCACATTGGAAGCAAACTCTTACCTTAACAAAGAGTTTAAAACTCCAGTAATTGTCTGGGATCATGAGCAAACCTCGCAAAAAGAGTCAGACTATATTATCTTACTTTGGTGACAAAGAAGATCAAAACATACAACCAGAAGAAGACAACAAAGTCAAAGCTCCTACATCCAAAGCCACCAAGAAAAATATGAATCAATTCTAGGCCTTGGAAGAGCTCAAAAGGGATTTTGAGAAGCAAGTAAGAGATGTAGAGGAAAAACTGGGAAGAGAAATGAGAGTGATGCAGGAAAATCAAAACAAGTCAACAGCTTGCTAAAGGAGACCCAAAAAAATACTGAAGAAAATAACACCTTAAAAAATAGCCTAACCCAAATGGCAAAAGAGGTCCAAAAAGCCAATGAGAAGAATGCCCTAAAAAGCAAAATTGGCCAAATGGAAAAGGAAGTCCAAAAGATTACTGAAGAAAATACTTCCTTAAAAATTAGAATAGAGCAATTGGAAACTAGTGACTTTATGAGAAATCAAGACACTGTAAAACAAATCCAAAAGAATGAAAAAAAATTAGAAAACAAAACATCTGAGTCTCTTGAACCAAGCCACTTCTGCTGTGGATAGTAACATCCAAGGTTTTCATTCTCTCTAACTCCTTCTGTTTTTTGACCCTTTGTTCTCTTAGGTGACAGACTCAAGCAAAGGCTATTAAGCATTTTCAGCCTCACAGTCAAAAGAGAGTAAAGAAAATTGTCTCACGTATATCTCAGTTCTTGATGCTTGGTGAAAAGGCTCTGTGTTTGGCACTGATGTTACAGAGATGAAAAATGATGCAGTTCTTGACCTCAGGGAGTTCGTAGTTTGCTGTGGGAGTAGGGTGGGGATACATTATGTACAGATAAGTGTAGTACAAAATAGAATGTGATGGAGCAAGGGAGAGATCCAGGTAAAATGCTCTAGAATAAATTTAGGTAATGGCTGAGCTGGGCCTTAAAGGAACTTTAGGATTTCAGCAGGTGGAGATGAGCAGGTAGAGCCTTCCAAATGTAGGGGGATAATCTGTGTGAATACATGGAAAAGGGTGACGGGCAGGAGGAGATTGGGGACCATTATACAATCCTGTTTATCTAGAAGGTAGCATGTGTAAAGGGAAATAGTGTGAAATAAGGTTGGAAAGGTAAATTAAAGTCAGATTATGGAGGATCTTCTATCCCAGGTCAAGGGGTTTATGGTACTTCACCTTGAGAGTATCCATCATCATGTGCCCGACCTGTGATAGAGCGTTCTGAGCTTATATTGGTCTGATCAGCCACAGTCAGCTTCATTGTACCTGGGCTCTAACATAGTGGTGTCATTTTGGTCCTCTTAGAGAATCCATCATAGATTCCATGTATCACCATCTGGTGGAGGGAATGTTTCCACTCCCCACAAAGAAATCTTTTTTTTTTTTTTTTTTTTTTTGCTAATCCTTCCTTATTTGAAAAGTTCCTGCTGTGTCCTTTTTCCATTCAGACAAATGATCAGACTTGCAGTAATTTTTGTTTCTATAGCACTTTATCATTTGCAAAGTGCTTTCCTAACAAAAATTCTGTGGAGGATTGGTACCCCCATTTTACAGGTGAGGAAACTGAAGCTCAGAGAAATGGCTTTTTTTGGGTTTTTTTTGTTTTTGTTTTTTCAGGCATTTGGGGTTAAGTGACTTCCCCAGGGTCACATAGCTAGTAAGTGACAAGTGTTTGGTCTGAGGTCGGATTTGAACTCAGGTCCTCCTGACTTCAGAGCCGGTGCTGTATCTGCTGCGCCACCTAGCTGCCCTGAGAAATGTTATTTTTAAGGACCCATGATTTTATTAGGTGGATATTGGAATATAGGACTTGAAATCAGGAGATTTAGGTTTAAGTCTGTGTGGCCTAGGAAGAGTCAATTAACTAATCTGGGCCTCAGCTATTAAAATGAAGGGGTTGGGCCATGCGATCCAGAGAATGTAAAGGCAGATGTACATTACAGCCACTAAATGCATTAAAGCAAGGGTTCTCAACCTGGAGTCTGTGAACTTAAAAAAAATAACTGTATTTCAATATGATCAGTTTCCTTGTTAATTCTATGAATTTTATTTTATACATTTAAAAACATGGCTCTGAGAAAGGGCCCATTGGCTTCACCAGACTGCCCAAGGGAACATGGTGACTACAGTGTTCATCTCCTGATGACCCACCTTTTGGCATTGAGTTTCTCCACAGCTAAGCTGGTCCTCTGAAAACAGATGGAAAGTTCATGGAGCCTCTTCTTGCCATGGGGCCTTTTCTGTTTTCATAGGGTCTTTCAGAAGTTAGACTGCATTAGCATAGCCTTTGAGAACTCTGGATAAACTCCATTACAAAATAAGGAGGATTTTAGTGGGGAGGGAGAATTGTTTCACCATTCAATGTTTTTCCTAGCTGAGACTGCAAGAAATAAAGTGGACTAAGTTATTAGAATGGGGCAATTAATCAACCCAGTAAGGTCTTTAGCATATTTTCAAGAGAAGGAAGATAAGAGAAAAAAAAAACTTTCATTTTTTTAAAGTAACCTCTGTACCAGTGACTCACAATTCCAGATTGATTTATCATTTCTTAATTGATTCATTTGACAAATATTGAGGGCCAAATATAGTCAAGGCCCTTTGCTAGACCAGAGAGAAGCCCATCTGCTCCTGGCCTCTGTTCAGTGGCTATGCATGTGCTTGGCCTCCATCCTGGGCTGGTGCAGCTTTTGCTCATTCACCACCACATCAGAAGGGCTAAGGCTGTGGCCCTAGGATTACTGTCACTATACAGAGAGTCGGCAGGAGGCACAGGAGTAATCCACCTAACAGATGATGGAGGCAATGCTTCATAATATGCAGTCATTATGGTGCTATAGAAACCACTGGACTGGAAGTCAAAACTTCATTTCTTGTCCTGGCTCTGACATTGATTGGCAGGGGGACCTTGGGAAAACCATTTGACCTCTTACAGCTTCATTTTCTTCATCTATAAAATGAGGAGGAAAGGCCCACTTCAGTTCTGATATTGTATAATTAGCTGCTCACTTAATTCACAAATATCTGTTAGGTATCTGGATTAGACACTGGAAAAATAAAATGACAAAAACCAAATAGTCCCTGTCCTAAAGGAGTGTAGGGGTTGGTCTCCTAGGTGGATACTGTGTGTAGAGTATGTTAGAGAACCGTGTTAGAATATGATTCAAGGAAGGGAGTGAGTGAGGCAAAGGAAAGAACATACAGAATATGCTAGGAAAATGTAAAGTGGAAGAGAGCAGTAACAATTGGGGGAACCCAGGTTGGCTTCATGGAGGAGGTGGCACCTTAGCTGAGCTTTGGAAGAAGAAAAAGACTCTGATGGACAGAAATGAGGGAGTACATAACAGGCATAGGGAATAGCTCAGACAAATGCAAAATCTGGAGATGGAGCTTTGAATTCAGAGAACAGCTAATGGTTCAGTTTAATTGGAATACAGGGTTTGTGAAAGAGAGCTATAAGGAAATAAGACTGGAAAGATAGGTTGGAGCCAGATAGTGGAGACAGCCTTAAATGTCAGACTAAAAGATTTGTGTTTTATCTTAGATACAAAAGGGAACAAACAGACATGTTTGAGCAGGGTAGATGCAGTAAAACTGAAGTAAAACTCGGGAAGATTATTTTTTGGTTGTCACCTACAAAATAAATAAGAGATTAGGGATGAATGAATGAAAAAATGAATTTTAACAAGCCTTTATTAAGTGCTTACTATATGCACGGCACTGGGCTAAAGGCTGGGGATACAAATGAAAAAGGCAATGCCTGCCCTCAAGAAGTTTACATTCTAATGGAGAGCCATCCCATATGGAAGACTTCAGCTGCACATCAGATGGAAAGGTCCCAGGATCCTTGGGCTGCAGAAGAAAAGCAGATGGTAATGCCTCTTCTTGACCATCATTTATACTGGCAAAATCACATCACTTTCTGATATCAAATTATTTGACAATGACAGACTTTTTTTTCTCTGGGTGTTCAGGAGCTGTGGCTGTAGTACTTGTTTTTACAGTAGCTGCTTGGCTGCATCTCCACTTTGATTACTTCCCAGGATGATGTCTAAAGAACTGTGCTATAAGCCTTGTTGTTCCCAAGGCTCTTAGGGTTAAGGCCCTGGGCTGCCTGTCCTAGGGTCTGAAGGGTGATGGTGGCAGGGTGTTGGTGGAAGGTTGGCTTGCCTGGCACACGCTACCTCCTGCCTCTCCGTCAGGGTTCCTTGAGGCTTTCTTTAGCTCAACTGGCTCCCCTGTCCTGTAGGAGGCTGTGGTGGGGATAGCTGGCCACCCCCTGCTTCATAGGAGTTGTTTCCCCCGATGCTACCTGGAAAGGTGGGGCTGGCAGTAGGGCCAGTGGTCTAGCAGGTGCTCTCTTTCCACTGGGGCTCCTGTGCTTATGGCCTGTTGGCAACAGTTGGTCAAAGAAGAGTTCAGTTTGGCTGAGTCCAGAGACAAGGGTCGGATGGCACCAGGTTGTAGAAGTTCCTGAATGTTCAGCAGAAACATGAACCTTCCTTGTAAGGCAGTAGGGAGCTAGTGAAGGTTTTTAAGCAGATAAGTAACAGCTAAAGACTAAATAAGAACCCTTCCACCTCTAAGAATTCGTACAACTGTGTTCCTTTTCTCTTTGAGTTTCCCTTCTTTGCTTCTGCTTCTCCCAATAGGTACCCCAAAGTTCTCCATTACACTCAATGTACCAGAATCAGCACAGTCACCTTTGTGATTAGTGTTTTAGTCTCATGGTAGCTTAAAGCCTTGACTGCTGGCTTCAGGGACTCACCAGGAGCTCTGGTAGTCCAGCCAAGTCTAAAAAGGCCTTCTCTGGGAAGTTGCTGGTCCTCACAGCGGCTAGCACCTTTCCCTTAAGAACTGCCTTCCCTCTGTCCTGTGTTTATCTTGTAGAGACTAATTTATATACATTCCCTCTTCCTCCTATAAATTGTATGCTGCTCAAGAGCAGAGGCTTTTCAATTTTTCTCTGTACCTCTGGACTTAGGACATCACCTGACAATATGAGTAAGCACTTAATAAATGCTTGCTGAATGATTGATTGATTAATTGATTGCTTACTCAAGGAGTAATGATCAGGGAAGGCTTTATGGAAATACTGATACCTGAGCAAGGCTTTGAAGGAAGCTTGGGGCTGGAGGTAAGAGCCATTTCAGGTTTGAGGGATGGGATGTAGAAATGCACCAATGTCCACAATAAACTCAAAATAGACATGATAACCTGAATATTTAAGGTTGCACCATAAAAAAATTTAGAAAAGTATAAGATCGGGTATCTTTCACAGCTGTCACTAGGAGGAGAGTTATTAACCAAACAATTTGTTAAAAAGAATAAAAAAGATTCAAGTTGTACAAAATTGAAAAGCTTTTGTAAAAACAAAATCAACACAATCATGGGGCAGCTAGGTGATGCAGTGGATAGAGCACCGGCCCTGGAGTCAGGAGGACCTAAGTTCAAATCCATTCTCAGACCAGCACTTGACACTTACTAGCTGTGTGACCCTGGGCAAATCACTTAACCCCAATTGCCTTAAAAAAAAAATCAACACAATTAGGATGAAAAGGGAAACAGTCATTTGGGGAAAAGTCTGTACATTGAATTTCTCTGGTAAAAGGTCTCATATCCAAGATACATAGGAAATTAACACAGGTATTTAAGATTAGGTTTTCCCAATGGCCAAAGAATATGAGCAAGCAGTTCTCAAAAGAAGAATTGCAAACTATTAAAATACAACCATATGAAACATTGCTCCAAATCACTAATAATAAGACAAATGCAAATCCAAACAACTGAGATTTTACCTCACACCCAGAAAAAATGGCAAAAATGATAAACAATGGAAATACCTTTCACAGTGGATAGAGCACTGGGCTTGGAGTCAGGAAGACCTGGGTTCAAATCCAGCCTCAGACACTAGTTATGTGACCCTGGGCAAGTTACTTAACTTCTATTTACCTCAATTTCCTCATCTGTATAATGAGGATAACAAATAGCACCTACCTCCCAGAATTGTTGTAAGGATCAAATGAGGTAATAATTGTAAAGTGCTTAGCATAGTACCCGGCACATAGTAGGTGCTACATTTGTTGGTCAGTCATGTCTGACTCTTTGTGATCACATTTGGGGTTTTCTTGGCAAAGGTACTGGAGTGGCTTGCCATTTCCTTCTTCAAGTTCTATATAAATGTTAGCTATTATTATTATTATTATGTTAGAATATTTGTAGAAAGATAGTCATACTGTTACAATGATGGTGGAGCTGTGAATTGGTCCAGTCATTCTGGAAAGCAGAAGTTTGGAATTATGTTAAGAAACTATTAAAATGTCTATATCCTTTGACCTCTTAGAGATCCCACTGCTGAGCATATTCCCTAAGGATGTTAATGATAAAAAGAAAGACCCCTTATTCTGTAGTAATAAAGAACTAGAAATAAAATGCCCATCAACTGCAGAATGGCTACCTAGGGTGGGGAACCTGTGGCCTCTAGGTCCTTGGTGTGGCCTTTTGACTGAATCCAAGTTTTACAGAACAAATTCTTTTCTTAAGGGGATTTGTTTTGTGAAGTTTGGATTCAGTCAAAGGGCCACGTGTAGCCTCAAGGCCCCAGGTTCCCCACCCCTAAGCCCCCTAAACCAATTGTGGTTCATGAATATAATGGGGAATTATAGCACCATAAGAAACAACGAATATGAAGAATACAGGAAAAAAATGAAAAGACATATGACTTAGAGTAAAGTGAAGTCAGTAGGATAAGGGACTTCAGAGGTCATCTTTCTGTAGAGGAAGCTGAGGTCCAGGAAGGTTAGATAATTGCCCAAGGTTACATAGGTAGTAAATATTTAAAAAATGGGATTTGAACTCAGGTCCTCTAATTCTGGTGCTCTTGCACACATATTATATCCCCCATCCCTCACTCCTCTATGTCTCCCAATAGGTGAGAGGTAAGTGGGAGGGCATAGTGGTTTTTTGGGGGAGGGGCTGTTTGTAGTTCAGTTAACAGGGGCTTAGACCCAAAGAGACAAGTAAGAGCCTTTCAGCTTTATCGTATGGGGCTGAGACTGTAAGCCCCTTCACTAGGTCCATTTCTCTGAAGAAGGAAGGAAGGAAGGAAACAAACAGTTATTAAGCACTTTGTGCCAAGCTCTGTGCTAAGAATCAAGCACAGATTGCTGACCCACACTAGAAGCTTTATGATGAGGAAGACAAAGAGACAAGAGTAAACAGGACCAGCCCTGGTGTATACTTTGAGGCAGAGCCAAGACCCTGGTCACAGGCCAACCTGTTCCCTTCCCATAATGGTGGCTCTTAAGAAGAGAATAGCTGAGACGAATTGCCAGACCCTGAGCCCCAAAGGCTCATTAATTAATGTGATATAACGACTGAAAAATACAGAGAAGCATATGAATTGATACAAAATTAAATAACCAGGAAAACAATATACAATAGCTAAAATGATGAAAATGGAAAGAACAACTTCAAAAAAACATCAAGACTGAATGCTGGGAAATTTTTTGACCAAGCTTGACCTCAAAGAAGAGTTATAAGAATTCACTTTCTGTGGATATGGAACACCTCATAAAGTGTCAGACTTGGTTGATGTGTTTTTTAGTTATCCTCCTTAAAAAAAATTCTTTGTTTCCAAAAAATTACTTTATCAAGTGAGAAAAAATAATAACAAAATTCATCTGGAAGAACAAAAGATCCAGAATATCTAGGGAATTAATGAAAAGAAATTCAAGGGAAGGTGGCTTAGCTGTACCAGATCTTAAATTGTGTTATAAAGCAGTGTTATAAATCATCAAAATTACTTGGTACTGGCTAAGAAATAGAGTGGTGGATCAGTGGAATAGGTTAGGTACACAAGACAGTAGTCAATCACTATAGTAACCTACTGTTTGATAAACCCAAAGACTCCAGCTTCTGGGATAAGAATTCACTATTTGACAAAAACTGCTGGGAAAACTGGAAAATAATATCACAGAAACTAGGCATAGACCAGCATCTTACAACCTATACCAAGATAAAATCAAAATGGTACAGGATTTAGATATAAAGACTGATACTATAAGCAAACTAGAAGAGCAAGGAATAGTTTACCTTTCAGATCTATGGAGAAGGGAAGAATTTATGACCAAACGAGATAGAGAACATTATGAAATGCAAAATGGATAACTTTGATTACATTAAATTGAAAAGTTTTTGCACAAACAAAGCCAATGCAACCATGATTAGGAGGGAAGCAGAAAACTGGGAAAGAATTTTGTCTCTGATAAAGGCCACATTTCTAAAATGTATAAAGAACTGAGTCAAATTTATAAGAATACAAGTCATTCCCCAATTGATAAATGGTCAAAGGATATGAACAAGCAGTTTTCAGATGAAGAAATTAAAGCTATCTATAGTCATATGCAAAAATGCTCTAAATCACTATTGATTAGAGAAATGCAAATCAAAACAACTCTGAGGTACCACAGCTCTTTTTGTGGTGGCAAAGAATTGGAAATTGAGGGGATGCCCATCAATTGGGGAATGGCTGAACAAGTTGTGGTAGATGAATGTAATGGAATACTATTGTGCTGTAAGAAATGATGAGCAAGTGGACTCCAGAAAAACCTGAAAAATCTTGTATGGACTGATGCTAAGTGAAGTGAGCAGAACCAGGAGAACATTGTACATGTGTAACAGCCATGTTGTGTGATGACTAACTTTGATGGACTTAGCTCTTCTCATCAATGCAAGGATCTAAGACAACTCCAAAAGACTTATGATGGAAAATGCTATCCACATCCAGAGAAAAAACTATGGAGTTTGAATGTAGATGGAAGCATACTATTTGCTCTCCTTTTCTTTTGTTGTTTTGTTTCTTCTTTATCATGGTTCCTCCTATTGGTTCTAATTCTTCTTTACAACATGACTAATGTGAAAACAGGTTTAATATGAATGTATATGTTGAGCCTATATCAAATTACATGCCATCTTGGGGCGGGGGAGGGGAGAAATGGGGAGAAAATTTGGAACTCAAAATCTTATGGAAGTAAATGTTGAAAATTAAAAATAAATAAATTTATAAAAAAATTTGTTTCTGGAAATGAAGTGGATGTAAAAAAACAAATGATATCAATACAAATTAAAAGGAAAAAATTAATGCACCAAGGTGGAACAAAGCAAGATTTGAGAATGGTGCAATGTTATAGTGAAAATTGCCCAATGGATTTAAGCTAACCTCCTCAAGAATAAACATTGAAAGGGAAAGAGCCCACCCCCCAAATTTTTATTTTATTTTTAGAAATATGTTTTACTGATGCCTTTTGTCTCTGTGTCACAGTTATTTCAACTATACCTCCTTAAGATTGAATACTTCCTTGTGACAAAGAAAAACAATTCAGAAAAAACATCTGATAGAGTACATCTGACAGTGCATACAATATTCTGGCCTGTTGGTCTCTTGCCTCTTTACTTTGAGGAGGGAGGTACATTTCATTTTCTGTTCTCAGGGACATTCATTAGTTTTTCAGTTACTCAGAGTTCAACTTCAAAAAGTTATCTTTTTCCATTTACATTGCTATCGTTTTTGTGTGTATTATTTTCTGAGTTCTGCTTATTTCGTTCTTTATCAGTTCACTGAAAAAATCCAGTTTGGCATTCAAAGAGCTTCATAAGCTAATGTCCTACAACCACCTTTCCAGTCTTTTGCACATTACACAATCCCACCGCCCTCGTGATCCAGTAACCCTGGCCTCCTTGCTGTTCCTCAGAGAAAATACTCCATCTCCTGATGCCACTGGGTGCCCCCCAGGCCTCGAATGGTGTCCCTCCTCACTTCTGTCTCCTGGCTTCCTTAGCTTTGAGTCCTAGCTAAAACCCTGCCTTATATGGGAAGCCTTTCCCAGTCTCTCTTAATTCTAGTGCTTTCCCTGTGTTGATTACTTCCTGCTTATCCTGTACATAGCTTGTTTGTGCATAGTTGTTTGCCTGTTGTCTCTCTCATTAGACTGTGAGCTCCTCAACAAATGGGATTATCTTTTGCCTTTCTTTGTATCCCAAGCTCTTAGCACAATGCCTGGCCCATAGTAGGTGCTTAATAAATGCATATGGACTATGAAAATCTTTTCATATTTCTCTGCATTCCTCATATTCATCATTTCATAATGTACAGTAATATCCCATTATATTCACATACAGCCATAGTTATTTTTGACCATTCCCTAAACAATGGGGAGCCAATTCTTTCCCTTCTTTACTACTACAAAGAGTGGTTCAATGAAGATTTTGTTATACATTAGACTGTTGTTTCTATCTTTAACTTTCAGCAGTGTGTCCAGGATTATTTTATAATATTTTATTTTTTCCCCAATTACATGTAAAGACAATTTTTAACATTCATTTTTAAAAATTTTGAGTCCTAAATTCTCTCCCTCACCCTTCCCTGAGACAATACAATTTTATATAAGTTATACATGTGCAGTCATGCAAAATATATTTCCATATTAGTCATGGTGTGAAAGAAGATTCAGACCAAAAAAAAAACCCATAAAAAAATAAAGTGAAAAACAGTATGCTTTGATCTTCATTTAAACTCCATCAGTTCTTTCTCTAGATATGGATAGCATTTTTCGTCTTGAGTCCTTTGAAATTGTTTTGAATCATTGTATTGCTGAGAATAGCTAAGTCATTCATAGTTGATCATCACACAGTGTTGCTGTTACCATGTACAATGTTCTCCTGGTTCTGCTCGATTCACTTTGCATCAGTTTGTGTCTTTCCAGGTTTTTCTGAAATCAGCCTGCTTGTCATTTCTTATAGCACAATAGTATTCCATTTCATTCATCTACCACAACTTGTTCAGCCATTCCCCAATTAATAGGTACCACTTCAATTTCCAATTCTTTGCCACCACTGAAAGAGCTGCTATAAATATTTTTGTACATGTGGGTCCTTTTCCCATTTGTATGATCTCTTTGGGATACAGCCCTAGAAGTGGTATTGCTGAGTCAAAAGGTATACACATTTTTATAGCCCTTTGGGCATCTGCTCATCATTTCTTATAGTACAATAGTATTTCTTTACAATCATATACCCACAGCTTATTCAGCCATTCCTCAACTGATGGACATTCCCTAAATTTCCAATTCTTTGCCACCACAAAAAGAGCTGCTATAAATTTTGTGTGTGTGGGGGGGTCCTTTCCGCTTTTTTATGATTTCTTTGGGATACAAACCTAGTAGTGGTATTGCTGGTTCGAAGTATATGCACAGTTTTATAGCCCTTTGTGCATAGTTCCAAATTATTCTCCAGAATGGTTGTAGGCTAGAGCAAGATTGTACAGGTCCTTACCTGTCAGGCAAAAGAGTTTGTATTTCATCCACTTGGCAATGGACAGCGACAGAATCAGACCTATGCCTTAGGAAAATAATTTTGGTTGTTATGTGGAGGGAGTATTGGAGAGGGGAGAGACTAGAAACAGGAGGCCCTTTAGGAGTCTATTACAGAAATCCAGGCAAGAGGTGATGAGGGCCTGAATTGGTGTGGTGACTCTGAGTAGAGAAAAAGGAAGGAGGCCAGGGATGTTGTGGAGATAAAACTGATAGTACTCGGTGACTGATTGAATTCAGGACGTGAGAGAGAGGGAAGAGTCCAAGATGACTCCAAGGCTACACACCTTTGTAAAAAAAAAAAAAACAAAAACAGAAGATTGGTGAGGGGTGGTGAAAGCTAATCAGTTCCATTTTGGACGTAGTGAGTTTAAGATACCTACACAATGTCCAGGAAGAGATATGGAACAAGTGGTTGGCAATGAAGGAGCAGAATACAAGCCAGAAGTTAGGATAGGTATTGTAGGAGTTACCTGCATAGAGATGATACTTTGAGCCCATGGGAACTGATAAAATCACCAAGGGTAGAGAAGAGGACCCAGGACAGAGCCCTGGAAGAAGGAAAAAGGAAGGAAGCAAGCCGTTCTTAATCATCCACTGTGTGCCAGGCACTTTACAAATATTATCTCATTTAATCCTGACACATTTAATCCTGATTTAATACCTCAACCCAGGGAGGTGCTATTGTTATTATCCCCATTTTACAATTTAGGAAACTGAGGCTGATAGAGGTTACTTAAGTGCCTCGTCCAGGGTCACACAGCTGGTAAGTGTCTGAGGACATATTTGAACTCAGGTCTTCCTAACTCCAGTCCTAGTGCTCTAATCTGCTGTACTATCGAGCTTCCTAGCTGGAGACCATTCTTGCTAAAGAGTCAGGAGATAGACGATAATCTAACAAAAGAGACTAAGAAGGGATGTTTGGTTAGGTAGGGAGAGAACCAGGAAGGAGTAGTGCTGCAGAAACTGAGGGAAGAGGTGGGTAGGCAGGAAGCAGTACAGAAAGCTGCAGAGAACTCCAGTAGGAGGAAAACTGAAGAAAGGCCACCAGATGCATGCAGCAGTTGAGGTCCCTGGTAACCTGGGAGAGCACAGATTCAGCTGTGTGGTGGGGCAGGAAACCAGACCACGAGGGTGGAGGAGTGCAGGAGAAGAAAAGAAGTGAAGGCAGGTGGGGCTAGAAGGAAAGAGAGGTACAGGATGAGCACTTGAGGGAGGGATTTTTTGAAAGGATGGGAGACACTTGGACATGTTCGCAGGCTTCAGAAAAGAATCCAGTGGATAAGGAGAGATCGGACATGAGCTCAAGAGAGAAGGGGAGTGCTCCCATAGGAGACTGCAGGGCACAAATAGAGGGGTTGGCCTTGACAAGGAGAAGGGCCACCTCTCTCTCCGAGACTTGAGGAGCAAAGGAGAGAATGGGAAGTTATTATGTTTTTGTGGTGTAGACCAGGGGAGAAAAGGAACTAGGTGATGCGTGGCTTCAGTTTTCTCAAAGTCCTCTACTGAAAAGAGGGGTAAGGCTGACTTGGGGAGCTTGGGAAGAAAAGAGGTATGCAACCATTCCTGGGGTAGTGCAACAGCAAGTCAATCAGAAGACTAAAACGACTGCCGTGCAGCAGCGAGGGTCCAGCAGAACCTGGAAAAGACATTTGTTATGGACCCAATAAGCATCAAGTCAATCAACAAGTATTTATTCAGTGCCAATGTATAACTTCCTCCAGCGGCATTCAGCAGCACACAAGTTGGCATGGACAGTGCAGATGGTGGGGGTAACCTAAGGTGGGAGTTCAACTGTTTAATTATTGGGTCTGGACTTAAAAGCAAGGAAGGTTAGGACAGAGCAGGGAGAGGTTAAAGACTGGAAGCCCCAATGCAGAAGGATGTAGGCAGATTGAGGCAAGAGGGAGAGATGGAAATATCCCTGATCACAAGGAGAGGAAATCCTGAGTTCTGCATCATGGAGATAAAAGTTACAGCCAGAGGTGCTGTGTCTTCTGGGCAGGGCCTGGTTCTGACAAGAGAAATTTGGTAATAAAATAGGGGTTCCAAAGGCCAAGCTGAAAGGGAGCAGGTAGAACAGGCGAGGCACTTGGGAATCCTAAAGCCAAAATGTAAGGGAATGAGGAAGTATCAGCAAGAGCCCCGGATCTTCACCAAGGCAGCTGAGTATCCTGAAACACAAGGTTTAGGAGAGGAGGTGAATGTTTGCTCATCACAGTATGGGAAACATGAGCCTTTTGGTTGGATCTCTGATGCTCAAGGGACCTGTGATTGACAGGCAGAGGCACCTGTTTGTTCTCTTAGATATCAGGAAGGATAACAGGTTGGGAGTCAGCAAATGCCTGAGATTGAACGCTCCAGGGGCCTGACTGAACTCACCTTCAACTCCACTCCCTCTGTCTTACCACTGTGTTATAGCACAGGATGAAGCAGTCAGTAGATTCCCCTCCTGGGAAATGGAGAAATTGAGGCAAATTGGGACAAGAAAGTGAGCAGAGATAATAGTGATAGTGAACACTTACAGAGCACTTGAAGGTTTACAAAGTGCACTACATAGATTATTTCATTAGTTCCTCCCAACAGGAGAAGGCAACTCCAAACCACTTAGGAGGCCCTGAACAATAGATTTGGTGTCAGAAGACAGAGGCCCAAATCTCACCTCTGCCATGGGGCAGCTGGGGGGCACAGTGGATAGAGTTCTGGGCCTGGAGTCAGGAAGACCTGAGTTCAAATGTGACCTCAGATGCTTACTAGCTCTGTGACCCTGAGCAAGTCACTTCACCCTGTTTGCATCAGTTTCCTAATCTGTAAAATGAGCCGGAGAAGGAAATGGCAAACCACTCCAGCATCTCTGCCAAGAAAACCCAAAATGGGGCCATGAAGAGCCAAACGTGACTGAAACGACTAAATAGCCACAAAAAATCACTTAATCTCTCTGGTCTTTCCTTTCTTCACTGTAGAATGAAGGGGTTAGACTAGATGTGTTTGGAGGCTCCCTTCCAGTTCTCAATCTAGGATCATATAGAATCCTTCCTGATCCTGTGACTAGCGGTCTGGATCTGCTAGCCATAGGCCTGGGGAAGTGTTGGCTTGGGCCTCTAATAGGACTCCACTAAATTCACAGGTAGGACCAGTCTATCACTTTCCACTGGTGCTACTACAAAATGGGGCACCCCCCATCTTGGGGGGTCATCGTGGTTGGTGTCCAAGGTGCTAGTGTTTTGGGGCCCAGGGCCCAGTCAGGTGGTGTTTGCTTGAATCTTTACAGAACCAGTGTCTAAGATCTCTTCTGACTCTGACATTCTATGAGTCTATGGATCAATAAAAATAAAGTATGACCCCAAACAGTTGCAAATCACTAGAACAAAGAGATGAAATAACTTGCTACATTCTCAGAACCATCAGTTTTTAGAACATCCTTATTATTTTCTCTACCTTCCTGTAAGCATATGCACAATAAACTTTAATCTATGGTTTATGACCTAAAAAAAAATAAATAAAGTATGAAGGAGAATAACTATCCAGTACCTGCCTCATAGGCGTCTTAGTTCCACTTTTATGGCCTGAAGGAGTGACTTCCTTGGGCTTCGGTTTGCCTCTCTATAAAATGAGAGGGTTGTGCTAAATGAAATGATGTCTAAGCTCTCTTCCAGCTCTCAGATGCTGTGATTCCCGGCACGTAGAAGCACGCTGGGAGGGGCAGGGAAGCAGCAAGGCTGCCTGTCAGCAGCTCGTGGATAGTGGGAGAGCCAGCATTTATTGTAAATTGCAGGTTAGGCTGCTCACAGCTTCCCTGGGGTGCCGATGAGAGGAGAGGAGACAAAGGGCCTTGTGTTAGAATGGGGGTTTGGATGACTGTTTTCAGCTGGAATGCACAGCTGCCACACACCTTGAGTGTCACTGAATCAAACTCCATGGGCTTTAATGATACTCAGCCAATGACGGCCTTGCTTTAAGCATTCGAACGCTCTGTTCAGGTGCACCATTTGAGATGCTGTGAAGGTTTAGCGTTTAACCCAATTCTTAAACTAATCTGACTGAGGCAGCTGTGCAACTCATTTTAAAAGCAGTGACCCCAGCCCATTATCAGCCTACACAATTAGTCCCTGAGCCACAAGCGAGCAGTTCTACTTCTCCCCAAGGAGGTAGGAGGGAGGGAAGGGAAGATTAAAGCAGAATCTCACTCTAGGCTGACTTTTTCTTTTCTGCTTTGAAAGAAAGCCTTGAGTAGGATGAGAGAAAGAAGAATTGGATTTACAAGTTAGCATCATGGGACTTAGGAAGGGTATTAACAACCATCTAGTCCAACCCCCTTATTTTGCAGCTGAGGAGCGTGAGGCCCAAGGAGGGGGCTGTGGCTTCTTCAAAGTCACCCAGGGAATCAACAGCAGAACTACAATTTTCACTTAGATTCTCTGACTTCAAATCCAGTGGGCTTTTTCATCTACTCCCTGCTGTCATCTTTAGGTTTATGTCTTTGGGGTTTGTATCTTTTGTGTCTCAGCCTGGTTCTGCCATGACTTAGCTGGGTGACCATGGGCTTCTCTCCCCCCCATAAACATTATATACATTCCCCACTTGCATGGAATGGGACGAGGTGATGTGTACTATTGCTTCTAGTTTTGACCTTCTGTGACTCAGGTATGTGTTCAGTACTTTATAAACCTTCCTGGAAAGGTAAGGTGGGAGCTGGCGGCTGAGCCACGTTCCTTCACCCCAGATAGATATAAAGTATGGGTTCAGCCTAGGTCAGGTCATATGTCTCAAGGCAAATGGTGAGACCTCTACTGTGAAAGCTTCCCCTGGATGTCTCAGGTCTACTTAGTGAGGGAGAATTGATTCTCATCCCTTTCTTGCTTCAGAAGCAGATAAATAAATCATAGCTTGTGTCTGGGCCAAGGGGAAATGGCCAGGAGTCTGCTAGCCCCGTGTCTGGGGACACACACTCTTGTCCTCACCTCCTTATCTCCAAGCACCCATCAGGACAGAGAAGGCTTCTGACTTGCATAGGTGGGGTTATGTATAAAGAAGCTTGGTAGATGGGCCCCATCACTTTGCCAGGAGGGAGGGTGCCTGAGCAGAGCTGGTTTTCTCACTCTGGCCTGTGATTTGGCCCAAGGGGATCTTCTCTCTGCTGTGTTTGGGAACATGGGCTCTCTGAGGAGAAAGGAAAAGTCATACTTCAGCAATCTGAGACTCCCTCAGGAGATGAGCGCTGACCCTTCCTTTGTTCTAAAAGTCTCTTACCTGGAAGGCAGCCTGGTGTAGCTGATGACTGCTATTGGTAGAATGCTTTTAAGTTTTCCAAAATGCTTTCTTACTTGCATTATCTCATTTGATCTTCCCAATGACCCTGTGAAGTAAGGAGTCTAGATATCATCCCCATTTTACAGATAAAGAAATTGAGGCTCAGGTTAAGTGGCTTGCCCATGGTCACACAGAAATTAGCAGACACTGTATTTCTGGAGCCCAAAAAAGCTCCAGACTTGGAGTCAGAATGATAAGAAACATTTGTTAAATGCCCACCATGTTCAGAATACTGTGCTCAGACACTGGGACAATGGGAAACAAGATCCTTGCCCTCATGCAGTTGATAGTCTAGTTACGGCAGTGAGATGCCAACATTAACAACTGTACTATACACTCTTACAACAGAGTATGAGAAGTCTGATGTGGGATGTCATTAGTGACAGGAGATGGGGAGTCGTTCCCTAGAAAAGGTGGCATTTGAGTTGGTGTGTAAAGGACAGGTAGAAATTCAGTTGGCAAAAATGAGGGGGGGGAGGACATTCTAGGCAGAGGGAACAGTGGGAGCAAAGATGCAGAAGTGCAGGGATTCCGTCTGTAGGAAGTTCAGATCTTGCTGTTCCTACCCAAATGACCTTGGTCAAGTCACTTCCCCCTCTGGAATTTTTTTCCTTCTTCATAAACTGAGGGGCTTGAACTGGATTTTTTTTAAGGTTTCTCTGACTCTAAATTCTATGCTTTAGTTGCTATGTCAAAGTAGGATACCCTGTTAGGAAGTTTTAAGTAGAATTCATGCTGAACTGTAAACCAAAGTATTTTCAGTCTCCCCAGGAAAGATAGGGGTAGTGTTTATTAAATTCTTTTTTTTTAGTGCAAGAGAATGCCCAAGCCCACTGTGACTTACTGTTAGACGCTCTACGAGACAGGAGCAGAATGGAGCAGACAGCCCAGGAGATGGAGAAGCACCTTGAAACTGTAAGTCAGGATCTTGGATCCAACCGAACCTTAGTAAAGTGCCTCCTGGATGCCCGGCTAAAAGTGAACAGTGACATAGGCCCTGCCCTCGAGGAGCTCATGAACTAACAGAGCCCTTTGAACTGATGTAACCCAAGGGTTTACTTCTCCTTGTCTGAATCTAACATTGCTAGAGTGTCCTGGAATGTGATGGAGCTGGGATCCTCTCTCTTGGGCCATGGGCCCCTCCCCAGACCCCAGTCTCAAATGGAGCTCTGGCCCACTAGTGAGATGGATTATAAAGACGTCATCAGGGCCCTGCTTTCCCAAAGAAATGTTGTCTGTTTCCCTCTAAATCTCTTTAGAATGAGGCATTTATTTATACCAGATCACGGGGATTAAATATTTGCATCTGGAGCTTTCTTTCCTTTTATTGAATGCTCTTGTTTTTGTCTCTCCCTGTTTGTCTGCGTGTCTGTCACAGATCGCTGATGCTCATTGTCTAATGATTTTCCTTTGACTGCCTTTCCCCAGAGAAAGGCAGAATTTTTAGATGTGAAATCCAGTCTGAAGCATCTTGAAGTCCTAGCAGCCGAACAGAGCAGACAGCATCAGAGGCTGTGTGACCAATTAGATCAGCTCAACTTCCCCAAAGTCTTCGCTGAAATGTATTCACTTGGTTCAGAAGCTCGGTTACCCTTCCATGTGAGTGATGGAGGTTCTCAGACCCTTCCAGCTCTACTCCAGGCCTCCAATCTCGCCAGAAAAGGGAAATCAATCTCAGAATCACCAGATACAGGTGAAGCTATCATGCTCCTTCCTCGCCTGAATCCCCTCACATCATTATACCAACGTGAAAAATATAGGACTGAGAAGCACGAAGTTGAAGGTGAAACTCTCAGGCGCAGTAGAAGTGCGGCCACTTTTTGGCTTGACGGAGAAAGTCGGAGCGTAAAGGATGAAGCTGTGCAGACTGATTTAGAGCCTCAGGCTCCTGCTAGGAGTTTATCTGAGAATCATGACTCTAGCAGCAAGATTTACAGGGATCACTGCAGAGGAGACTTGATGGTTCAAGAAACATCTCAATTTTCATCAGTGACCATGAAGGACTTGGTCACCAAGGCCAGGCCCGCGTGTATTCTGCAGGAGTATCAGCCGGCAGCTCTAGTGCTTGAACAGAAAGGCAAGAGTATAGACATAAGAAAAAGAGCAAAGAGGAAAAAGCCCAGGAAAGTCCAAAGAGGCACGTTTATAAGAAGGAAGACTTCAGGCCTTTCCAGAAGTACCTCTGCTTTCAGCTCAAGAGTAGGGTATCCCCATTCTGCAGCCTCTAGACAACAAGATGGGTTTCTGGATCACGTGGAGAACCCCAGGCAACCCTTGCCCCTGCTGTGTCCCTACAAAACTCTAGAGCCTGGAGTGAAAGGAAGAGGAAGGGCAGAGAAGGTAGAAAGGGCAGCTAGCCCCCCCAGAGCAGCCAACAGCTTCTTCCTCTGTGATTACTCTTCTCCCTTTCCAGACAGCACCGAGTGGGATAAGCAGATGAAGTGGTTCAGTGATCTCAGTTCTGACAACTTGGGCAGCCCTAAAGCCCTGGAGGCTGAGGAAAGCATATTTTATGCCGTTGCTTTTGACAGCAGTGATGATGATGGAGACTAAGCCTTCTCTGGGGCTCCTGACCACCACTCCTTACCAACCATTTCTGCAGAGGTGGCTGTGAACAATCATTCTCTTTTCTAGCTGGGAGAATGAGAAGAAATGCATCATTCTGTGCCTTGCCCTGTGGTCAGAAGAAGACTCTGAAATACACGTGCCCAAGTAAAATGCACTTTGGAGCCATATCTAAAGAACTCAGTCTCTCTATTCTCACTCAGACTGCTAGCTAAGGTACCCAAAAAGTTTGGCCAGAACGTTGTGTCTTTTATGTGATTAAGATTTCCTTAGAAACAAAACGTTAACTAAAGCCTTGGAATGACTTGACCAATACATTCTTTGTCCTCGTTATGATGACGACGATTTGGTTTACACATCATTGTTTTCAGGAGGAATGTCAGTTTTATTATTGATGGTTTAATTAGTATGAGATGACTTAACTGGAAGAATAACTTATTCTGTGGAATTACATATATTTCCAATGTTTTACTTAAATGTGACTTCAGTATTTCTGAGGTTTTAGCTTGCAATTCTGGCTTTTCATTATTTCTTCCTGTTAGTAGTTAATGTTGCCATAGTAGTTTATTTTGTCAGTAGACACACTGTCAAGTATCTAAACATGCACTGCATGCTGTTGGGAGCCACAGCAAAATTAATTGTATTTAAAGCATGGAATTTAAAAACCTTTGACAAAAATATAAAAATGGGCATATTCTACATAAGTGCTACTGTTTATATCCCACAATTAGCTGTATTTGCACTGGACTTCATTTTCTTATATCTTTCATGCATAATTCTGATTTTAAATCTTTTTTCCTCTCCTTATTTTCACAGGATTTTAAAGTTGGAAGGGTCCTTAGAGATCATCTAGTCTAGCCCCCTCATTTTTACTGACAGTCAGAGAAGTTAAATATCCAACACAACCTGGGTAATAAATAGCTAAGCAGGGATTTGAACCCAGTTGTTCTGAGTCCAAATCCATTGCTTATTCTGTTACACCTGGCTCCCTTCCTAAAATTTAATTTAAAGAATGCAAGCATCTCTGAATACATATATTCTCTTTTCTGTTATTATTTAGACTTCTCGAGATGAATTTGAATCAAAATACTCCCAAGTTTATTCTTGATTTCCATTTTTCTTTTATGAATATTAGCTGTCAGTTATTTAGTTTAATGTGTAAGGGGCAGCTAGATGGTGCAGTGGATGGAGCACTGGCCCTGAATTCAGGAGGACCTGAGTTCAAATTCGGCCTCAGACACATAACACTTACTAGCTGTGTGACCCTGGGCAAGTCACTTAACCCCATTGCCTAGCCAAAAAAAAAAAAGAAATAATGCCATGTAGGAAAACAGCTTTAAATTTCCTTCTTAGATTTAAATGAATGTTTTCCTGTTGTGCTGTCAGAAAAGTTATTCCTGGCTTGCATCTCTTAGGACCTCACCCTCAGCTGCTGGATCTGTTTGCCTTCCAGATAGTATTTGTTGAAAACAATAATGAACCTGCCCCTTAAGAAACAAAAATATCCTTGGGTCGTTTTTGCCTGAAAAGATCAGTAGGACTCTAAGTATTAAGGACTTCAGTTGTTTTCTCTGGGAGAGTCCTATGACTCCTACGAGGGAGGCCAGAAGGGGATCAGGACCTTGATCTTCTAGGCTTTGGACATTACCGCATCCTGTCCTCTTCTCTTTGTTTCTGTCCTCTTCCCCTCATGATTCTGCAATCATGGAACAGGGGGAGAATTGCTGCTCAGAGACTCTTAGTCTCAGTTCATATCATAAGGTTTGTGGGCTAGAGGCTTTGTATTATTGGAAATCTTCTATTATC
Organism: Vombatus ursinus; assembly: GCF_900497805.2. NCBI lineage: Eukaryota > Metazoa > Chordata > Mammalia > Diprotodontia > Vombatidae > Vombatus > Vombatus ursinus. Next base: position 24,855,802 of record NW_020954598.1, on the reverse strand, counting down.
CCAGCCTGGTATTAGCCTTTGGAGAAGTTTAAATTCATTTAAGAAATATTTATGAAGCTCCTGCAGTGTATAGAAGTCCTGTAGGAGATAGAAAGGTTGGATAATACTCAAGCCCTGCTCTTACTGGGCTCACAGACTAATGGGAGAAGATATCAGTTAACACAGATAAATGTGATACACGCCTGAAAGGGGGAAGAGGCTGCTTCCCATCCACAAGAGTTGTTGTTTTACATTGGCACTACATTCTTCCAGAATACTCAGGGCATTATATACATCTGTAGGCTGCCTGATGGTGTGCCAAGCCCTGGGTTATTGCCTTGAGTAACTCTAAGCCTGGAGTCCCATTACATGTGCTTGGATGGAACCTACCTAGATCCCATGGCTCCTGGCCTTCCCTTTTATTACTTCAGTTTGGGTTTCTGTCGAGGAGTATAAATATCTGCAGTAACCAATAAATCTTTCATGGCTCAGCCCCCACCCCATGGAGATTTGAATCTCTTTCCCAGAGAATGTTTACATGATTTTAAAGGATTCCTTGCTCGATGTAAATGTGAGTACATTTTAATAAAGCAAAATTAAAATAGAGTACAGAATCAGACGTCCAGAGCAATGAGGATGCTTCCTGGGCAGCATGTGAGTTTCCCTGGTCTCATTACTATAGTGAAAATAAAATTAGCAATGTTGGCTTTAAAACTCTGAACTGTGGGGTGGCACTACTAATATATCTGAAATCTAAAACTTCCCCCACTCAAGGTTCTGTGCCTAGTGCTACCCAGATGCACCCAAATGGCTTTTTAGGGAAGCCTTCTCCAGAAATTCATTTTTAAGGTGTCCTGGGGAAAGGAAGAAAGCTTCTCACCTCTCCTAAGCAACAAGACAGGCAAAAGCTCTTCAGGTCAATGCTACAATAGCTCGTCACCAGCTCAGGGGCTGTTTCTGGCATCTTCTCTGACAGGTCTCTGGAATACTTCATTGTGTGTCATCCGGTATTGTCTGGGTGGGGCTCCTCAATCAGATTGAAAAAATAAACCAGGCTAGCTCCTTATCCCCAGCTGAGCTCATCTCCCAGCTTCCAACCTCTTCTAAATCCCTGATGTCTTCCCTGTAAAGCACAGTGACCCTTTTTTCAAATGCCCCCCCTCAAAGTGTGACATGAGAACAACTTTTGGTAACTGCTTTTATATTAAATGGCCTAGGCAAATCACCTTGGCATTCATCCTGCTTTTCTCTAGCCTAGAGAGAAAAATCCAAAGGAAAAGAAAATCCTGAACATATGGAGGTTACATAAGATAAGTGCATTAGGAGCCCTGAGTGAGGTCAGAGGGGAAAGATCAGCCCTGGCAGTGGGTATCAGGGTTACCTTCATGATAGGGGCTGACGCTTCAATTGGACTTTAAAGGATGGTTAGGAAGTCAGTAGATTAAGAGGGAAAAGCAGGCTATCCCAGGCATGGAGAGCAGTGTAAGCCAAGGCACACAGGGGTGACAGCACCAGGAATATAGCTGGGGTCAGAAAACAGTCCAGTCTTGTGGAGCACAGACATGTGCTGGGTAACAATAGTATGGGAGGAAGCTGAAAAGGTAGAAAGATGTCAGACTGTGGAGGACCTTGAACCTCAATCAACGGGGTCTAAACTTAATAGGGAAGGGGGAGCCACTGAAGATTTCTGAACAAAGGAGTGATGTCAGGGATTATTCAGATGGCAATATAAAGAAGTGATTGGATTAATTTAAAATAAGGGATCCTATTGAGAAAAAGCCATTAGTCAGCATGACATTCATCTTCTCAAATGCCATTTGTTCATCAATAATCCAACCCTTTACTTCTTCATGAATATTTCATTTTGTTGTAATGAAGCCCAAGGATAGATTAATTTAATGTTCAGTGAGCTTGATTTTTTTTTTCTTTTTGGTAGGATGAGAGATAGGCCTCTCCTAATGATGCTGAGTTTAAAATTATGCTGTTTGTTTCTGATAATCATGAAAAACAACCACAGTGTTTTTCCTTTTGTTTGTAATGCTGCAAGATCAGATACTGTTCTCATGCTAAATGTGACAAGGTTCATTTTCAGGAACTGATTGTAGCATTTTCTGTTAAGTACAATGGCAACTGAAAATGTAGGGGAACATGAAAAGGAGGTTATCTTCAGGTGGGTTCTTTTTAACTGTTTATGAAATAGATAAGACAATGTAGAGTTCTGTCTTTTCGGTGTACAGTTCTTGTGAAGGGTTTTTTTTATTAATTTATTTTGATTTATCAATAATCACTTCCATATGCTTTTGAGTTTAAAATTTTTCTCCCCCTTCCTCCCCACCACCCTCCCCAAGGCGGCGCACAATCTGATTTGGCTATACATTTACATTCCTATTAAACATATTTTCACTTTAGTGATGTTATAAGCAAAATTAAAACCAGTAGGAGAAACCATCAGAAAGAGGAAACAAAACTCAACAGAAGAGAAAAAAAATAGCAATTCGACTTCCATAGTTCTTTCTTTGGATGTGGATAGCATTTTCCATCATAAGGCCTCTGGAGATGTCTTAGATCCTTGTATTACCAGGAAGGGTTAAGTTTATCAATATTAATCATCACACAACGGGCTGTTATTGTGTACAACGTTCTCTTGGTTCTGCTCACTTCACTCAGCATCAGACCATACAAGTCTTTCCAGGTTTTTCTGAAGTCAGCCTGTTCATCATTTCTTATAGTACAATAGTATTCCATTACATTCATATACCACAACTACATTCCCCAATTGATGGGCATCCCCTCAATTTCCAATTCTTTGCCACCACAAAAAGAGCTGCTATGAATATTTTTGTACATGTGGGTCCTTTTCCCATTTGTATGATCTCTTTGGGATACAGCCCTAGAAGTGCTATTGCTGGGTCAAAGGGTATACACATTTTTATAGCCTTTTGGGCATAGTTCCAAATTGCTCTCTAAAATGGTTGGATCATTCTTGTGAAGGGTTTTGAGAGGCACTGATAGAAATGCGTTTGGACTAGGAAATTATCTGCCGTAGGAAGTTGTCCAGAAATTAGACACTGTTATTGTCCCCTCTGCCCACTAATTGTCACACAGCTTGAGACTTACCAGGCTTGTGTAGACTTTTTCTTACAGCTACTTGATGCCTTCTAATAATCCGCATAGGTCCTTGTACTAGCCCTGTTGTTGGTGAGTTTTCATCCATCCATTTTGCATTTATTTTCCATAATTTCCTTTTATGACTACTGGGAAGTACAGAGCTAATATTACCCACACAGGCAGAGGGGCTACCTTGAAACCAGAGTGGGATGAGATTTGCATCTTGTTTGGAGCTTAATAGGCTGATGTCAAAGAATTAAGAACCAGAAGATTATCTGAAAGCTTAAGTGACTTGTCCAGAGTCACCCAGGTAGGAAGTAGCAGCTCATAGAGGAAGGTGTGCTCACTCTGCCAGAAGTGGCATTTGTTAAAAAGTTAACTGGCTGGGGCAGCTAGGTGGCGCACTGGATAGACCACTGGCCTTGGATTCAGGAGGACCTGAGTTCAAATTTGACCTCAGATACATAATACTTATTAGCTGTGTTACCCTGGGCAAGTCACTTAACCCCGTTGCCTAGCCGGAAAAAAAAAAAAGTTAACTGGTGGGGCAGTAGGTGGCAAAGTTGATAGAGCACTGGAGTCAGTAGGACCTGAGTTCAAATCCAGCTTCTGATACTTAGCTCTGTGATCCTGGGCAAGTCACTTAATCCAATTGCCTCCCCTCCTCCAAAATAAATAAATAAATGAGATAAAATAAAAAGTTAGCTGTTTAGAAACACCAGTTCAAGATAGTGGGAAGAACATGGCCATGACTCCGGCAAGACATGGATTTTCATTCCAGCTCTGCTTCTTACTGTCTGTGCAGCCCTAGGCAAGCACCTTCCCTCTTTGAGCCTCAGTTTCTTCGTCTGTTAGTGAGGGAGTTGTTCTGAATTACTTCAGAATTTCCCTTCCTGCTCTAAATTCCATGGAAGTGGGGCTCCTTTTCTGCTCTCGTTTGGCTGTATTGTGAAGTGGGTTTAATAAACAAAACTTGGGTTTTTTTCTTGGTAAATATCGAGATAAAAAGTAAAATGTCACATTCTCCCACACACTTCAAAATGAAAGTAATTGCATAGTGTGCTTCAGTTGTTATTTTCTTCTTAGAAGTGCCATGGCTGGAGAAGCAGTCATCAATAATTCACATCCCAGACCTGCTATGGGAGAGCTGCAGGCCTCGTGGCAGCCCAGAGCAGTGTGCAGACCGCTGCAGCTTCCACACTGCAGAATTGGCCTTAGGAAGTAATCGTCTTATCCCTTGGAAATGTGACTCGTGGTCCAGAACTAGATGCTCTGAGCTCCCAGACACCAAGTGCAAGCTTGGGGACTTCTCACTAAAACTTAATCACGGCCAGTGGCCTGACCCAAGCGGCCTCCTAATGCATCAGCACTTGGATCTCGTCAAAGTCTCCTAAAGGCGCATAGTTCCTTAAAGGAGCCACAGGATTGCTCCCTCCTGGGAACTGAGAACATGTTTATGTGAATGCAGTCCTCCTTTTTTCTCTGTTCAGTCTCTCTCTGTTGCTTTCTCTTTCTCTGCTATCTCTGCCTCTCTTTGTCATGCCGTCATCTGTATATCTGTCTATCTGTCCTCCCAATCTAAATCTCTGTCTCTATCTCTCTGTGTCTCTGTCTCTCCAGCTCTCCAGTGTCTGTAGTGCATGCTTAACCACACACTCTCTCTCTCTCTCTCTTAAAGCCTAAGCACAAGGATCTAGTTTAGGTATGGGAACCAGCAGTGATCTTACCATCACTATGCTGTACAGAGGTACTGAGAACAAGGCAGGTTCATGCTTTGTCAAAGAGTTTCCCTCATCTAAGGAATTTCACGCTTTGTTCAGGGGAGAAGAAGACTCCTCTTGAGGCATATCTGGACACACAGGTGTCAACAAAGAATGTGATTTCTTTTTTTCATCACGGAGAGGATTTGACTATGGGAATGACTGCTAAGGACATCTCTGTTTTAGACTGTTTCCTTAACATGTGTGGCAAGTACTCAGAAGGTGTTTGGTTTTAGTGAGAGCTTTAGGCTTCTGAGGAGCAGCTGTCTCCAGGAGGCTGAATGTGGAAGTTTCTGATTGCAGATTTTCCTGGGCTGGGCCTTTCTTGGGTAAATCCTTCTCCTCCACCCCTTTAAAAGTTTTGCTTTTAATCAGCCTCCCACCAAACTCTGGGATCCCTATGTCATTTGGGTTCAGTGTGGGGGAAATCATTTGTCTCAGTTTCCCTTCAGTACAGCCTCTGCTTCACGGACCTCACCCAGAGGAAACCCACATTCCAGGGTGAAGTGTGAATGGCACAGCTCTCTGGGTAGCTCCTTGACTCCCAAGTTGTCATTTGTTAAAGAGCTGCCTCTACCCCTGTGCCTCACTGAAGCTTAGCCTCCAGAATCTGCCTTCAGTGTTCCTCACCTCCAGTTGGCTTTCCTAGCATGGCCACCTCAATTTTACCTCCACATCTCTCCCACCTGTCCCCTTCTTTCTGCTTACACAGCCACCACCTCACCTCCGGCCCCCCTCACCTCTCACCTGAATTATTGCAGGAGCCTTCTTCTGGTCAGTCTCCCTGACTGCCCCTCCAGTCTATCTGGTCCTCACATGACACTTGCTAGCTGTGTGACCCTGGGCAAGTCACTTAACCCCGATCACTTAGCAAAAAGCAAGGAAGAAAAAAAAGAAGAATGTCAGTCTATCTGGTCCTTCACATAAATGCTATACTACTCTGGCTCTTCTAGGCATGGGCCACCTCAGGTAGGAGTTATTGCTCTTTTAAAGTCAAACCCAATGTTATCATGCTTTTGGAATTAGACTGCCTTGGGCATTTACCTGGGGACCGTCTGCCATGTTAGTCTTTGGTCTGTCTTCTTCACCTGTCTTACAGCTGGGGGTTCCCAAAGTGGCCCTTCAAGCAGCTGCTGTAAAACAGTTCCTCTTCTCTCTCCACAGAAGGTCAGAAGCCTTATTCTCAGCTGGATTAGGACACAGTGTGACTTGCTTTTTACCATGTCACTGTCTCAGGAAGCAGGAAGAAGGCCTCCTAACACTATCCATGCCTCACATCATGGATAAACACACATCAATCTTTCCATTGGCCCTTTGGATTTCTGTTATGCTTATTCCCCTTCTGTAATCAACTCCCTGCTGTGCAAATTCATTTAAACCTTGTATAAAACAAACCAAAAAAGCATTGAAACACTTGCTATGAGGAGAGCGACCAAAGCTTCTAGCCCCTGCTTGCATATCAGTAATAGTGGCAGCAAAACCTCTGTCCCTCTTACATATTTATTCCTGTAAATATTATATCCTAGCCTGCAAAACACATTCCTGGGCATGCAGAAGAGAGACTGAGCACTAGGTGCAGGTCCCGTGGAGGAAGGAGCTTTGGGATCAGAAAGCCTGGCCAGAAATACCAGCAGTGCCACATCCTGCGTGATCACCAGCATCTCCCCGTTCCATCATTTTTCATTTCAAACATCTATCTCTTCCTCAGTAAATAAGGGCTTCAACTAAATGAACTTTAAAGGGTTTCTTCCAGCTCTAAACACCATGATCCTTCCCCTTTACCCTGCCTGGCTCTGGCACGGGTGTCAGTGGTCGGGAAGAAGTAACCTAATTATTCTGTAGAGGAGGACAGTAACGGAAGTAGGTAATGAAGCCAGAAGCTTAATATCAGGGGAGGGGTGGAGAGAGAAAACTGATGTGACTCTGAAGGAGTCTCTACAGCCTTTAAAGTACAGTGGGTGGTTCTTTATAAAGCTTTAGGGCGCACCCAAGTACCAAGTTGATCCCTGGGTTGCCGAGATTGGTACAATCCAGTATGTCAAGACCCATACCTGACCCCATGTTTCCCAGTGGAAAGAGTCTCTGGTTCAGGGAAGATGCATTTCATTCTTTTCTAATATTGTAGGGCCCCTCCCTTCCTGGAGACAATCCCTTTGCACTTCTCAGATAAGCTTCTGCTTGTCCCAACTGGTCCCAATATCTACCAAAATATTCATGGCAACAAACGATTGAAAACAAAATAGATTCCATTGATTAGACAATTACTAAACAAAGTGTTGTACATGAATGTAATGGAACATTACTACACCAGAAAAATAATGCATATTATGAATTTAGAAAAGCATAGGAAGATAGATATGAACTGATGCAGAGGGAAGTAAGAAGATTCAGGAAAATAATGTACCCGATGCCTCCAATGATGTAAACAGAAAGAACAACAACAACAATAAAAATCAGACTGGACATGACAGAGCTTAGACCCAGGTCAGAGCTAAGAAAATGGAGCCCCTCTCTTCTTTGGAGGACTGTTGGTCCAGAAGAGTAGGCAATCTGCGTTCTCGAGGCCACATGTGACTAAATCCAAACTTCACAGAACAAATCCTGACTAACGCCTTAGTAAAAGGATTTGTTCTGTGAAGTTTGGATTCAGTCAAAGGACCAAACCTGAGGACCTAGAGGGTCACATGTGGCCTTGAGGCCCTGGAACATTGTGTATACTGTCTGACTCAACTGACATGTGGTTTGGTTTTGCTCTGCTGTTTTTTTTTCCTTCTTTCTTTTTTCTTCTTGGTTACAAAGGATAACTCTCTGGGTAGAGTAGGAGAGAGATATATTGGGAAATAAAGATGAATTAAAGACAAAAGATACTTCTCTAGAAGCACTGAGGTGCTTTTCCTACTGTCATCCCCACCCTTCTGGCTATAGTTGGATACTCATATACTCAGGCTGGAACACAGCATATAGTATATGCTAGAGGCCTTCCTCTGGATCTTTTAATATTTTAAGTTGGGTTGGGCATCTCTTGTTCCTTGCTATCCCTAGTTCACTTCCTCTTCTGGTCAATATGTCTTTGATAATATCTTCTATGACATTTCTTGCACAGAAGTCATCACTATTATTCCCATGACACATGGTTCTAGTTCCTCTCCAAGGACTCTGGGTTCATGAGGACTGGGTCCAGTCTTGGGATGTCTGATCCCCAAGGGGCCATTAGCTCTGGTTACTGTCCCTGCCTGGACTTCTCCAGGAAAATCTATAAAATAAAGGTTAAGTATAACTCATGTCTAGGTTTCTCCAAATTTGGTAACAGCATCCCCAACTCCCACATTGACATTCAATATACAATGTGGGTATTGGGTATGGAACTGCCTTTTTATTTTTACCCACAGCAAATACATAAAATCCAAAGGAATCACAGGATCCTTTGAATAATTTCAGAAAGGAAAAAATATTCAAAGGTGAAGACACTTTGGGGATTGCTTAGGAAACATTTCCCATTCATCTTCTACCAGCATTGTTTGAGCAATGCAAAGCAGTATCACAGAGGGTTCGCAAGGTCCAGATCTCCTGGTATTATGGCTCCCATCCCCCAGCTGTATGGACCACATTGGCGTTCCTCTTCTTTCTCCAAGAGAACATGCTGTTAAGGAAATCTCCTAGGCTGCCTGTTGCCTAATTAAACTCAAGATTATTTGGAAATGCTAGAGCTTGCATAGAAAATTCATTTTCAGAAACTCTAGTCTCTGACCTGTGCTCAGAAAAGAAAATGAAAAGACAGAAGAAGGCAGCCAGGAATGAGATCTGGGAGCTGCTCATTCAGACTCCCCATACGCTTCTCCAGCATGTCATCCTTTTCTACTTGCATTTCCTGGAAGTCCAAGGTAGAGCCAGCATGAGAAAAAAAAAGAGGCTCACTTTCATGGAAATTGAGGAAAATTACCAGTGAATATGTCCCACCCTCCCACCACCACCTTCACCAGTCATCTTGGAGGCAGCCACATTCCCTGGGAATCAAAAAAGAAGAGTTAACTGTGTCCTCTCAACAAGGTACTAGGGCACATCTTCCTCCGTTGCAATGAGACAGAAATCCATCCTACACTATCAATTAAGTTGATTAGGAATTCCCTGATCACTCCCTTTTACGTAAGAAATATGCAGCAGCCTACCTAGCCCCACAACATCTTTTTTCATTGACCTTAGATCCTCACAGCAACCCTGCAAAGTAGGTACTGTTCTTATCCTCATTTTACAGTTGAGGAAACTGAGGTAAGCAGAGGTTAAGTGACTTGCCAAGGATCACACAGCTAAGTGTCTAAGGTTGGATTTAAATTCAGGTCTTTCTGACTAATTCTTCTGAGATCATGTTGTTAAATGATTTCTGGCCATACAGAACTGTGAGGTACCTTAGAGATAGTCCATCCCACCCCCATGTTACAGATGAGAAAACTGAGACCCTAAAGTTGTGACTTGTCTAAGGTTACGTAGGTAGTGAGGAGCAGAGCCAGGATGAGAAGCCAGGTCCCCAAAGTGCCCCCAAAAGCTCAGTGCTTTTTCTTTTATTCTCGTGATATGGTTCCTACTGACCCCCTCTATCTACTGCCACAAATGCAAACTATACTGATGCTTCCCAGGTCTCCTGACTCCAAACCCAAGACTTTTTCTCTTGACAAGGAAATTCTTGCTAAGTCTAACCAGAAACACCTGAGTCTTCCTCTGGTCAGACCCCATAGCCACATTGTACTTAGAGCCCACAGGAAGCAGGGACCTCTGAGTCCTTGCCAGAGCCCTGCTCTATGGAGGGTTGGGTGTGCAGTTGACAAATTGCAGTTTCAAAATCCCCCATGTATTCCTCAAACCAACTCACTTCTATTTTGATTTTCAAACCTAAATTATACTTCAGTGTTTCCACAGAAACAAGTCTCTGATTGTCTGGCATGCCAAAAATTGTGTGTGGGGGTGTGGAATGATCAAATGACATAAAACCACTTACAGAGTTTATCAGATATTACTGAGGTTGACAGTTTAACATTTCAGGAACTTAACGAAGTCCTAATGTCCCAGGTCCCTTAAAAAATGAAGAGATTTTCAGACATATTGTTCCAATCCCACATCCTCTGAGGCTATTTGTTCAGGTTTAGCAGGTTAGCTTCACAGACTTACCATAGAGGGAAACCATTGCTGGGTCATCATAGGGGCTGGGGGGGAGGGTGTCCTAGGGGTACTGTAACCCTTCCCTGCCCTGGACTTCTGGATCCAGGTATGCATTTTGGACTAGGTTCAGTCCTAGGCAAGTTTGGGCTCTAGGAAGTAGAATCAGGCTGTCTTCACTCCAAAAACTTTGGAGATAATTTTACTTATGGCTCACATGTAGGGCCTCCCCCTGAAAAGGGGGAAGTAAAAAGACACTCAAAATACAATATGAATCAAGTACGGGACAGGCAATTTATTCTCATGCAAAAGAGGAATGTTAAAAAGTACATTCACAAGCATGCAGTGACAGAATGGGATTTAGTTAATTTACAGCTACTATCACAATCCACTAGTGATTTGATCTTAAACTTCATCAGCACATAAAGCAGTTGCAGGATGACTGATTTGGTCATTTACATTTCACGTCCGCATTGCACTGTCCAAACCACTCCCAGTCCATGTCTGCTGGTAAAATGATCCTGCTGTTAAAAGATAATCCTCTGACTGGTGGCTTCCATCTCAAGTCTGTTGCTTCATCACCTCTCAGGAAAAGGAACATGAAAGAAGACAAGGCAGCCAGGGCAATTCTTAGCTGCAAAGGAAGAGGGAGCCAGGGAGTTAATTGCTCCCATTTGTACATCCACTGAATCATCAGATCTTAATAGCTATTAGGAAGTACTTTAAGATTTACAAAGTACTTTACATATATTGTTTTATTTGATCCCTTAATCAATGCCCCCCCTTCCAAGATAAGTGTTATTATTATCCTCATCTTACAGATGAAGAAACTAAGGCTAAGAGAGGTTAAGCCACTTGCCCAATGTAACACAGCCAGTAAGTGTCTGAAGCAGGATTTGAACTCAGGTCTTCTTCACTCAAAGTCTAGCACTCTATCCACTGTGCCATGTAGCTAGCTTCCCCTTATAGCTCCACAGCTAGTAAGGGTCTCCATCATCTCACAATGCAATTCCCTCAGCAATGATTCACACAAGGCCAGTAGCATTCCCCACCTCAACATTTCCAATTATTTGCCTGGAACAAGGAATGGAGACTCTGGGAATACCTTATGGGGAAACTGGCCCAGCTACACTTAAAAAACCCTCACTTGACTCTACCATCCCCACAAATAATTCTTTCATCCAGCTTCACTCCTCCCTTTCACAAGGACTTTTCTCAATCCTCATCCTTCTTGACTTCCAAGCAGCATTTAACACTACTAACCACTCTGTCCTCCTGGTTACTCCCTCCTTCTGGTTTTTGTGATATTTCTCTTTCAACCTCCACTTGTTTTCCTTTGCTGGCTCACTGTATCACACCCCCTAACTATGGATGTACCCCAACACTGTCCTTGGTCTTCTCCTGCTCTCAACTTGGTGACCACTTCATTTCCCATTTGCTTAATTATCTCTATACAAATGACTGACTCCCAGAGCTATAATTCCAAGCCTAGTCTCTCCAGAGCTATAGTCCTGCATCACCAAATGCTTATTGGGTATCTATAGGCAGCTAATCATTACCCCCCACACAAAACAAACAACTCTCTTCCAAACTTCCTATTTCAGTCATCCTTCCATTCATCCAGGTTCACATCCTTGGTATCATCTTCGACTCCCTCACCATCATGCCCATAACCAGTTGTAGAAACTTACTACCTCCATGACATTTCTCTCCCCTGTCCTCTCCACTGGTGTGGCCAGTGTCTTTCTCCTTGCTGTAGATTTGTAAGTCTAAAGAGAAGAACAGATGGTAGGACAGGGGATGCTTGACCTGAAATGGGTGGTGAAGAAACCTTTGTCCTGCTGGAAAGGTATTAATAACAAGAAGGATCACCTTGGAGTACCTTGCAGTAGCAGCAGGGGACCTCTGGAAATAAAGCAGCAGGATTTGAATGGTCACTAGAGAGACGGGGAGGCTGCTGGCACTGCTTTACTTATCACGTGGCCTCTAAGAGAATGCTGGGGGAGGGGAACCCAAATGGAGCCTCTGTGCCTAACTCTCTAACAACACAGAGCACAATGGTGACAGGTGCCTCAGGTGTCTCCTTTACACAAAGTGCTTCCTTTAGAAAGTGTCACAAAGGTCAGATTTCTACAAATGGATTCTAGGAGAGCTAGCTATGTGCAGGAATCCTATTGTAAATCATTTGTGTACAGAAGATGATCCTGAGAGCTAATTCCCCTTCTTTATGTCACTGTAGCCTGTTAATGTAAAGTGAAGTACAGGTCCCAATGCCTCTGCAGTGCCCAGCTCCCTTCCTTTTCTGTCTCCCCATTTTAATCTCGGTGTTTTCCAATTCTGACATCAAATGAGATCATGACCATAAAAGTACATTGTAAGCCTTTAAGCACCATATTAGGATGAACCATCATCACTATTTATTTGCTCCCCCATTGACAATGGTTGTCTTCTACCTCTTGGGGTGGGAACAATTTAAAAGCACTTCTACTTGCACCACTGAGGGGTAAGGAGAAATAGGATCAGAGATTCACAGATGGTTTGAGTCAGGCCATAAGAAATCATTCTAGTTCCACCTCATTTTACAGAAGAGGCTCAAGCACCATCCAGCTGGAACTCACCCCCAAGTCTCCAAGCTGCTATTTCCACTGTACTGTTCTGCTTAGACTTAGGGTTCAGCCTCTCTCTCTGTCTCTGTCTCTCTCTCTGTCTCTGTCTCTAAATCCGCAGCCCTGCTGGGGTGGTGAAGTTCTAACCTTCAAATGCGATTATGTGGCCTTACACATCTTAGTTGTTATTTGTTAAGTGGCATCACAGAGAAATAGCTCTGAATGTGTACCAAGCTGAAGCTCTGAACGTAAGAAACTATTTTTCCGACCCCTGACCTGTGAACAATCTAGGCTGATCCTCCAAACTGAAAAATATACTTTTTCCCCTCCCCCTTTTTTATTGTTTCTTTTCTTTCTTTTAATTTTTTTAAACTGAAGACATTATGACTACGTTGCTTGTTCTTGCTATGTCAACCATCCAGATATTTCATCCATCAGCCACCTTTGTTTCAATGTCTCCTCTGTTAGTTGGGAAGTTATGCAGGAAGGTAGCAACTAAAGACGGACAAGCCCATGACAAGCCTCAAGGGATTTTAATTCCATTTTATCTTTCCTTTGTATGGTGCAGAGGCTACTCCTACAGTAGGCTGCCTTTTGTGAGTGAGGCCAGGGGATCTCAGAGGAAAATTTTTTTACAAGAGTGCCATCTACTGCCTCTTCTTACCCTCTTCTAGGAGTAGAGAAAGAAGGGAAATCCACCCTCTCACCAGGTTTAAGCAAGATTCAAAATGAGGGGATCAGATTCTTATCTCTTATGATTTCTGCCACTTCTGATGCCTTCTGTTCTAAGGTCACTTCCAATTCTGATGTTCTATGAATTTACTGTATTTTATTCTTCAATGGTTCAAATGGGCGCATTTGTCAGTTGCTTACCCTAGGGATGGAGCCCAAATATTGGGAATGGTAGCCCAAAAAGGGGGTAGGAGAAGTAAAGAGGGGAGGAAGAGATTCATAGATCATTGGAGCTCAAGAGACCTTAGGGATCAGATTCTAAACCCCTCTCCATTGGTGTTTCTCCCTCTCCTTGCTGTAGTAGATTTGTATGTCTAAAGAATGAAACAGATGGTAGAAGAGGTGATGCTTGCCCTGAAATAGGAGGTGAAGAAGCCCATGTCCTGCTGGAAAGGTATTAATGATAAGAAGGATCGCCTTGGGCTGCAGTAGCAGCAGGAGACCCCGGGGGAAAAAAGCAGCAGGATTTGGATGCTCACTAGAGACACAGGGAGGCTCCTGGTACTCCTCTGATTATCCGGTGGCCTATTTTATAAAGGAAACTGAGGCCCCAAGAGGTTTGTAGCCTAACCAAAACGCCTTCTTAGGAAGTGAAGCAAGGGGAGGGAAGCTTTCACTCTCCTTTCCCACCCCCACCTGGGCTTATGGCAACTTGCAGGAGAAGCACATGGCAAGCTGCATGTGTTTACTCAGGTAGCCTGATGGGATCATAGACTTAGAACTGAACCACGTGGTCCAACTCCCTCATTTTACCGATAAGAAAGCTAAATCCTCTAGAGGGTGTGACTTTGCCTATGTCATACAAGTATTAAGTGACAGGCATGTTTTGAACTTGGGTCCTCCAGCTCCAAAGGTCATGTTTTCTCTGCTCTAACACCCATACTGAGTTCCTGGATCTCAAGTTCCTGCTTCCTTTCCTGAGCAGAGATCAGACACTAGGGTTTCTGAGAGTGGACTATATATGGCAGCAACTTGGGCATTGGTAGAATTCCTGAAGGAGCACATAGAAGAGGTGAACATGTACTTGTACATCGCTTGAGAGTTCCTAAAAGTATGCTTCTCCAGTCTTAAGGATTACTGCCCCCCCTTTTTTGAGGTGTTTCAGTCTTCTCTATTTGTGACCCCATTTGGGGTTTTCTTGACAAAGATTCTAGAGTGGCTTGCCATTTCCTTCCTAGGTCATTTTACAGATGAGGAAACTGAGGCAAACAGGGTTAATTGACTTGCACAGGGTCACACAGCTGGTAAGTGTCAAATTTGAACTCAGGTCCTCCTGACTCCAAGGTTTTCCTCTATATTCACTTCACCATCTAGTGGCCCAGTTACCTCATACTCAAGCCCAAATTTAAGTTTCCAAAGCGGAGACTTCCAGCACCAACCTACAAAATAGAGATTTATTCAATAGTTAGTCAATAAGTTTAAGGATTTACCAGGCACCGTGCTAAGCCACAGAATACAGAAAAAGGCAAAATCAGGGTCCCTGCTCTCAAGAAGCTTTTATCTTAAGGGGGAAGACAACATGAAAACAACTCCGTCCTGTAATCTCAGAGGGAAGGCTTCGGGTGGAGGGAGAAGAGACTGGGAAATGCCTCTTATGGAAAGTGGGATTTGACCTGAGTCTTGAAGGAAGCCAGAGAAGCCAGGAGGCACAGATGAGGAGAGAGATCATGCCTGGCATGGCAGACAGCCAGTGAAAATGAACAAAGTAAAGAGATGGAATTTGCTGTGCCAGAAACAACTAGTAGGGCAGTGTTGCTGGACAATCTGGTGGAGTGAAGTGTGCAACCCAAGTCTCAACACCCATTGATAGGCAGCTGTGCAGTCACCTCTCATGTTGGCTTCTTTCTAGAGTCTTTTCCTTTAACATTCTGAAGTGAAGTTGGCATCTTCCATCTCTCTCAAAGCCAGAAGCCGGAAGCACCCAAAGCCTCAGGATACAGAGGAGACTCAGAGCCACTGGAGGAAACCTGGAGCAGGTCCAGACTTAAAAAGGTTCAGAATACAGAATACCCTGCCCCTCACGAAAGCACAAGGACATTGAAGGCACTGATATCCACCAATGAGGAGAAAGTCCCCTATCAATAGGCTTGAGCTCTGGTTATACGAGACTGAAAAGGCAGAAGAAGAGTTAGGTTGTGAAAGGCTTTAAAAGCCAGGGGATTTATGTTTGATCCTGATTGTAACAGGGAACCATTAAAGTTTATTGAGTAGGGGGTATGCCATAGTCAGTCCTGCACTTTAGGACAAGCACCTTAGCAGCTGAGTAGAGAATAGACTGGTGTGGGGAGAGATGTGAGGCAGGCAGGCCAGCCAGAAGGTTATTTCAGCAGTCCAGGTGTGAGGTGATGAGGGTCTGTGCCAGGAGTGGAGTGGAAGTGTGACTGGAGAGAAGGGAATGAATATGAGAGACACTGTGAAGCTACAAAGGACAAAGCTTAGCAACATATTGGACATGTATGGTGAGTACAAGTGAGGAGTCAAGGATGAGGCTGAGAGTGTGAGCCTGGGGGACTGGGAAAATAATGATGATAGCTAATATTTATATAGTGCCTACTATGTGTCAGGCATTGTACTAAGTGCTTTACAATTATTTCATTTGATCCTCACAATATCCCTGGGAGGCTAGTGCTATAATAACAGTACTCATTTTACAGATGAAGGAACTGAGGCAAACAGAAGGTAATGTCAAAAGCTGAATTTGAACTCAGGTCTTCCTAACTCTAAGCACTGAGCTTTATCTACTATGCCACCTAGATGGTGGTTTTCTCAATAGTAATATGGAAATTAGGAAGAGGGGAGGTCTAGGAAGGAAAGATAATGAGTTCTGTTTTGGACATGTTGAATTTGAGATGTCCAGTGGTCAGTTAGTGATACAAGACTGGAAGTCAGGAGAGAGGTTAGGGCTGGATAAATAAATCTGGGAACATCCACAAAGAAATCAAAGGTGGACTCAAGGTAGTTGATAAGACCAAAAAGGGAGATAATAGAGGAGGAAGAGAAGAGGGACTAGGATAGAGCCTTGGAGTATATCCACAGTTATTGGATTTGATGTGGACTAAGATCCAGAAAAAGGGACTTCAGAGTAGTCAGATAGATAGATAGGTGGACCAAGAGGAAGCAACATCACAAAAAGCTAGAAAGGAGAGAGTATTCAGAAGAGAGCAACTAACAGCGTCAAAGGTTGCAGACAGGTCAAGAAGGATGAAGACTGAGAAAAGGCTATTAGACGTTCCTTGGAAATGGAAGAGGATCACCAATAGCCCCAGCAGCTATAGCATTAGAGCTGAATCATGGGATAGGGACAAAGGGATCTGTACTTTGCCATCCCTCCATGCTAAATCAAGAGTATATTTATTTAGAGAATTTCCAAATTTGATGCCTACTTACAAATAAGCTAACAGATTGTCATAATCAACTCTGGAGTAGAAGTATAAACAAAATCACAGTTCACAGACTTGCTAATCTCCCTTCTTTGCGGAAGGGAGAGATGTGAGCTGTATATTTTACTGTCCTTGATATTACAAGATAAGCAATAGAAGTTGCAGAGTGTAGATTTCAGTCCGATACAAGGGAAAATTTCCTAACAATTTGAGCTGACACAAGTACTGTCTTATTAAGGAGTGGGTTGTCCATCAGGAGGTCTTCGTACAAAGACTAGATGACCACTTATCAAGGATGTTGTTGAGAAGGTTGCTGCTAATGTACCAGTTGGGCTCATTGACCTCTGAGTACCCTTCCAACTCTGACATCCTAGGATAGTTACAGGATCCTGAACAAAGTTATTTTCTTCCACAAATTTCTCATAACACATTGTCTAGAATTGTCCTTAGAATTTGCATCACATGCCCATCAATTGGGAAATAGTTGAACAAGTTGTGGTATATGAATGTGATGGAATACTATTGTGCTATAAGAAATGATGAACAGGTTGACTTCAGAAAAACCTGGAAAGACTTGGATGGTCTGATGCTGAGTGAAGTGAGCAGAACCAAGAGAACATTGTACACAGTAACGGCCACGTTGTGGAAGGAGTAATATTGATATACTTAACCCTTCCCAGCAATACAAGGATCTAAGACATCTCCAAAGGCCTCCTGATGGAAAATGCTGTCCACATCCAAAGAACGAACTATGGAGTTTGAATGCAGATCGAAGCATACTATTTGCTATTTTTTTCTTCTTCTGTTGAGTTTCTTATCCTCTTTCTGATGGTTCTTCCTGTTGGCTCTATTTCTTACAACATCACTAATGTGAAAATATGTTTAATAGGAATGTATATGTATTAGCCTATATCAGATTGTCTTGGGGAGGGTGGTGGGGAGGAAGGGGGAGAAGAATTTTAAACTCAAAAGCATATGGAAGTGATTGTTGATAAATCAAAAGAAATTTAAAAAAAAAGGAAAGAAAAGAATTTGCATCATACTTTCCTTTTTTGAGAATGTAAGCTCCTTGTGGGCAGAGGGTATCTTATCTAACTTTGTATTCCAGCACTGAAGGTAAGGCCTTGTATAGAGAAGAAATTAAACATTTAGTAAATCAAATTGAACTTGGATTTGCAGCATATGACCAGTAGAGACTGCTACTCACATAGCCGTTGTTTTATGTCGCACACAGAAATGATCGTGGTCAGCACCTTCGTTTTGGAATATGACATGGAATATCTCTAAATTGCTACAGTACAGAAGGGAGATTAGCAAATTTGTGAATTGTGGGCTTGTTTATATGTCTATTCTTAGAGCTTCCTTCTCTTTTTATGTGGCCGTTATGATTGGAATAAATACCAGTAGTTAGCCCGGTTTAATGATCATTCAAATCCCTTTAGATATCCAACCCTGAACCTAGCTTCCTGATGGTCTAAGCTTTACAAGGGCTATGTACAACTGGGAAATAAGTTCTCCCCCTTCTTGTATTTCCTCTGGTTCCCTTGGGTTGTGAACTTCCAAACCCAGTAACAAAACACCACATTACCATATTACCAACACACTTAGGAAGGAAATGTTCATGCCCAAAAGCCACAATGGAAAGTCATGGAAGCCCAGACAAGCTACAAAGAGCCTTTGATTACATCTGATAATTACTCCCTAGTGTTCCCTATCAAGGGACTTGCTGCATTGGCTGTGGAGGAAAAGGTGAAATTTCATTTGCCTTTTGGGCTTGGATGGCTTCCTCTGTTCTATGCGGGAGAATGGGAATCCTGAGGCAGGATCATGGGGTGTTTCCTCTGTGTCTGCTGGGGAGAAGACCTGTCCTCTTGCTTTTTCTAAGACCGTGGGTGCATTTGCCTCCCTTAGTCCTTGGAGTTGGAGTTAGGGAAATGGGGGGCATCAACCCTGCCTCACTCTGAGTGTTCAAATAATAGTCAAATAATAAAAGGGTGCCTGGGAAATTGTTTCCCTTTTCTCCCATCTTCTTTTACTTAGGAACTCAGGGAAAACCCAGCAACATGACATTGTCCCCGCTGTGATGGGCCTGTTGGGAGTAGAAAGTCCTATGTAAAAGGCCATTTGACTTGAAATATTAGTATCCAAAGAAGGCTTCACTCAGGGCTTCAGAGTAGCCATTATTTCCCTACTTCTATTACTCTGCACATATAATGGTGGCACTTCCTGTCTTATTCCAAGAGTCCCAGGGACCTTTGGATTTGTTTTTACTTTTAACTTAGCCTAAACTTTCCCACTAAAATAGCTTTTGCCCTGTTGGGGTACTACTACTACCCATGCCCCCAAACTTCCCAGTTACCCAGGAGAAGGGGCCAAGGACTTAAAAGTTTATCCAAGAGATTGGATAAGGGCCTCAAACCTCCAAAAGGGCCTAAATTGGAACCACTCCCAAGGATTTTAGTTTGGGGAAGGGGAGGTGGGGCTACAATAGGAGAGTGAGCATAGGCCAGTGTGCTTTCCTGTACAATAAGATCTGTAGCTTTCATGAACACATCCCTTGCTCCTGCCTACCTAACAGGCTTTGTGGGGTGGCCAAAAAAATACTAGGAGTCGAGATCTGTGACTGAATGTAAGTTGAACATTTCTCCAAGCATTCCCTTGCCTTACCTGCTTCACAAGAAAAGGTAAACTTTAAAGTTGCTAAAGAGATGTTAGGCGTTAATGGTGGACCCTCTGGGGAATGAGGGGAGTCACTAGCTCTGATGCTGTTGAACTCAGAGGTACCACTATTCTTTGACAGATTCCCAGAAGGGAAATTCCCAAGTGCTATTTCCCAGGACATATGTGACTATATGAATTTATCATTTTTCTTCCCAGAGGAATTCGCAGTTTTGATCTATTTATCCAAATAAACACCCTTCTGTAAATCTGTTTTTGTGGGGGGTGTGGGTGGGAGCTACACATGAAGTCTAGGCCTGCCCCTGGATTGGGAGCATTTAGTGAATCTGGAGGGCTTCCTAGCCTGCCTGTTTGTAGGACAGACCCTCTGGGCATTTCTGTTGTTACATGTTGGTCTTTGGGTTGCATTGTAAGTATACTCCACCCAATGCCTCCTGCCTCAGGTACAGAAGACCCACTTGGGGGAAGAGGAAAGGCCCCTCAAAAGAGCCCGACATTCCCATTTCCATGTCTTGGATTCAGATCCAGCCCCTGCCCATCTCTCCCTGGTCCCATCTACTCCCTTTCTCACCACTAGAGTCCGAAGAGGCAGTGGTCTGTTTGCCCTTCCTTGCTCCTTCCAGGGAGAGGGCGGGAGGAGCACTAGCCTGAACACAGGCTGTCTGATAGTTCAGGGGAGGAACCTGGCACCCACTAAAGGCAAAGGCTTTTTATGTGAAAGCCTGGGAGAGTGAAGGTTGAGCTTGCTTTGGTCACTTTGCCATTAGATTTCCTGAGGTTCATCTCTGCCACCCCCAGCATGGCCACCTGTTCCTAAGACAGATCTGAAGATATGCCTGTTTGGCTCAGGTCTTAATTGCTGTCTTCATGCCATCCCCTCTTCACCTCCCCCTCCTC
The DNA here is from genome assembly GCF_900497805.2 of Vombatus ursinus. Lineage (NCBI taxonomy): Eukaryota > Metazoa > Chordata > Mammalia > Diprotodontia > Vombatidae > Vombatus > Vombatus ursinus. Next base: position 24,835,513 of record NW_020954598.1, on the reverse strand, counting down.
CAGGAGCTTTCACCTCACATTCCTGAGCTTCAGCATGTCCCCTCTCCATTAGCCCTGCCTCAGATTTCTGGCCCACAGACAACTGTGCTGTGACCTTATCTCCAGGCTGGGCATTCCCCCCTATTCGAGCCACCACCAATCTCATTCCCTTCCACACACCCATATACACGGGCCTTGAGAACCAGATTACTCCTGACCTACAGGTCCCCAGATGGTAACAAGAACATCTGTTAAAGAGGCATACATGCTTCTACATATAGGCATGTCTGGGTACACACTATGTGCATGTGTCAGTCAGTCCCCACTGTGACCTCCAGTCCCTCTAACAAGGAGTCCATTAACTCTTCTGCAGGTAGCGCCTCCGTTCCCTTACTTCCACAGCATGTCATATATCCCCTTAGGAAGCTGCAAGCTACTTTAGGGCAAACATTCATTTTTCATCGTTGTACCCCAATGCAGTGGCAGTGCCCTTACCTATGGTGGGTACATAATGGATGTCTGCTGAATTTGGACCCTGTGGTCAGCCATTTCCCATTTTGATCCTGCCCTTGGTGATACTGTGGAATCCCTTTCCATCCCAGGCTCCCAATGTGACCATTCTACCCTGGGGTCACTGCTACCCACCCACTTCTTTTCTCTGCTCTTGCTCCTAGGTGGTAAGAGAAAGTGATGAAGCAACTAGTCCAACATCCATGTTGTAGCCTCAGAAAACCCACCCTGGTTGCTTGGCAATCCTTTTATTCTTAAAGTCTGTCTCCTTTTTCATACAGGAGAGATGACCTAATGGGAATTTGGGCACTGAAGAAAGCACGCTGCCAGGATGGAGCCACTGATGAGGAAGACCTAGGTCTAGGAAGAATGGAAGCATGGAATAAAGGAGGAGGTTCTGGGCTTACATTCTGTCCTACTTGGTACCTCTGTGACCTTGGGCAAGTCACCTGACATCTCAGGGTTCAATTAGCCTCTTCCAGCACTCTGTGCTATGATTCTAACAGTCTAACAGTCTATGGTGTAGGGGTGGTATGTGGGTTCTGGGCAGCCTCCTTTCCCTTCCCCCAATGCACCAGGACAGGACTGACTCAGTAAGCCCCAGGGACAGGGAACAGAGGGGATGGGATGAGGAGCTGGATGCGCAGCAGGGCTCTTACTGACAGGGGCTGTCTTGGGAAAGGTTCTCTCAGCCACCGTCCCGTCTGCTCACACTCCAGACTAGGGGGTTTCCTCCCCACCTAAGAAAGCAGGAATTGCTCCGCTTCCTGTCCTGAGCTCTCTGTGCCCTTTGGGGGGGGCGCCCTCCTCTCTAGGCCCAGAACAGTGGACACATCACCACTGGGAAGACACGCTAAATCTCAGACCACCGTTGAACTTTCTTGTCAGAGTGCTGATCTCCGAGGAAGGCAGGACCTCAGTTTCCTCAACTCTAAATGAGGTTAGACTAATACTCTCAAGTCTCTCCAGCTCTAAATGTTATGATGCTAAGTGGGCACCAGGCTCGCTAGGGATGCAGCAAACTGGGAGATGACCAGCTCACAGGCCATTGAGCACTGGTTATATCTGTAATCAATTAGGAAACAGATTTAAGGTGTCGAGGAAAGTAAGCAAAACCAAGAGTAAGGAAAACACTCCTGAAAAAGAAATATAAAAACTAAACTTGGGTAGAAGAAGGATAGGGATGGCAAGATCTGGGAAAGAAAAGGTGCAGGAACTCACATGACAGAGTCTGGGACATTCTTTTAAGGAGCTGGTTGTCAGAAGCCCTTGTGCATTCCTGAGCTACCGCCTTCCCAGCTAGTACTGACTAAGTACTACAAAAATTAAGGGAAAAAAACTAAAGCTAAAATGAACTACTCTTACTTAATATGGTATTTAAAAGAGGTCATCAAATTATAGTCCTCCTCCAAATCCAGGACGGTTTCTATGATATTCTGGTCATCAAAAGTTGGCTTTAGGCAACTTGCTTCTGCTTCTGTGGCCTTGTGTGGGCTCTCATCCATGAAGAGGGCCAGGACTTCCTCTTTAAAGGGGGAATCTTCTGAGCGACTGCAAACCCGGTTTAACTCATTTTCAAATTCTAGCTTTCCAGCCAATTCTTCAATAGTTCGGATGCTTGTGTGGTCTTAAAAATAAAAAAATCCGTATTCAAATGTGTACAATAGGCATTCAGAATTTTTTCACTGATAATTAAGAGCTCTGTGTGGTTTTGATGATCTACTGGGATGGTGAAACAAACCTGGCTATCCTTGTCCCAGGCTTCCATCTTTAACTCAACTTCTGTAGCTATCACAGTTAGTGTCAAAGTAAAGTGAGCTCTTTGCTCAGCACAGAAAAGGCACCAATGGGGCTATTTAGAGTCACCGACGTTGCTGAGAGTCAGTGTGACCCACTATCACGGATTTATATCAACCCAACAGTCTACATCTGAGAAAAATGGGCAGCCATTTGTTTGTGAACTAGAAGGACAGAGACTAGACTGGTCCAGGGACCACACTGTGTAGAACCATGACCTGGGTGAAGTCTGTCTCTATCTTGCTCCTGGCTTCTTGCTGTCCCCTTCTCCAGTCGTCTCTCCCAACACTTCACTCAGGTTTGTTTCCCAGGGTAGGACCTCAGACTCCAAAATGGGGCCTCCACAAAACTCCCAACCCCCTGCCTCAGTGCTTTTCTAGGACTGCAGGATTTAGAGTTAGAAGGCTCCTTATCATATCATCTAGTGCAGCAGTTCTCAGAGAACTGTATGGGGCTTACACTGGCAATCCCATGCCCATGTGGGAGCAGACCCCTTGAGAAACATTGATCTAATCCAATTGCCTAATTTTACAATAAGGAAACTGAGATGTAGTGAAGTGAGTTGGTATTGAGTTGAAAGGGGTCTTAGAGACCCATCTAACCCCCTCACTCCTATAGACAAAGAAACTAAATTCTAGAGAGATTATTCATGGTATTTCTTTTTCTTTGCATCTGTACCACAGTGCCTTGTACAAAGTGGGTACTTAATGTTTGCTGAATTCTATTGCCTAGTGTTACACAGGTACTAAGTATGAGGCCCAGGATTCAAACCTGATTCTTTCACTTTCTATCCAGTCCTCTTTCCTCTACGCCATCCCCAGTCTTTTCAATGAGTAGAAAAGGTGGTATGTGAAGGCAGATCCTTTTTCTCCCAAGCACTATACCATATAGACTCCTAAGTGTTCTTTCCATTATACCACACAGTCTTATAAGACAGGCTGAGACAGACTAATTCAAAGCGTGTGTCACCTCTCCTTTTCCAAATAAAGAGCACCTTCATTTTGAAAAAGGACACATGGTTTGTTAATAGGGTACAACAGAAAGAGTGCTAAATTTGGAGTCAGGGGACCTGAATTCAGATCCAAGTGATGCCATTTACTAACTTGGTGACCCTGGGCAAGTCACTCAATGTCTCTGAGCCTTAGGGCTTCAGTTTCCCAACTGGAAAATGGGAGAAAGGATTGGACTAGGTGACTTGAAAGATCTCTTCCATCTCGAACTCTATAATCCTTTGACCCAGAAGCAAGAATCTCTTCAGGCCCTGGATGGAGGAGAGACAGTGGGCCGGGAGGGTAGGAGAGGGAAGAAGAAGCAGCTTCCTGGGGCTACTATTAATCCATCTCTGCCTAAAGCTAGCTGTGTCCTGCTTCAGTCCTCTCACTAATTAGCCAATCTGCTACAAGCAGCATGGAGTAGTAGAAAGAGCATTAAATTTGGAGTCAAAGAACTGAATTTGACCTCCAACTCTGCTACTTAACTACTGGTATAATTTTGAGGCTGACTTCCTCATCTATAAAAGGATTTTGAAGGTCCCTTTTAGCTTTGACTGGTCATCCCCATGTTGAGGACATAAGGTATAATAAGTATTGAAATGAGAAACATTATACTAGAACCAAATGAAGTCATTAGGCTCTATGAGGTTCTGAGAGCAAGTTGGTCTGCTGTACTTTTTGTGAAAGGAGAAACACAGCACAGACCATGAGAAACAATTATTTACAATCTCCTTATCTATCAAACCTTTTTTTTTATTTAAGCAAAAAGTTCTATCTCCTTTAATCTATACTGCAAATGCTACCAGCAACCTTCGAATAGCAAAGCTCTGATCATGTCACTCCCTTCATTAAAAACCATCAGTCAACACATGTATAACGTGTATCGAGTTGCTTGCCTTCTCAATGAGGGCGGGTGGGGAGGGAGGAAGAAAGAAAATTTGGAACCCAAAGTTTTAAAAACAAAAGTTAAAAAAAATTGTTTTCACATGCAACTAGGAAATAAGATATACAGGAAATGGGGTACAGAAATCTATCCTGCCCTACAGGAAAATAGAAGGGGAAGGGGATAAGAGAAGGGGGGTGGGAGAGATAGAAGGGAGGGCAGATTAGGAGAAGGGGTATTCAGAATGAATGCCATCTTGGAGTAGGGGGAAGGACGAGATGGGGAGAAAATGTGGAACTTAAAATCTTGTGGAAGTGAATGTTGAAAACTAAAAATAAATAATGTTATAAATTAAAAAAAAAAACATCAGTCAGCAAACATTTATAAATCAGTGATTCTCCACTGTCTACAATATAAAGGCCAAATTATCAGCCTGGCACTAGAGCCCCTTCATTCTTCTCCCTGTCCCACCTTTCCAGCCTTGGAATCCATCACCTACTACTCCCCTTCACATTTTCCGAATAGGATCCAACACTTTTCCCACCTCTGTATCTTTGTTCATGCTGTCACTTATACCTAGAATGCCTTTCCCTCATCTCTACCTGTTGAAATGCTATCCATCCTTCAAAAGTCAGCCCCAAATGCTGCCTCTAAAAAACCTTCATTGCCTTCCCCAACCAAATAATCTTTTTCCTTCCTATACCTCTCTTAATGTACTAATCACTTCTTCTTCTATATCACCTCCTATACCTTCTAATGATCTTTTCCTCCCTCCTATACCTCCCTTAATGTACTAATCACATTCTTCCTTTTATATTCTGTATACTGGAAATTGGTGGCCACATCATCTGCCCCACCTCAAGAACCCATCAAAGATCTTCTATTTTCCAGGTCACATTTCTGCTATTCCCAGAGGACAAGGCTCCTGATGGCCTGATCAATGGCTTTACTGTGTGTCTTATTATTTTCAGTCTACAACTGTTAACACTCTTCAAATTAAAAACCCTAATATTGACCTTCCTGATTGTCCTACTTTACTCCTGAGTGCCAGACAGACTGCCATCATCTCTGGACATCAAGGAATACTCACCAATCATATCAAGTAGATCCTTTGTGATTTCTTGATTGGAATTGTTGAGAGGAACGTTGGCTTCAACTTTCAAATATCTATCCACATCTTTCCTATGTTCCCCCGGAAGGGGAGGGTAAAAAAAGATATTTTAGGTTCTTTTTCAATAATGTACTGAGAGTAGGGCAGTTAGGTGGCGAAATGGATAGAGCACTGGCCCTGAAGTCAGAAGAACCTGAGTTCAAATCTGGCCTCAGACCAAACACTTGACACTTACTGGCTGTGTGACCCTGGGCAAGTCACTTAACCCCAATTGCCTAAAAAAACAAACAAAAAAAAAATAATGTACTGAGAGGGGAAACCAGAGCTATCAAGTAGGGTGATGAGGCAAACCTTCTGGTGATCTTAAATTGTCATTGATAGTCTGAACAAAATAAAAGAAACCTTGGTAAATAAACAAAAGCCGATGTGTCATAGGCGTTGGGCTAGTACTGATAATTTATTAATCCTAATACCTTTAGCAAATCATTGTCCTGATTCATAACAAGCCTGGCAGTGAGATGGCTCACATGGGCTAGAGACCTGGGCATTGAGAGCAATGCATCAAATCTTTCAAGTCCTGAGGATACCAAGAACCAGGTTTTGTTTTGGCATAGCAGAGAAGACAATGAGGGAACACACGGATGATGGCAATTCAGTTGGGAGTTAGGGTTGAAGGGACTTGCAGGAGCACAGGCGTAGGTGGGGGAGACAGGGCAGAGTAACCGGGGGCCTAGCAGGAGCACAGACAGATTCAGAGGAAACCTTGAGATACGATTTGAGATACATCGAGACCAAGGGGAACAAGGAGCTTGAAGATGACGATGAAAGCTTGAAGTGTCTTTTATGCTATGAAGAACAATATGGATACAGTAAGTTTGGGAGAAAAATAGGCTGTGTATATGTACTTTCTAACCCTTTTGTTTCCGTGGCATGAAAAATCGGAGGTTTCGGATACTTACCACCCCTCTTTGTATTCAGACTTTCAAGGCAGGTCAATTTCTAGGATTCTTGGATAGCAAATTCAATTCAACAAATATTTATTAATCGCCTGCTATGTGTAAGGCCCTGGGCTAGGCTGGGGATACAAAGGCAAAACAATGAAACAGTCTTTGCCCTCCAAGAGCTTACATATACTAAATTAGCAGGGCCAGATTTGGGAAGCTTTATTATATTTTTCTTGAATAATCTATAGGGGTAAGAGTAAATGATCTAGAATACCCTTTCCAACACTAAATCCTATGGTCTTATTATTTCTGCATATTTTCCAGCCTTTGCCTTTAGAGATACCTGAGGTCTTCTATAAGACATTCATTTTGTGTTTTTTGGAAGTAATAGTGTCAGTTACAAAGAATCACTCAAACTTTTAGACTTTTTTTTTTTTTTTTTTAAGAATAGGTCTCCCCATCTCATCCAAGCTAAAAGTGCAGGGGGATACTCATGGTCCAATACCAATACTGATTGGCACAGGAGCATTGGTCTGGTCTGGTTTGTTGTTCCCCCGTCCCACTCCTGGGGGCCCACCAAATTAATGCTAAATTTAGTGTGAACACCTGATCAGCACCTGCAAATTAGAACTCTTAAGCTCAAGAGATCTGCCAGCCTTAGCCTCCTTGATAGCTGGAATTACAGGCATGTGCCACAACACCCATAATGCCTTTCTTCCATAAATAAGAAATATCTTAAAATGTAATAGTTAAAAATCACCTTAAACTTTCTTTTCTCCAACTTTCCCCTTCTCCAGTGGCTCTCAGAAACTGCCTTTCAGGTACAACAATCGAGGAATGTATCAACACATTTTCCTTGCTGGTCAAAGGTTTTCTTTTAGGGCATAAAGTATGTGGCTTCATATTTACTGGGATATGGTTTGGTACAAAGACAGGGTTCTCATTTTCAGGAGCACAGGAAACAGGAGCAAACTGACCAACATAGGAAGTGGTGGAAGGATATTGCCTGCAAAGGAGTTTGTTCATCTGAATAGTGAAGGAAGAAGGTGAAGTGTCCAAGTCTGGTTTTTGCTGACTTGGGCACTCTTGAGAATGGCTGATGCCCTCAAATGCACGGTCAATGGCTGCTGTCAGCTCCTTTCTGCATCTTCTTAGCTTTTCAGACATTTCACCTAAAAATGGTCATGGTTGTTATTCAGTGTGTTAGAAACATGAGAATACATGAAATGGCAGGGGATACATATCAAGAACCATACCAATAACCCTCCTTCCCCCATCTCCTATAATCCATGGGTTTGTTTTGTTTTTTTCTATCCATTTACCTGGGCTTCACTGTGCACTCACTATATGCTGCCCCCACCAGCTTGTGGTTGTTATGGTTTTAATGACACCAAGAAGGTCCAACTACCTTAAAACTTCTTGTACTAAGCCGAGGGCTCTACTACCTGATGCTTAAAATTAATAAACCCAGCTAAGGCCCAACAAAGTTGAATGACTTGCACAAGTCAAATGGGTTCTAAGCAATACAGTCAGGACTGGAACCCAGGCCCTGTTACTCCAAAACCAAAATTTACTCCAAAAATTACTCTTTTCCCCCTTGAAATCTTGAAGACTTTTTTTTTCCTTCTCATACCCTGGGAAGCCCAACGTCTCTACTCATCAGTGGTCAGATAACAAGGTAGAGCATTTGTTTAGGATATGGAATCTGTACTAATGGGCCATGGAGTCGGAAGACTTGTAGAGAAGTGAGGGCTCTCATGGGCCATCTAATCAAACTTCCTTATTTTACAGATGAGGCAATGAAGGATCTAAGAGCCTATGAATTTGCACAATTCATACAGGTAACAAATGGCAGGGCTGGGAGTTGAAACCAGGTCCCCTGACTCCAAACTACCTTCTTTCCGCTATACCACACTATCAAATACTGCTCCAAACATTTACCAGTTGTGTGATCATGAGCAAATCACTGACCCTCTCAGATCCTCGATGTCTCATTTATAAAATGGTTATAATACTTCTTTAAAACATTAAAAGAATGTATTAATCTAATAGCTGTAAATACAATGTGGAGACTGTTTTCCTTTGATATTATTTTATAGGATTGTGAAGAAAGTATATGGCAAATATATGAATGTGAGTTCTTATTCTGACCAGAATCCACAACCAGTCAAAAGAAAGGAATGGAACACTGGAACAAGCAGGGACAGGCATAACGAAATCTCTTGAAAATGAAATCTTTTAAGGGTGAATGAAGTGCTGGACTCGAAATCAGGATAATCTGAGTTCAATTTCTGCCTCAAGACACTGTTACTCTGGGCAAGTCACTTAATCTGTCTGACTCAAGTTTCTTTATTTGTTAAATGGAGATGATAATAGTATTCGGCTCCCAGGGTTGCTGTGAGGGTAAAATGAGTAATATTTGTACAGCGCTTTGCAAACCTTAAAGTGCTATACACTTAAGGAAGTGAATGTTGAAAACTAAAAATAAATAAATTTTAAAAAGTTCTCTCCAGTGCCCATTCAAACCCAGGCACACTGAGTTGCTCCTGAGGAGGCTCTAGGAAAGTTTTCATTAAAATAGAAGACAAAGCCTTCCTTAGACCACAGAAAAGATCCCCTGCCCTACGACAAATGAAATTCATCTGTAACATGCCTCTGAAATCATACTACCTCTACTTCCACTCACCAATAAACAGTGCTGCTTGGCCCTGGGCAATAATACCTTCTAGCATTCCTACTACAGAAATGTATATGTAATACCCCACCAACCTTGCCAAGGTTTAGATGCTGTAATGGATCTAGCTGACATCCATTAAGGAGTGTGTATGAGATTTAGGATTAGAATTTAGGGGCCAAAACCTCCTTTTCATATAAATAGTCTTCTGCCCTACATAGTCTTCTTTCCCTTGAGTCTCCCACTCCCTTTAACTTTTCCTTTTCTGTAATTCTCCATTACTGACTTAGAACCTTGGAGTCACAGAATTTCAGAGGTGGTAGAGATCTCAGATGTCATCTAATTCAACTTCTACCTGAATAACAGTCACCTGTATCATATTGTTAACAAGTGGTCCCACCCCCATCCCCATCTAATCAGTTGGCAAGAAAGAGCTGTCATTTCTACCTCTTGCCTTCTACCTATACCTTTCTCGTACCTTATCCCTTCTTTTCATTCTTACTGCATCTACCCTAAGTTGGGCCTTCATCTCTTCTTGCCTATAGTCTCCGGGTGCTTCCTGCCACCAGTCTTTCCCTTCTCCATTCTAGTGGCTCACTGAATTCCTGATTTTGGTATACAAGGTCTTTCAAAATCTGGCTCTAATCTACTTCTACAGCCTTACATTATATTACATTAATTCTAGAAACTAACCGAACTAACCTACTCTATCCCCTTCTCATCTTGCCTTAGGAAGGCACTTTCTAAATCTTTGCTCGTTTTTTAACCACGTCTGAAATGAATAACACTTCCCCCCCACCATTTCTGTAATATTTTGAAGCCATTTACATAAAGCTTTCCCCGACTGCCTTTTGTCTTCTCTACCTCCATGAAAGAGATCTCTCCTCAAATTTCTCAAAGCCTCAGCAGATCCTTTTCACATATCTTAACTGGTTTCAGTTATTTGTGTAGACTTCTTTCCCATTAGATTGTAAATGCCTTGAGGGCAGGACCTGTGTTTTAACCACTTTCGTATCCTCGCCCACTCACCAGTCAATTAATTAGCATTGACGACTAGGTGCTAGCAGCCAGGCCTTGTGCTGATCGCTGGGGATCCAAAGAAAGGCAAGCAGTCTTGGCTCTCAAGGAGCTCATAGACTAATCGGGGAGGCAACATACAAACACATCATATACACAGTGCCCCACCCAGAGTGAGTGCTTAATGAATGTTTGTGGAATTAAACTGATAACGAATTGAATTCTCTACCCAGATTTAGGGGCAGGGGAGCGGTGCTGCGGAGGGCTTGGGCATCCAGTTCACAGCTGCCTCCGGTCATCTCCGGGCAGACTCGCTGACCTCCCGTGTCACACTCAGCAGGACGAGCTCAAAGCGCAGCAAACTCTCTCTTCGTCCCCCAACCCCCCTCTCTGCCGAGCTTGCTCACGACCGTCAGGACGCCCCCCTCCCCACCCCCGCCGCGGCCTACGGAGGGACCCCTTCTCACAGGCCTCGTTGGAGGGGCCCGAAAACCACCTTCAGTTTCGGGCGGCCGAGGTTTCCGAGGGACACTGCCGGCATCTAGGGTCTCCCCCTCCCCGCTCGGCCCCGCACCCACGGAGTCTCGCCGAGAGCCGGCCTTCCGCCGCCGTTACCGGGCCTCCGCTCCGTACGGAGCTGCGGCCATGGCCTTCTCTGGCCTGTTTGCCGCCCCCCTCCCTGTGCCCGGAGGGCCCCTCAGACAGCGGGGGGTGGGGGGATGACGACCCCTCACTGACAGCTGGGGGTGGGGGGATGAAGATCCACAGGCCCCGCCTCAGGCTCTGACTAGGCCCCCCCCCCAGGAAACAGAGGGGCGGGGCCTTGCGCCCCGTACCCCGGGTTGGGCAGGCTGAGCCTGGCCCTGCCGAAGCCTCCGCCCCACACCGCCCCAGGACAGGGTTTAGGGCCGAGGACTTAGAGCCATCCGGCCTCTGGAGGCGCGATTCTCGCCACAGCCGCCCCCTCCCCCGCACTCACCCACACGGCCCCGCCCAGCCCGCTCGCTCCCCCGGCTGCAACGGCCTCCTCGCGCGCGCTTGCTCCTGTGCGCGTGCGAGGGCCCGCGCGAACTAGGCGCGCCCCCCGGGCACGCCCCGGCCCCACCACAGGACGCCACGCCGGCTTAGTGCAAACCATTCACTTTTATTCTTTGTAGCATAAAAACCCGGTGTTTTAGGCGGGCAGCCTGGTCCTGAGGGGTCTCGAGCTGCCAGAGACCCCGGCCCAGCCGAGGCAGGAAGGGAAGGGCTCCCGCCGCCCCCCTTGGCTACATTGTGTCCCATTAGGATTCAGAGCCCTGAGGAGAAAACTCATTGTTTCACCACCGTGGCATGGTCACACTGCCAATTTCAAAGGAAGAAAATGGGCAAAGGGGCATCTCCCTTATAGCCAAATGCCCCAGGGTCGCTAGAGGCATGTTCTGTTTTTGACCTGGCGGAGGCTGCGGGGCAGGGGGGTGGGAGGGGGGGGTCGGCGGCCCAGGGGGCCCAGGCCCGGGCAGCTCAGCCCGGAACACGGGGGATGGTCTACAAAGCAATACACCAAAAGCAATCGTGAGCTAAACAAACTACAATTTCAGTGCTTTGAAACAGTGAGTGAAGGGTTGGAAACAAGGCCTTGGGCAAAGCGCAGCTGGCCATTCAGATGGGGAAGGCTTCCTCGTCACCTGGGAGCCAATCACAGCTCGCCAGGAATGTTTAGACATTTCAAACCACCTTCCATTCAGCAGGTGGGAAGTGGCAAAGTATCAGGGGTTCGGTAGCTCTTGGATTAAGCACAGAGATAAGACAGCAAGCCCTAGAGATCTAACACAACTAAGCTCAGAGTTGGTCCACATTCCTCCTCCTCTACAACAGCATAAAACCAAATTCATTCCCTCGGCATTGCTTCTTTATATAGTTTGCATCCAGGGGACCAGCTCCTGATCTGGCATATTTGGGGAAAAGAAGGCCAGGGACAGAACTAGTAATATCAGTAGACAAAAGCCAAGATAGGCAGTCCTAGGCACAAGATAGTGGCATTGGGTTAGGGCATTTTTAAAAATGGAGAGGAAGGAGGAGAAACTGAGTTTGTGATCTAGAAGACAGCACACTGAATTAGAGGTTAACTTCAAGAATGTTGACAGGTTTTTGTTAGTAAAAGAAAACACCTTTGGCATATGCATTTAAAAACATGGAAACAGGAGTCTGTGTTCTACAAATTAAAATGATGTCTTTGCCACCACCAAGAGGCAGAAATAAAATGGTGTCCACAGACACTGCTTTCTGGCAGCCTCTGCAAGTAGGGGAAAACCAGTTAAAGCCAATCAAAATCAGAACACTGACACCAAATGGCAAGCCTGAAATTCAGAGATCAGGTAAAGACAACCAGAAAAGAAGGAAAAAGGTGCCCCAAACAAGACAAAGTTAAGAGTAAAAAAAGGTGATCTGCAGTTTGTCAGAGGAGAAACCCTCCCCTCCTCTCCAAAATTGAAGGAGCTGTCAGCAGGGAAGAAGAGAAATAAATTTGTTTCCTATCCCCTCCAGCTATGCAACCAGAATGGAAAGTGGGTTGGCAAGGACTTAACTTTCCTTTTACCACACGGTTCCTTTTCAGTGTCGATGCAAATGACAAAGGAATTCTTAGTTGTAGGCCCTAAGGGTAAGCAGGGATTAAACATTTCCAAAATTAATGTCTCCAAGGAAAGAAGACTAAAAACTAAGTCTTCAGCAGCCTTAAAGATGGGGAGGTTGTTTTTAACTATAGCTAATAAAAAATCCAGCTGAATACAGAATCAAAATGTTTCAATTCATCACTGAATACAGTAGTCACTGGCATCTAAAGATGTCTCACTAGGGGAGAGGACAGGAAGTTCAAATACATTAAAATCTACACTTATTGAGAAAGCAGTTGCATTCAAGTAATTTCATTCTGGAAATATCAAAGGGATCCAAAATCAGAAATTAAAATGAATGTTTTCTTCAAAGGAAAGGAGAGGAATTCTTCAAGTAAATCTATGTCAAGGTACAAGAATGGCAGATCAAAAAAGTGCCTAATTTCACTTGGGGGTGGGGTGGGGAGTTGTTCCTGTGGGACAAGCTACAATGGCAGCTGGCAAAGAGAAATGGGAAAGTGGAAATCTCAGAACTCTAGAATAGAATCTATTCTAATCAATACAGAGGGCTCACTACTGCCAACAATCATCTGAGTGCACCAAGAAGAGCTACTTTGGAGATTTTCCTGGAGAAATTCTCTTCCCCCAGCGGCACGCTTTATCATCTTTTCACACACCCCACCATCCACCCACCCACCCACCCCACTCCCCAATCATATGTGGCTCCTCCAGCCTTCCAGCCCTTACTCTGCTGACCCCAGCTCTGTAGCATCACAAGTGTTTACAGAACTTTCCCACAACTTGTATTTAAAAATAATAATTCAGCCTCTCAACATAACCCTTCATGAGCAAACAGGGTTTTTTTTTTCTCTTCTGTTCCATAAAAAAGGAATTTCCCTTATAGATGGCAGTCTGTACATCTGGCAGCTTTTAGTGTGCAAGAGATGTTCCAGATATGTCCAATGGTACTCTTTAAGATAGTGGATGACTTCAGGCAGTTTCAGTTGGTATCCATGCTATACATGTCATCCTCCTCCAGCCCATCCTGGGAGCGCCTTCCTTTCTTCCCTGCTTCGGAGGGGCCAGGGAAACCTGGGAGTGAGGGTGCCTTATAAAATTCATCATCCCGACGCTGGTAAAACAACACATATGCTGCTTTTGTCTGCAAAATAAGGAGAGACAATCTGATAGTTTAATCAAATAAAGCCTATATTTAGGGACAGTAGGAACTAAAGGGGATTCCTCCGGACATGAAGAGTCTACAACCTTTTTGAATCTATGCTGTCACTGCTCAGGGTGTGAGGTGTCTCAAGTACAGAGACCTTCCAATCAGGTTATTTAATGGCTTTGAGCCACAGACCCATTTTCTTATTATAGCTACTTCTCATTTCCCATCATGACACCCATGTTTGAAAAGTTTTCTGGCTTTAATTCATAAAGGCTGACTGCAGGAATTTGGTAACTTGAACCTACTCAAAAGTACTCACCACTATTTGATCCTCAGAGGCCAGGGATACATTACTATCATCAAAGTAATACCATTTGCCATTCAGTTTGTTTTTTGCATATGCAGTATCTGTCAAGTCAAGGAAAAATACATCAGCAATTACTAAAGAGGGTAACTATGCTACATTAATTACAACAAAGCTTTTTCAAAAAGCCTGAAATTAACTGTTACTGAGACACATAGCAAATTGTAGTCTGTGATATAATATGAAGATAATACTGATTTTCTAATCTGTTTCTCCACAGAGATTAGCTTCAAGTAAACAAGCAATGAAGATCTTGATGACCAAAGCTTTAAGTTGGATTTCTAGAAATTAATCCCACAAACATAGATGGGTAGTATCAGGCCATAAGCCAAAATCTCATTTTTCAGGTTATGTAAAATACTGGTATTTAAAAAAGAAATGCAAACTCAACTAAAATCTGTCTCTTTCCAAAAGCCAATGAGGTTTTTTATTCAAGGCTCTCTCTCTCTCTCTCTCTCTCATATGGCAACCCTATTTAGGGTTTACACACTAGACCCTCACTATACTTTATCCAAAGAAGAAATGCTTTCCAACCAGATCCAAATGGGGCATATTGAATTCTTTGACTTTTAATGATGAAGGATTTCACTTAAGAGACGATGATTTCTATTCTAACAACCAAACCCTAGCCCAAGTTCCTAAATTCCTCAAAAATGAACTATAACAGACTTCTCTTACTTGGTGTCCTCATCTCCAGTGGCATACTATCAGATTAATCTTTTCTAAACTTATTAATCTGAAGCCACCTACAACTTACCCTCTCTCAAACAATATCCTTTCATTATACTTCTCTAAAGCAGTAGGTCTCTACTGCATATGGGGTGGCAAAAAATTTGGCAACAGTAAAAGGTTTCTGATCACACAATAACCAAAAATTAATTAAAAATCAAATGAGTAATGAATCCAAGGTGTTTCTGGCAGTGCTAGCTTGGGTTGCATCAATCAACTTTTTCTTTTTTTTTTGGCTAGGCAATGGGGTTAAGTGACTTGCCCAGGGTCACACAGCTAGTAAGTGTTATACGTCTGAGGCCGGATTTGAACTCAGGTCCTCCTGAATCCAGGGCCAGTGCTGTATTCACTGCACTACCTAGCTGCCCCTGATCAACTTTTTCTGAACACAAAGCATGCACACTGAGCACTGTGCATGCCCTAAAGTCACACAACACCAATGGCAATGCTAGTGAAAAAGGGATCAAAAAGCAAAAAGGTGGTCAAGAAATCCAACTCTCTGATCTAACCAAAATGGTACAAATATCCTCATACTTTTCTGCCTCCATGTCTTTACTAATGCCATTTTCTGGCCTGGGATGACCCCTTTTATCTCTCCATTGAAATCTTGCCAGTTTAATACTGACTTCCTTTGTGAAGCTGTGCCTAAGTACCCTAGATGAAAGCAATCTCTCCCCTTCCTGTATACTAGAAGTATTTACTGCTGGACTTCATCTGGCACTCATCCTAATAGTGTGTGTGAGAGAGAGAGAGAGAGAGAGAGTGTGTGTGTGTGTGTGTGTGTGTCTGTCTGTCTGTCTGTCCTTCCATCTTTGAACAGTTCAGATTAGAATGAGATTCAAATTCAAATGCACGTGCATGCACACCATGTCTCTACAATTTGACTGTAAGATCTGAAAGGCAGAAATTATGTAATACTTCACTGTAACCCACAAAACACCTAATATAATACATGAACATAGAAGTGTTCAATTAAAATTTGCTGATATAATGAAACTGAAAAATTAGAGAAGGACATTTGGTACTTACAGTGGCCCACACCCATGGCTCCATAATGATTGGAAACTGCAATGAGGTCATAGACATAAGGGCCAGCTGCCGGATCACAGACAAACTCAGACATATGCAAGTCTCTGCAGACAAGACATAAGGCATCCCATAAGTATGTGAAATTACAGGTAAAATCTGGCAGATATTAGGTATATATCAATATTTCACCATATACCAAGCTTCAAATATAAAAAGTCACATCATCAACAAATTAGAGGAGCAAGTTAGAAATCAGATTTATAGATAAGGGAAGAGTTCACGTCCAAACAAGGGATAGAGATAGAGGATTACAGAATATAAAATGGACAATTTTGACTACAAAAATTTTTTAATGTTTTACACAAACAAAAACTGCAGTTAAAATTAGAAGAGAAATAGCCGGGGAAAAAAAACTGCAAAAAATTGTATCTGGACAAGATGGCTGTCTAAAGGGAGACGGCTCCCATGTACATCTCTCAGCAAAAATCTGAAATTCATCACACTAAATAACGCTCAAGAAATCTAATAAGAAACTTCTAGTAACTTCTTCTACCAAAGAACTGTACAAAAAGTCGGCAAGAAGCTGACAGGAAATAAGAAAGGGCACCACTAGCGAAGCCAGTGATGACACAACTAAACACCAGCCATCTCCCAGCATGAAGTGAAACAAGTCAGAGACATATGTAACCTACAAAGCTCTATGTGCAAAGGCAGCAAGAGTACCAGATTCTTGGAAGCCTTAGGGACACTAGCAACTAGGATAGTGCGTTAGCGGCTCAGATCAGAGCACCACAGGGCCACGGGCTCCAAGGTCCAGTTCTGAGATGTCATAGAATGTCCTGAAGAACGAGAACTCTGAACCACAAAGATCCAGAGGAGCCTAAACCCAGAAAGAGGAGGTCTGTGCAGGAACCAAGGGGAAGACCAAGCAAAGATGACTATCTCATCCAAAAGTGAGGGAGGGGGTAAAGACTGAGCCAGGTAAAAAAAGAGAGAAAAGAAAGAACAAGTAACTTACAACTGTAAGCAGAGACTCAAAGGAAAAACTGGATTTTCCATAAGGACTATGAAAATAGCTAGAAGAAATAAAGCAAGATATAAAAAATGAAATACAATCTCTGGAGGAAAAGAATTAAAAGGAGAAAGTGGTAAGCCTTACCCAAGTAAAAGACTCCCTGAAAATCAGAAGAGACCAAATGGAAATCAATGACTCCATGAGAAGTAAGAAATATTAGATAAAAATCAAAGACTGGAGAAAAAAAAAGAAAGAAAGTATAAGATATATGCTATCAATAACTAACCTGGAAAACAAGTCAAGGAGACATAATTTAAGAATCAATGGACTCCCTGAAAACCAAACTCCTTAAAGAAATCCCAAAAGAAGTTGTCCCAGGAATGTCATAACCAAAACCCAGAACTACCATATTAAAGAAAAAAATATCATAAGCATCCAAAAAGCACTTCTAAGTACCAAGGAACCACAAGCAGGATCACATAAGACCTGGTAGCTACTAGATTAAAGAAGAGATCTTAGAATACAATGTTCCAAAAAAGCAAATAGTTTAGTTGGGGGTCATGAAGAGCCGAACACAATTAAAAGGAATGAAAAACAAGAATAACTTACAGTGCAAAGCTGACATAAGCCTATGGGGGAAAAAAATGGACCTTTAATGAAACAGAGGACTTTCAAATATTTCTGATGAAAAGACTAGTGCTGAGCAGGAACTCTGAAATGCAAGAAGAAACCAAGAACAGTAAATTTATTTAAGCAAATGAAAGGGGTTGTATGATAATATAGTGCTAATATTCAAATAAGGGGAGAAAAAAACAAGTATCCCTTCATGTCTCCTAAGGGTATTAAGGACATTTTAAAATAAGAAAATCTGAGGACCTGTGGGGAGACTTCTTCTGTTCTGAGGGTTTTAAGAGTAAAAAGAAAAGACAGGGTAAAGAGGATAACTAATGTAGAAAGGAGGAAGAAGGTGGGACTTGCTATTTCTCATAATAGGGGTATATAAAGAGTACATACAAAGACAGGTAGGGGAATGTGGGCATCAGATAAACCTTGCCCTTATATCAAATCGACAAAAGA
Organism: Vombatus ursinus; assembly: GCF_900497805.2. NCBI lineage: Eukaryota > Metazoa > Chordata > Mammalia > Diprotodontia > Vombatidae > Vombatus > Vombatus ursinus. The sequence goes on along the minus strand of NW_020954598.1, from coordinate 24,817,630 downwards.
TGGTTGAAAACACAAACACACAGATATAGGTGTAGAAATACACCAAGCTTAACAGGGAAATAAGTAGAGATTTAGTAATGGGGGGGGAAGGGATATTAGGGATAAAGATAATCCAAAAGGAGAGAATATAGCCACAGGTAAAACAAACTTGATCTTAAGGAGGGAATTAAAAGGGGGGAAAAGAAAAGCAAAGAACTAGAATCTAAGGCAGTGCTCACAAAACTGGGTAGACTCTAGTGCTTTGCCTGTGGTATATAATAGAATACTGCACATAAGAAATGAAGAAAAAAAAAATTTCAGAAAATCCTGGGTAGTAGTAACTGATTCAGAGTGAAGTGAGCAGAACTAGGAAAACAATTTAAACAAGGGAAACAACACTATAAAGAAAGACAATTTTGAAATACTTGAGAAGTTTGATTAAAGCAATGACCAAGTAGTTTCCCAAAGAATTGATTATGAAGCACACTAACTATCCCTGTCTCCTGAGGAAGAGGTGAGGGACTCAGGATGCAGAATGAGATGAAATTTTGGACATGGCCACTGTATGAATTTGTCTTCCTTGACTATACTTATTTGTTACCAGGTTTTTTTCTTTCTTGTTTTTTATTGGGGGAGAGGGAGAGACTAGTGGTGTGTGTGACTAATCAATAATGGTGGCAGCTAGGTGGTGCAATGGATAGAGCACTGGCCCTGAAGTCAGGAGGACCTGAGTTCAAATTTGGCCTCAGACCAAACACTTGACACTTGGTAGCTGTGTGACCCTGGGCAAGTCACTTAACCCCAATTGCCTAAAAATTTAAAATAAATTCAAAAAAAAAATCAAAAATGATGAAAAAAAGGGTTAAAGAACAATTTTTAAAATACATAGAAGGGAAATTCAGAAGAAACAACTCTAAAAACAATGTGTGGGATTTTATTATATACTTAAAAAAAATTAAGTCATACGAAATGGAGATTCATATACCATTCTCTATTTTGTGCCCTGTTGTCTATAAGAAAATACTCCTTTTTTTGGTGCTTTCAGTTCAGAATAAAAAAAATTTTTTTTTAAATATCTCAGATCCAGGATGCGGATGGATTCAAATTATTCAGAACAAGTGACATTCCTTAACTGATAAAACAATCAAATGACACGGGCAGTTTTCAAAGGAAGAAATCCAAGCTATCAATGTGGAAAAAAAAAATCCTCCAAATCACTAATAATTGGAGAAATATAAATCAAAGCAACTTGGAAATTCCATCTCACACCCATTAGATTGTCAAAGATATATATTAATAAAAAGATAAATACTGAAAGGGTTTTGGGAAAGCAGGCACATTAACATATACTGTTGAAGCTGTGAATGGGTATAACCATTCTGGAAAGGAATTTGGAACTATGTCCCCTCAAATGAGTAAACTGTCCATACTGATAAATCAGTAAGAACTAGGTTCAAATAAGACCATAGGAAAATTATTTCCTCTTTGTGGTTTTGTTTTCCACATTTGTAAAATGGAAGTAAAGTGCTTATACTACCTCCTCTCACAGAACTGTGATAAGGAGTGCTTTATAAACACTGAAGTTCTAGATAAATGTGATATGTGATTATTATTATAGTGAGTCAAAATAAAAGAAAGGGAACTAGAAACCTGGGCTCAGATCCCAGTGTCTTAGTCAGGCGACACTTTTTATGCCTCAGGTATTCCACTCTGATTGTACCAGCCAAAAAGAAAAAGTAGAAGAAAAAAAAAGATGTCTAACAATTTCCTGGATATACAGGTTCTGTAATGACAGGTGAAAGTATGATTCAATTACAGTCACAGCTAAAGACACCTTTACACAAAAATGAACTGGTTATAACTCTAGGCCATACAGTGGCAATACTTTGGGGCCAAAGTCTCTTGCCCAACAGTAAGGCTGCAGGATTTCCTATCTGACTGTAATGTTGTTTGATATAGATATTAAAGAATCCTACCTTATTGGAAATTCAACCACTGTGTCAAGTTTATCCCTCCAGTATCTGTTGTATGAAAATCGCTTGAGATGAACCACCAATATTTTTGGCAAGGACCACAAGTCAAATTTCTTTGTGGCCTGTTGATGTTTCTTACAGTTAGGACAATACCTGAAGAGGGAATACATATGCTCATTTAACTAACATCACTAGATGGCTGTAGAGCCAAACTGACTTTATCAGGAAAGTATTCAGACGAAATTTCAGTTACTACCATAGTCACAATCTTTTCTTTATAAGACTGAAGGTTGCTGGTCCCCCACACCTCCACATATATACCCTAGAAGGGCCAAAAAGCACTCACTATATCCACTCCACACACAGATAAGTACAGAACAGAGAATTTTAGGAAACAGCTAAAGGAACTATGATCTTTTATATATCAGGAATACTGGCAGATTCCCTTTAGTAGTTCTTCTCAGCTCCAGAACCAAGTTGTCTCTAGTGCATAAAGCATTACTTCAGTGCCACATGAAGAGTAATAATTTTGCTATTCCCAACTCTGGAAAACACAACCAATGAGTACAGAAAACATCACTTGCCAGGAAGTTATTTTCAGACTGGTATTTACAACCCAGTGTAAAAGAAAAAATTACTTGAATAGTTCATTGATGAATATAATGGCTATGGTTTTAAGAAGTGTGGGTATCCCCTCCAGTGACCTTGATACACCTTAGCAAATAGCTTTCATGAACTGCTTCAGCCTAAACATTCATCAACCATCCCACTGCCAATCGAGAGATAAATTGCTCTAAGCTCTGTGAGGCTGGTCTTTACACTACCATGTACATAGCTAGTTCTGTCTTGGCAGGATTTGCAAGAGTTTACCCTCTGCCATCATATCTAAGATTATCAGCATGCCACAATGAAGCATCAGATGTTAGTGGATAGTGCATATGCATGCACACATACATGCGCACACACACATATGCACAAGTAGCCACACACATGCTGCACACTGCTCTCTCTGTAGTCCTTCCCGTACACATTTGCTCAATGAATCACTAACCAGGGATCATGCTCCCCAAGGGTTTCCATGGTAGTGAAGAGCTCTATGCAATCTCGGAGAGCCACTGTCGTTTTTTTCTTCTTCTGAGGCTGGAGCATACTGCTGTGTTTATCACAAGCCTATTAAAAACACAATGGTTAAGTTTGGTGCCACAAGGTTCTCCAGAGTCAAAAAGAAACTCCAATCAGACAAGGCAATATATTTTCCTTTTCAGGTTTAATGGAATGCACTGCAGAAATTTTGACATTGTGTGTTTTTCATCCTCAATTTGAAATCCACATTTAATATGCTGTCCACTGTGAAGATGTATTGAGTTGTAGCACTTTCATTTGAATTGTGATGGCAATCATACTATTATTCAAAGGTGAAAAGCTCTTTTCCAAAACCTAACTGCTCTACCTTGGCTTCTTATTCCAACATCTATGGCACAAAGCCTGAGAAACCTATTCTAAATTGACATTATCAGTGAGGCAAACTAAATTACCTACCTCTGATTCTTGTTCATCATAGTGAAGACACCGGGTTTCGGTGTCCCAATCAACGGCAACTGTGGAACGAGCTGTGGAAGAGAAGGACAAGATTTCCATTCCCTGCTCACTGGCCAGCAAGAGAAGAGGCTGCTTGGGTGGCTGCTTTCCAGGTGATGGGAAAACAGAGAAGGATCAAAGTCAAGATCTAACTTTGGCACCAGCTACTCCCTGAAATTTCTTATAACTAGACCCCTCCCACTCTGGCCTGCCCTTACATCCCTCAAAGCAGGGAGCTTTCTCATCGCTCTGAACATCCCTTTCTAAAGGTTTGTCTAGGTCTTCACATTTTCTGCATGGAAAACCAAAATGTCTGACTAGAATAAGTGGATGGCATTTTATGTATGCATGCCAAGCAGATACTCATAAAATAATCTCAAAGGCCATAATACTCCTGGTCCATTTCTCTTTTTATAAAAAAATCATGATTGTATAGTAATTTGAAGTTTACAAAGTGCTTTTAGCAAAATAACACTGTGAGGTGGGTAATGAAAGTACTGTATCATTCCACAGATGAAGAAAATAAGGCAGATATGTCAACTGATGTTTTCCCTCACCCACAATTCATGTTACTAATGGTTCTATAAATACTCTCTCAAGGGCTTTGCAAATCAGCACTTGTTCCCTATGTACTCGTATCTGGTTATCTATGTCGTCCTAGTTGTTCACTCATTTAGAAATCATGTAAAAAGTGCAGGGACCCAGATTAGCATCTTATTACTAAGTCATATGACCAATCAGAATTCTTTTTCAAACAGGCCATATCTTGTGAATATCCTTGTGGGAGAAAAATTACACTATGAAACTTTTTCCTCAAATGAAACAGGAGCAATTTCCTTAGAAAAGATCCAAATATTGGAAGAAAGATGGTGCTAACACAGAGATCATGACTTGTTCCTTCTCTTACTGGGGAATTATGTGTAGAGGAGAGACAGGTTCTTCTTTGTGGTCCTTAGCAGTTAAGTACAAGGGTCATAGAATTTAGAGCTAAAAGAGACCTTAAAATTGTCTAGTCCAACCTCCTCATTTTACAGATGAGGACACTGACACCAAAAGAGGGGAAATAATACAAAGTCTACAGGTAGTAGTAGACCCTGGATTCAAATCTGAGCTTTGTCTTACAAGTACAGTGTAGCCAAGAGATAGATAAGTTCTGCGGACATTCTTCTAGATGTTCCTTTATTTAGTCAAGTTTACGCTGTATCTTCACTATTTATTGTGAAATACACAGACACAGACACACAGACACACACACAGAGTATTGTTCATCAGTATTCAGAACTACAAATAAACTGACATCCGCTATTAAATCAGTTCTAAAAGTACAGAGAAAATGCTTACAGTTCAGTTTAAGAAGTTTCCCATCTGCTGCAAGAGAATTGATGTCAGTGGTGCCATAGGAATTCACCAGGCTGAAGGTAAAAAGCCTTTTTTTGCAGTTCTGGCCTTTGCCTCTTTTCGGGACATTCTGACAGGTCTCATTTCCCAATTCATGTTCCACACGGTCTTCTGAAGAACAGGTCTCTGTTTCTGTAGTTTGTCTTTTGCTTTCATCTTGGTGTTCCATTTCTTCTTCTCCTGATACAAATGAAAAATGAAGTCTAGCTTCAATACTTTAGATACTTTTAAAAAATTTTTATTTGAAGAATCATGTCTAAAAATCACTAGTAGGGTTATTTTTCATAATATTTACCTGCACATAAAAGGAAATAGTACTTTGCCTTAGGTTTAAATACCATCTGACTTCTCTAAATTCATTTTCATCTGGTCTTCCTACCAGGCCTATGAAGCAGATATGGCAGATTAATCATCTTACAGATGAGGAGGCTAAAGCTCAGAAAGGAAGAAAAACCTGTCCAAGGTCACAAAGCCAGATCCAGAACTCAATCTTGCCTCATAAGATTCAATACCAGGTCAGTGCTCCTTCTACCAAGCAACAATGCCTCCATCTATGTGCATGGCATACAGTGCAAGTAAAATTAATTGGCAGAAAATCAGTGTACATATCCATCATTGAATGAATTTTTGTTTTATGAATCAAAGAACCTAGATTCCAGTTCCACCTTTGCCGGTAACTAGCTTTGTGACCTTCAGTTTCACCTTTGCCGGTAACTAGCTATGTGACCTTGGAAGGTCATTTGACCCACTGGACATCACTGTCTATACCTACACAATGAGAGGAATAGTATTAGATAGTCTCTAAGGTCTTTTTTAGCTCTGATAGTCTGATTCTATTACTTCCAGGCAAGAGCTGATGCACAAAGAAGAAAAACTAATTTGACTTTGAATAGGTCCTAAAATCTAAAGACAAATAAAGGGTGTTAAGACTCAGAAATGGGGTTGTATCTCTTCCTAGCCAAAGTATCCTGGCTAATGAGTCACAGTCCAAGAGGTGCTGTAAGTCTTATGTCTAAGAGACGGAAGGATGAATTTTCTAAGTTTCATAGCATAACAGAAGCAAAGTAGACTCTCCCTCACTTCTAAGGTTCTCTGGTCACATATAAGTCCCTGCATCACTAGCACTCACTGTAGCTAGTCGTCACTGCTGAGATCTTCAGAGATGAAGGATATACATACAAACACAGAGAGACCATCCACTAAACAAGAATAGCAGGGAAATCAAAGATTCTGGTGATATTAACACCAACTACATAAGCGAACACCAACCACATAGGAGTACACCAATAAAGAGATTCACACCTTTTCAAGGATTGCTTGCTTGTGAGCTACTTCCTCCACTGATATAGATCACAAGCCTTCCATGCACTCACTGGTAATAATAATACTAGTATCAATAATAGTAACTGATATTTTATATAGGGTTTTAAAGTTTATAAAGTCTTTTACAGAAAAGATAAAATATTCTGTATTGGAGATCTTCTCTTGGCTTGATTGAGCCTCATGACAATCCCAGGCAGTCCAGTAAGTAACACAAGTACTGTTACCCTCATTTTACAGGTAATGAAACTGAGGCTCTGGGAAGTTAGATGTTTTGTCTACATTCATACAGCTACCAATTGTCTAAGATGGAAGTTTAAACCTAGGTATTCCTGATTTCAACTTCAACACCATCTACTACACCAGGGGTGGGGAACCTGTCACATGTGGCCTTCTAGGTCCTTGAGTGAGGCCTTTTGACTGAGTCCAAGTTTTACAGAACAAATCTTTTTATTAAGGTGATCTCTTCTGTGAAGTTTGATTCAAAGGACTGCAGGTTCCCTACCCCTGTACCACACCATGCTGCTACTTTTTGAGAGCATGATGTGGCCCTCAAAATTCATCAGTTGGTGGCCAACTGACTGGAGTTGCCTAAAGAAAGGCTCACAGTCTCTCTCTGTGTTTTCTAGCTCAAAAATATTTTCCAGAGCTTATGTTCCACATAACCCTATGAGAAGTAAGGGCCACCTCCACAGCACAGGAAGGCACTGGAGAATGACATCTGTGGAGATATCAAAGTATTAGAGTAAACAAAATGAACAACACTAACCCACTTTAAATATAATTTAATTTCTCTGACTTAAAAGGTACTTTTAGATCTGGCAGCACCCCTTTCTAACTACTTTCCATTGTCTAAGAGAGGGAAAAAGAATCGGTTTACTTAAGCTCTGTATAAATAGGAGTTTGTTATCTGCTTTGAAGAAAATTAAGATTAAAAAAAGATACAGAGGCCCCCTATAGTCAAGTAAAAAGCGCTAAAGAAAAGTTCACAGCCTTAGATCAGAATACAAATTCCATCAGTCTGAATCTGTCACCTGCCAGGGACTTCTTCCTACAGAAATGGAAAGGAAAAAGTTCCAAGAACAGAGTCTCTTGCTTCTTAGTTCATGACCTTCTGAGGAAATGTCTGGCTAAACCAAATGCCACTTGAGGTTTCATTGTCGGATTAAAAGATGAATATACAACAGGATTTGTTTCCATCTACATCTCTCAGGCCTCCTTCCTTCCTACTGGTTAGCCTAGGATATTAGTATAGCCAAAGGGCTGCTGACTCTACATCTGTGATGCAAATCAAGTGGCTGGAGAGCATTATGAGAAGAGGGTACAAAAGACACGAGGAAACAAATGAGGAGTTCAGAGATCATGAGAATCATTTTGAAAAGTCAGTAAAAATGAACAACATCAAAGGACTACCTATTGTAAACAAGATCTGAGAGCCAGCACAAGCACCCACAGTTAGAAGCCACTGGCATTAGTAAAGTTCCAGGTCCAACTTCAGCAAGAACCAGGCTCTTAAAAGAAAAGAAGGAAGCATCAAGGGCTCTCTCTAAATGAGGGGCACCTCCCAGATGTGGAACTGAGACAGCAGAGCAGCAAGAAAGTACAGTGAGATCCCTCCAAACACTCCTTCAAACAGATCTAGAAAACGCGCCAGACTGAATGCTGATGGGGACACCCAGAAAAGTCACACTGAGTCCTCTGTGCAGCCTGGTTCAACAAAGGAAAACAGAGGAGGCCTACAGACACCAGGAACAAGGTCAAGCCAGCAGCGAGCAGCCATGCACACTTGCAGCAGCTCAACACTAAACCACTTTAAACATAATTTAATCTTTCTCTGATTTAAAAAGTACTTTTCCATCAGTATGAGTCGGCACAACAGGGAGAGGCTAAACACCAGGGCAAAGGTAGAACCCAGACCTAGACTAACATCCTAAGATAGGGACAGGTGCCACCTAGAAACCTGTCACCCACTACACAGCTCCAGGTCACAGAATGTGGGCAGAGTGAAAAGAAAGCTTGTACAGGGCAGTGGAATTCCTGGGGAGAGAGGCCTTGGGTTGTGCATGGGGAGAGGAGGAAGTTCAGAAGTCGGCAGCAGCCTTGGACTCCAAGCTCAGAGCAGGGTTTCCTTCTGGCATCTTGTCTAGCTTGCAGAGGAATAACCAAAGTGGGAATCCTAGACCAAAGAAGAGTCCACCCTTCTTCCACTATGAACCAACAAAACTTTCCAGCAAGCTAATAGAGGCTGAGATCAGAAGCAGTCTACTCTTGCTCAGACTCAAACCCAGGCCAGGAATTGGCAGAGCTCAGGTCAGGAGGCCAGACTTTGCCCTAGATCAGACCACTTTGGGATCCCTAGACTGTCCCTGAGATGCTGGAATAAATAACACAACACTCAATACTCCAAGAAAGCAGCAACAGGACGAGCCTAAACCTTCCTCCAAAAGTCCCATATAGCCTTAAAAGTCAAGAAGTAGGCTGGAAGAACAGAATGGGAGGGGAGTGTGAGGAGAAAGAGGAAAAAAACAAGTAGTATTATTGCATCAACTATGGGCCAGGCAGTGTGCCAAACACAAAGAACCCCATCATAACGAATTACTATAGTAGCAAGGACACTCAAGACACAAATGCAAAAGAGGAGAATGACTACAAAATATCTACAAGCAATGTCTTAGAGAAAAGAACAGCTTGGGCACAAACTCAACTACAATTCCTGGAAGGAAGCAAGAATTTAAAATGTTTTAATAAACTGAATGAGGGTAACTGAAGGGGAAAAAAAATAGAAAGTAATGAAAGCTACGGAAAGAAAGGAATGGAAAGGACATTAGCAAATTGGCACAAGAGATATAAACACCTGGTCAAACAACAAACTCCCTGAAAACTGAAATGATCAAATAGAAGCTAATGACATCACGAGGCAACAAGAAACCTTAAAGCCAAGTCAAAAGACTGAAAAAGCAGAAAAAAATGTAAGGTAACTCATAGCAAAAAATAACTTAACTAGAAAACAGATCAAGGAGAAAAATATTTAAGAATCACTGGGTCATCTGTATACCATGAACAAAAAAAAAAGAGCCTAGAGGGACACAGCCAAGATGGTGGAGAGAAGCCAGTAAGTTGCCTGGACTGTACTAGTTTCCCTCAGAAACAAATCAAACCTCTAAAAGAATTCAGGAGTGACAAAATCCACAAAAAAGATGGAGTAAAATAATTTTCCAGCCCAAGACAACTTAGAAGGACTTCAGGAAAGGTCTGTCTTACTTGGGTAAAAGGGGTGCACAGCCCAGCACAGGCAGTGTCTAGGCAAGCCAAGGTGAGTCTCTCAGCCACAGCACAGATCAGCAATCAAGCCCCTTGGTCCTCGCTCAGCAGGTCAGTGACACAGCAGGATAGCTGTGAGCCCCAGCACATCAGGCAAACTGCCAGCCCCGGAATCCAGGGCACAACAGGCATCACTAGACTGGGTCACCTTCGTGTTGTGGGCAAGCTTGCCAGCCCCACAGGGGCCGGCATAGAAAGCCAGTGACCAAACCCCTGGCCCCCAATGCAAGAAGTTTGGGACAGTGCTCTCTGTACCACAGGAGCAGAGGTCAACTTTTAAAAATGAGTAAAAAAACAAAAAAGAGCCCTGACAACAGAAAAGTATTTTGGTAACAGGGAAGAACAAAACACAAACTCAGAAGAGGGCAACAATGTCAAAATGTAGACATGCAAAGCCTCAAAGGGCAAGATGAATTGGTCTCAAGCCAAAAAAGCCCTCTTGGAAGAGCTCAAAAAGGATTTTTAATATCAAGTAAGAGAAATAGAAGAAAAATTGGGAAAAGAAATGAGAGTTATGCAAGAGAATTATGAAAAGATAGGCAACAGCTTGGAAAAGGAAGCACAAAAACTGACTGAAGAAAATAATTCCTTAAAAAATAGAACTGGACAAATGAAAAAAAAAATCCACTGAAGAAAACAACTCCTTTAAAAGTAGAACTGGCCAAATGGAAAAGGAGGTACAAAAACTAACTGAAGAAAAAATTGCTTAAAAATTAGAACTGGGCAAGTGGAAGCTAATGACTCTATGAGACATCAAGAATCAGTCAAAAAAAAAATCAAAAGAAGAAAATATAAAATACCTCAATGGAAAACCAAACTACCTGAAAAACAGATACAGTAAAGATAAGTTAAGAATGACTGGACTACCTGAAAGCCATAATAAAAAAAGAGAGCGTAGACATCACCACTCAAGAAATTATCAAAAACATTTAACCCTGATTGCCTCACAAAAGAACACTGCTTACCCTGACATCCTAGAACCAGAGGATAAAACAGTCACTGAAAGACTCCACCAATCATTTCCTGAAAGAAATCCCAAAATCAAAACTCCAAGGAAAAGTGTAGCCAAATTCCAGAACTATCAGGTCGAGGAGTATAGGGTCCAAATTCTTAGAGAAGAAGTTAAGTGAGTTACAGGAAGAAACAGAGAGCAAAATTATAATGCGGAACCTCAAAATACTGCCTCAAAAAGACTATACATATTTTTGCATATTCCTTGTTTTGCTTGGGAATAATTCCTCCTTTAATCTATCTTTCCATTAATTTCCCTTTCCCTCCAGTTTTTCTGTTGAGCAAAATTTATTTCTCTGTGTGTGTATGTGTGTGTGTGCGTGTGTATCCTTCTATCTTTGAAGAGTTCAGATTAGAATGAGATTCATTCAAATCTCAGCCCCTCCACCACAGCCCAACATGAACATGGGCGGGAAGAAAGTTAATAAAATGGATGATCAAAAAGTCCTCAAGAGGCTGGAATAAAGGAATGATTCTAACAAGGCACAATGTGTCCCTCCTCCTAACTTCCTTATTTCAAGAACAGCACAATTTTTCCATTTATTTAAGATCTCAACCCTAGAGTTATCCTTGATTCTTAATTTTGACTCAACTCCCCCATAGCCAATCCATTGCCAAGTCCTGCTAATTTTATACATCCGTTCCTCTAATCTCTACTCATACTGTAACTACTCTAAATCAAACTTCCATCATCTCTTGTCTGGATTACTACAATAAACTTCAATTACATTCAATCTTTCCCCTCTCCAATCTATTCCAAGTGAATCCCCTGCATAATAAATTTCTTCTGTGCTCCACTGCTTATGTCTAAATCACTTACCCATTTTGACTTTATCTTAGTATATACAGTGTGAGATACTGGTTTATGCTCAGACAACTTTCCAGTTTTCTAAACAGTTTCTGTTCAATACTGAATTCTTGCCCAAATAGCTAGATCTTTAGGTTTATCAAACACTAGGTTACTGTGCTCATTTGGTTCTATGCAAAATCTGTTGTACTGATCAACCTCTCTATTTTTAAACCAGTAACAAATTCTTTCGACAATTACAGCTTTATAATATAGTTTGAGATCCTGTACTGCTAGGCCCCCTTCCCATTTTTTCTGATCAGTTCCTTTAATTATCTTTTATTCCTTCAGATGAATTTTGGTTTTTTTCTTAGTTTTGCAAAGTATTTCTTTAGCAGTTTTATTGCTATGGCACTGAACAAGTAAATGAATTTAGATAATATTTTCATTTTAATAATATTGGCTCAGCCTACTCATGAACAATTTATATTTCCCCAATTATTTTTATAAATAAAAATAATTTATTTGTGAGAAGCACTTTTTTATAATTCTGTTTATATAGTTCCTGTATATGTCTTGGTAAGTAGACTTCCAAGTATTTTATGCTGTACATAAATATTTTAAATGAAATTTTTCTCTTCCTGCTGGATTTTGTTGGTAATATAGAAATGCAAATGATTTGTGTACATTCATTTTATACCCTAAAACTGCTGAAGTTGTTTATTGTTTTGATTAGTTTTTTCATTGAGTCTTCAGGGTTCTCTAAATAAGCTATCATATCAACTTCAAAAAGTGATAACTGTTTTCTCTTGGCCTATGCTTATTTCTTCAACTTCTTTTCTTGCCTTATTGCTAAAGCTAGTACAATATTGAAGAGTAATAGTGATAATGGGCAACCTTGCTTCACCTTTGATCTTATCAGAAAAGCTTTGCGCAAACCCCCATTACAGATAATACTTGCTCTTGGTTTTAGATACTACTTATTATTTTAAGGGAAATTTCATTGATTTCTATGTCTTCTAGTGTTTCTGTTTATAAACACAAGTAGATATTGAATTTTGTCAAAAGCTTTTTTTAGATTTACTGAAATAATTGTATGACTTTTGTTGTTTCTATTATTAATATGGTCAATTATGCTCATAATTTTACTAATACTGAACCAGCCCCAAATTCCTAGCATAAATTGTCAAAGTGTATGGTATTTGTGATTTACTGCTATACTCTCCTAATATTTTATTTAAAGTTTCTGTACCAATATTCATTAGAGAAATTGGTCTATAGTTTTCTTTTTCTATTCTGACTCTCCCTGGTTTAGGTATTAATATTTAGGTGTTTGTGCTGAAGAAGAAAATTGGCAGGATTCTTTCTTTGCCCATTTTTTCAAATAGTTTATACAGTACTGGAATTAATTGTTCTTTAAATGTTTGGTAAAATTAATTTGTAAATCCATCTGGGCTGGGGGTTATAAAAAATTCTAACTTAATATTTTATTTTTTCCCAACTACATGTGAAAACAATTTTAAATATTTTTTAAAATTGAGTTTCAAATTCTTTCGCTTCCTTCCTCCCCACCCCTCCCCCCAATTGGGAAAGCAAGATAGAGGTTATACATGTGTAGCCATGCAAAATGTATTTCTATATTAGTCATGTTGTGAAGAAAAAAAAAGAGGAAAAAAAACTCAAACAAAAATAACAGAGTTTTTAAAAAAGTATGCTTCAGAAAAGATGGACACTTCTGAACACAATGTGTAGTATTTGTTACATAGGTTTTCTTTCTTTCTTTTTTTTTTTTTTTGGCTAGGCAATGGGATTAAGTGATTTGCCCAGGGTCACACAGCTGGTAAGTGTTATGTGTCTGAGGCCAGATTTGAACTTAGGTCCTCCTGAATCCAGGGCCAGGTGTTCTATTACATAGGCTTTCTTGAAATTAAAATTTATTGCTGTATATTTTGAATCTTCTCTTACATTCTGCTATGCACATGGCAATGCTTTTTTTTTCTTTTCTCACTTTGTATTTAAGTTTTAGTACTTAAGTTTAAAATAAATTAAGGAATAGGGGCAGCTAGGTGGCACAGTGGATAGAGCACTGGCCCTGGAGTCAGGAGGACCTGAGTTCAAATTCAGCCTCAAACACATAACACTTACTTGCTGTGTGAGCCTGGGTAAATCACTTAACCTCACTGCCTAGCAAAAAAAAAAAAAAAAAAAAAAAAGGAAAGAAAGAAAAAAAGAAATTAAGTTCAATATGCATTCAGGCTCTTTCAGTTCTGTCTCTGGAAGCAGATAGCATTTTTCATAAGTCCTTCAGAATTGTCTTAGTTCACTGTATTGCTGAAAATAGCTAAGTCACAGTTGATCATCATGTAATATTTCTGTTACTATGTACAATGTTCTCCTAGTTCTGCTCACTTCACTCAGCATCAGTTCATACATATCTTTCCAGGTTTTTCTGAAACCATTCTGCCCATCATTTCTTATAGCACAATAGTATTCCATCACAATCATGTATTACAACTGATTCAGCCATTCCCAATTGATGGATATTACCTCAATTTCTAACTCTTTGCCACCATAAAAAGAACTGCAATAAATATTTCTGTACAAATAGGTCCTTTTTCCATTTCTTTGATCTCTTTGGTCTAATAATGTTATTGCTAGATCAAAGGTTATATAGTTTTATAGATCTTTGGGCATAGTACCAAATTGCTCTCCAAAATGTTTGTTGGATCAGTTCACAACTCCAAAAATTTGTCAGTGTTCTGATTTTTTCTCACGTACTCCAAAACATTTATCATTTTCCCTTTCTGTCATATTAGCCAATCTGATAGGTGTAAAATGGTACCTCAGAGTTGTTCTAATTACATTTCTCTAATCAATAGTTATTTAGAGCATTTTTCATATGATATAGATAACTTTAATTTCTTCTGGAAACTTCCTGTTCATATCCTTTGACCATTTGGGAAATGACTCATATTCTTATAAATTTGTCTCATTCTCTATATATCTGAGTATATATATATTCTATATGTAGAATAGTTTAATGTATATTTTATATATAGGATACATATGTACTTGAGCATGTATGTATTTTACATATATATGAGAAAGGAAGCCTTCATCAGAGACATTTGCTATAAAAAATTTGCCCTCAGCTTCTTGCTTTCCTTCTAATCTTGACTGCATTGGTTTTGTTTGTGCAAAATCTTTTTAATTTAATGTAATCAAAATTATCCATTTTATATCACATAATTCTCTCTATCTCTTGGTTGGTCATAAATTCTTTCCTTATCCATAGATCTGACAAGTAAAATATTCCATGCTCACCTAATCTGCTTACGGCATTATCCTTTATATCTAATTTATACACTCATTTTGACCTTGATATGTGGTGTGAGATGACGCAGAAACTATACCTAGTTTTTTACCAAATTGCTTTCTAGTTTTCCCAGCAATTTTTGTCAAATAGTGAATGCTGATGATTTATGTGGATTTATTGTATAGAAGCTGCTAGATCTTGTATTATCCTGATTATGGTTTCACAATATTTGAATTGTTTGCTTCTGGCTGTTTGCAGTATTTTCTCCTTAATCTGGGAGCTCTGGAATTTGGTTGTAATATTAGTGGGATTTTTCATTTTGGGATTCTTTTAGGAGGTGATGGGTAGATTCTTTCCATTTCTATTTACTCTCTGGTTCCAGGATATCAGGGCAGTTTTCTTAAATAATTTCTGGAAACATGCTGTTTAGTCTCTTTTTTTGATCATGGCTTTCAGGTAGTCTCAGTAATTTTCTTAAATTGTCTCTCCTCAATCTGTTTTTCAGTTCGGTTGTTTTTCCAATGAGATATTTCCCATTTTCTTCTATTTTTTTTTTCATTCAGAATTTTCATTTTGTTTTATTGTTTCTTGATGTCTCATGGAGTCGTGAACTTCTACTTGCACAATTCTAATTTTTAAGAAATTTTTTTCTTCAGTGAGCTTTTGTACTTCTTTTTCCATTTGGCCAATTCTGTTCTCTAAGGTGTTTTCCTTTTTTTAAAGTATTTTTTGTGCCCCTTTTAACAAGTTTTTGATTCTCATTTCATATGTTTTTTGCATCACTTTTATTTCTTCTCACAGTTTCCCTGCTGATTTTTAAAATCCTTTTTGAACTCTTCCAGGTATTCCAGGTAGTCTTTTTGGGGTGCTGTCCAATTCACATTTTTCTTTGAGGCTTTGCATGCAGCTTCTTTGATTTCATTGTCTTTTTCTGGATTCGTTCCTTGATCTTTCGTTTCCATATTACATTTCTATGGTCAGATTCTTTTTTTGTTGTTTGCTCATTTCTTCAGACCATTTCTTGACTTCTGACTTTTTGTTAAAGTTGGGCTCTGCTCCTGGCATGGGGAAGGCAGTGCCAAACTTCAGATTTTTTGTATTCCTATTTTCAGAACTAGTTCCAGGGGTCTGAAAGCTTTAAGTTCTAAGGTGAGATGATCTAAGGAAAGGCGTGGTTACAATTCTCCTGGCCTTTCTTCTGGCCCATGAGCCTCCACAAGCACTTTTACACCCCAAAACTGCAACTAGGATCCCTGCTTCCCCGTGGCTACAAGTGATAGTACTCTTCTCCGCACTGGGCTCGAAACAAGGGTTCCTACTCTCAAAAGTGATCACAAGCTCTCCTCTTTGCCCTGGAACTGTGACCAGTGCTCCTGCTTCCCAACAGTTGCAAGCACTACTGTGTTAGTATTCCATTCTGACCTGGAACTGTGTATAGGCAATGCAACAGGGTCGTACACCCAGTGCTAGTAAAAGATTGCCTGTAATCTTCTTCTGACCACTTGTGAGACACCCTCCCACCATCTAGGGGCTGAGAGTTCCAGAAGCTGCTGATACCCAAGGCAGCTTGTGCTATGCTCTTGGGGCCAAACACCACCTAATGAGATGGACTTTTCCTGCCAACCTCTGAAATTGTCTTGGGCTAGAAAATGGTTTCACCCTAACTTTTTGTTGGTTCTCCCACTCCAGAATTAGATTTCAAGTGTCATGTTAAAGTGGTTTGCTGGGGAATTTTAGAGAACCCAAATGCGTTCCTATTACTCTACCATCTTGGCTATATCCTCTACCTTCTCCTTTTCTTAATCAAATTAAGTGATGGCTTATACACTTTATTATTTTTTATTCTTCAAAAGACTAGCCCTTGGTTTTACTTAATAGTTCAATTTTTTTTTAAACTTTCAATTTTGTTAAACTTTCCTTTGATTTTTGAGACTTTTTTGTGTTATTTTGTGTACTTTTAATTTTTTTGATTTTCTAATTTTGTTTTAGTTGCATGCCCAATTTGCTGATTTGTTCTTTTACTGATGAAAGACTTAATAGATATAAGTACTGCTTTGGCTGCATCTCACAAATGTTGCCTCACTGTCATTATCTTTGATGAACTTATTGTTCTATGATTTGGTCTTTTACCATGCATTATTTAGGATTTAAGTTACTTCATTTCCAACTAATTTTTAATCTTAATTTCAAAGGTTCTTTATTAAATGTAATTTTTGTTGCATTATAGTCAATAAAAGACACATTTAATATTTTTTTTTCCTGTACTGTTTTGTGAGGTTTTTATGTCCTAATATATAGTCAATTATTTTGAAGGTGACATGAACAGCAGAAATACAGGTAGACTGCTTTCTATATCCATTCAATATTCTTCAGACGTCTATCATACCTATTTGCTGTTTTTTTAAAAACTGCATTTAGGCCCTTCACTTCCTTCTTGTTTATTTTTTGGCTTGACTTATTTAGGTCAAAGACAGGGTAAACTGAGGTCCCCACCATTATAATTTTGCCATCTATTTTTTCCTACAACTCATTTAACCTTTCCTTTAAGAATTCAGAGGCTAGGGGCAGCTAGATGGCACAGTGGATAGAGCACCAGCCCTGGATTCAGGAAGACCTGAGTTTAAATTTGGCCTCAGACACTTGACACTTACTAGCTGTGTGACCCTGGGCAAATCACTTCACCCCACTGCCTCGAAAAAATATACTAAATTAAATTAAAAAAAAAAAAAAGAATTTAGAGACTATGCCATTTGGTACATATATTTTCAAAAGCAGTAATTACTACCTTGATTCCTAAAGCTACCTATCTATGTCCTTGAATTGAGCTCAGGAATTGAGCTTTTCCTCTGAGTTAATTTAAAGTTATAATTAAAAGAAAAGTTCTCTCTCATCCTGGTAGTGCCTGGTATACTTCCAGGACATGGTTGTTATCTTTAGGCTCCACAAGTTAACTTGGTACCAACCCCAAAAGATATGTCATCTGTCCTTGCCTGCTCTTATGCAATTAGGGGAGTTTTTAATCTCTTCCACAGAGACAAGAAGTCTTGTAGTTTTGATCCCCTAACAAAGATTACAAGATGTAGATGGGTCCCATAAAACTAACATTCCTTAACTGACAGGGAGGGGCAGTAATTAGTCTTCTGTGAATGCCAGCCCACCTTTCTTAGTATAACCAATCATAATGTCCCTGCTGCCATGATAATGTCAACGTTGCCATCAATCATACTGTTTTCCATCTGTGTTAGTCCCTGTTTTTTGTTCTCTTCTACTTCACAAAACTACATGAAGGCTAGTAAGCACTACCATGTGGTCTTTGGTCACTGAGAGAGGCCACTGATCCTATTTGTTGTTTACTGCTAGCCTAGATAAGAGGCAGCTAGATGGCTTGGTAGATAGAGTGCTAAGTCTGAAGTCAGGAAGACCTGAGTTCAAATTCGACCTTAGACACTTACTAGTCACGTGACCCTGGGTAAGTTATTTAACCTCAGTTTGTCTTAATCCACTGGAGAAGAAAATAGCAAACCACTCCAATATCTTTGCCAAGAAAAACCCATGGACAATATGGTCCATAGCAGGAGTGGGGAACCTGTAGCCTCAAGGTCACATGTGGCCCTCTAGGTCTTCAAGTGCAGCCTTTTGACTGGGCCCAAATTTTACAGAAGAAATCCTTTTATTAAAGAGACATGTTCTGTGAAGTTTGGATTTAGCCAAGGGGCCACATGTGGCCTTGGGGCCACAGGTTCCCCACCTCTGGTCCATAGGTTCAGGAAGAGTCAGACATAACTAAACTACTGAACAACGAGTTAGCCTAACAAATTGATCGTGCTAGGAACCTCATCTCTAAGTTTACCTTAATTTTCAAATGTAGCAATTGGCGACCACGAAGGGATTGGGGGGCCCCCCATAAGACCAATCCCTAAAATAGCACCCCCCCTAAAGAAAAACCCCAAGAAAGCTCATCATGGAATTTTTCACCCGGGGTTTTTCCATGAAAGACTAAAAGCAGGGACCTGATTCTCACTCCTGGCTCCAATTTCTTCTGAGCTAAAGGTAAACTCTCCCCAACACTGTTGAGAAAGTTACAATTTTGTTCATCTGTCTTGGGGTACTATCTTGTATTTAGTGTGACAATTTGGAAATAATTGACAATATAAAGCCTAGGCAATCCCCTTAAGGAACCTAAACCGATGAAGAATTCCCTCTCCAAGCAGGGCTCTCAATTTATGCTGAGAGGGTATTTGGAAAAATCTTTTCTTCTTCCAGGGGGCGGGGCTCTTAGTTTATGCTGAGAGGGACTGATACCCCTCTTCTGGGAAGTCTTAAACCTCAGAGAATTTACTTTCTCTGATGGGGCTCCTGGTTTCAGGCCAGAAGAGTGCTTAAACTTTGAAGATTTCCTTTTTCACGGGGGCGCCTGATTTTAAACTGAGAGGGATACTTCCCATTAAAGGGTAGGGAAACTCATCTTCCCAACTGAGGAAAAAGGGAGCAACCAAAATATGGCCTAAACAATTTTTCTTAGGAGCTCCATTACAGAGGGTGTGTGTCTCCTCTTCTTGTTTCTGCGCCTACAGCATGATCTCTGGAGACATCTAGTGACCAAAATGAGAACAACAACCCACTTGTAAAACTTAACTGAGACTTGTGGGTGACACCACAAAAGTCCATCAGCCCTGTGTTTGATTATCTGTGCTTCTGTGTGTGTATAGAAAATTGTGTGCATAGAGATAAGAAGGAAAATCCGTGCTGACAATGCTTCTCTGTATCTGTCTGTATCATGTAAACTAACTTCCCCCCCCCCAGGGAAAGAATGGGAATATTTCTGAGAAGTTTTCCAAGTCTTCAGAAAGACAGTCTCTTTACTATGAATTTCTAAACTGTGGTTTCAATGTTTTTATAAATGCTGAAATATTTCAGTGAGTACTGCTTTGCAGAATTTGTTTTAAGAAAAAGAAAAAATTAGTAGAAATAAGAGAAGTCAAGTAGATTTGAGAACAGTGCCAGATGTTTTTTCTCAGTGCTTCCCTTCCCCAAATCAATTTAAAAAGACAAAAGGTGGGGCAGCTAGGTGGCGGAGTGGAAAGAGCTCTGGCCTTGGAGTCAGGAGGACTAGAGTTCAAATTCAGCCTCATACACATGACACTTAGAAGCTGTGTGACCCTAGGCAAGTCACTTAACCTCGATTGCCTCACTGAAAAAAGGAAAAAAAAAAAAAAGACAAAAGGAAACTCCTAGGACTATCAATAGCTCCAGGAACTCACTCCTTTTGTTGATAAGGCACTTAGGAGTAGATAAAGTTTAAATTTCTTCAACTCAGGGAAGCAATTTGAAGGTAAGTGAAGCTTAAATCTGGGTTAATTTTTACTTGCTTTTAAGCAGCTTGCCTTTAAGTAGTTAAATTTTTCTAACAACTTTGAGAATTGGTTTTGAATATTAGAAATTATAAATCCCAGTTTAACTGGGTCCCCAAACTGAAGTCGGTATATTATTCTCACTTGTTCTGTCTACCCCAAAATTTGAGGTATCTATTTTCAGAAGGACCTCTTAACCTTTTTTATAATAGACTGTGCAAAAATGCTAGGCAGTATGCAGGACTAGATGCATTCAAACCATTTGCTGCTAAAAAAAATTCTAAGATTTGCTTTTGTTAATTAATCCCTTCCAGAAATCAGATGGTATTTGTATGTTTTCCACCTTCATTGGCACAAAGAACCAAAACAATCCAGAAAGACAGTAAGTCTCCTAATTTATTTTATGCTGGACTTTATGATAGTGCTAAGAAGTGTATGTGTGTGTATATAAATATATATATATATATCTATATGGAGAGAGAGAGAGAGACAGAGAGAGACAGAGAGATATGGTTTGATTTTTTTTTTTTTGTTTTTGCTAAGAAGTATTTTTGTAAGCACCGTCCAGGGTGGCACGAGAAATGCTTTTTATGTTGTCACCCAGTATTTGACATCAGGACAGTGTATATAGGAATTACATCACTGGACTTCTGTGTAAAATAGAACTGAATCAAGAATGCTCTATACTGGCCTTGTATGTGATCACTATATAGTGTCAAAAGCTAATGGTTGGGGGCAGCTAGGTGGTGCAATGGATACAGCACCGGCCCTGAAGTTAGGAGGACCTGAGTTCAAATCTGACCTCAGACCAAACACTTGACACTTACTAGCTGTGTGACCCTGGACAAGTCACTTTACCCCAAGTGCCTCATTAAAAAAAAAAAAAAGACATTTAATAGGGTAGAAGCTGGTGATGCCATTGTTTTATTGTTAATCACATAATGTAAAATTGTTATTTGTTATCTGGAATACTGTTATCCAGAATGTCTGTCAGATATTCAATTGAATATGTTTCAAAACAGATAATTATCTACTTCAGTACAGTGGAGTAAAATCTCATTGTCTGCTAACTTAGCAAGCCAAATTCTATGGTTCTCACTTAGCTGTATAGAGGGGTGACTGAATAAGATTTAATTGCTGTCAAGCATTATTTGATCATCACTTCTGAAAATCATTAAAAGTGTTAAATAAAACAGGTTGAATGGAAGATACAAATTAAAAGTTTGCCACAGTCAGCATTTTTCTTTAGTTTTGAGTCATCTATCAGGTATTCTCAGTATATGTAAAATCCACAGCATTTAAAATGCTTCCATTTGGAAATATATACCCAAACTAGATTAAATTGGAGTTCTCTTTTAAAGTAAACTGTAGTCTGAATTTAAAAGAGGTACCTATATAAGTCAGAAGACTTCATTACAGAAGTTATACACACCTAGCTATAAACAGTACTTTACAACACTGAGAATAGCTTATATTGAAACATACAATTATTATTTTATAGGAATCTAAAATATGGGCAATGTGTTAAAATAACATTAAAGTAGTTAAGAATAATTAAGTGTCTTTAATCACCCCTTTTGAAAGATAGATAATTAAAACCGGGTATTTTAGTAATATAGGTCTTAGACATTTTCATTAGTTTGATGGAGTTTATAAATTATGTGACCTCAGCTACAATGAGATGTATTTGCCCTCTATCTGTATCTGTATCCTAAACTGTAAAAGGGATAAGATATGAGTTGTAAGGGATCATTATATACAATGTTTAGATAAACATTTCATGTTTCATGTTAATGGCAACTGTTACAGTTATCATTCAGATTGCTATATAAATATCAGCAAAAACCACAAGTCAAGCTAAATGCTTATCTCAGTTTCTCCAATGAAGTTTTACACTTTTCTGGACTCCTAGTTTTCTAAAATTAATTCAATGATGATCATGTACCTGTACTTTACATTTAGGACTAAAACTTAAATTGCTTTGGACAACAATTTGAGATTTAACCAGGCATCACATCATTTGGTAAAATTTTTATTTTAATGCTATAATATATTTTACACTTTCCTGGACTGCAACAATGTGAAGTTTAGAAATAGCTGCTTATTTGAAGTAACTCCAAGTAAGCCAGCTGAAAAATAGTTGAAAACAATCATATGAGGAAACTTTGTATGATGCAGTTCAGGGGTACCATGACTATATAAAATAGAAATAATTACCCCACGAATTTTTTAATATAAGCTAATCAAAAGCAATGGGCTTTGAAATGTGAGGTACTGCCAGCTAATGGACCTTGGGAAAACTGAGATTCAAATGTTACTACTAGTTATTATAAATCCAGATCTGATTTGGTCAAAATCTGTCCAAGAACTAATACATAATATACTTTATTTACTTGAATGAGTTTCTTGAAAAGGTATCTGGCTAAATTGATGCAACCTGATTGGTAGTAAGTTTCTTTCATGTTTTAAATGCATTCTTATATTGTAAAACTTGATAACATCATCACTGTTTAGAAAAATAAGTTCTCTTCTAATTCAGGTACTGTTGGGTTATAAATTCAACTATTCTTTGAAAGCTGTTAAAAATGTCATTGGAAAAAAGAAAAAAAGAAAAAAAAGAAAAAAAAAGAAAAAAAGGGGCAGCTACCTGTGTGACCCTGGGCAAGTCACTTAACCTCATTGCCTAGCCCTCCCCCCCAAAAAAATGTCATTGGAATCATATTAATAGTTTCAAAGATCTCTTAGGTTGAGACTTGCTTCTTGGGCACAGCTATAAGATCTTATCAGCCCTGCTGGTGAAACAACGTAAGATTCTAAAATGCTTAAGCCTGAGAAATAGTACTGGGGCGACGTGCCAACCTTCAAAATTCGAGGAACTAGTTCCATACCCAGTTAGAATGGGAAAATTTACACATCTGATTACACTAAAAAGTAAATTTCACTTAGACTTATTTTTTAGTTCTATTAGTCACTGATTTGAGTCACCTTAGTAGCCAAGTCTCTAAGCTTATTTCCTCCTCACCTAAAAGCTGCAGCTACCATCGCCCCTTCAGTTGAAAAGGTTTGTGACCTGGTCTTGGGAGCTCCACTTGTACTGCAGTGTCCCCATGATGCTGAGACCCTTTTACACAGGCCCCACATCTAAAACCTTTTATAATTAGAAGTCTATGTTCATCCAGATAAAGAACTGATAGACTTTGAAAGCAGATCAGAGCATACTATTTTCACTTAACTTAATTTTTTTGTGTTTTTTTTTCCTTTAGGTCTGTTTTTTTCTTCCACAGCTGTGACTAATATGGAAATATGTTTCACATAATTGCAAATATATAAGCTATATCAAATTGCTTACCATGTTAGGAAGAAAGGAAGGGAGGGAGGGAAGGAGAAAATTTTAGAACTCAAAATCTCGTAAAAACGAATGCTAAAAACTGTCTTTACCTATAATTGGAAAAAATAAAATAACATTTAAAAAAAAAAAGTCTATCTCATTCCCAAGCTACTGCTCAAAAGTTAACTGAAATAATTTTGCTCACCAGTCTTAGAGTTAACTTAGCTAATTTTAAATACCTTATAGTAAAAACATTTTCTAGTAAAATCAGCAAATATTTAGATGCCTTAAGTAGAATTCCACAACTGAAAGAAGATATTTACAAAATACCTTTAATAAGCTTAGAATTGATACTTCTAACATACTCTAGGTTGTAAATGTGTACAAACTGACCCCCACGCCAGGAATCTTTTGCTGCCTCCTCACCTCCACCTTCTGAGATTCATAATTTCCTTCAAGGCTGAATCAAGTGGTAACTCAAAAGGCCTTTCCTTCAGCCTTTAGTGACCATTTCCATATCAATTTACACTCATGATTTATCTTATATTTCCTTCTCTCTCTCTCTCTCTCTCACACACACATACACACACACACCCCATGAAATCATGGATGTGAATTTCTTCCTCTTGAATTTTTATCCTTAGAACCTGGCACACAACATAGTGGGCACTTAATAAATGCTTACTGATTGATTAAATAATAAGCATGTTTTCCATGTTATTATTTGAGTGCAAAAATCTTACCTAACAACAGTTACCTTGATCATTTAGAACCCATAAAACTCTATATTTTAAGACAGATATGATGAGCAGTGAAAGGTCACACAAAGTAGTGTAAGTATTATCTCATTTCACAGATTAAGAAACAGGCTTGAGGCTAAACAACTTAGATTCAAGGTATTGCTTTCCAGTACACTATGTAATGATTGTTTTGGCTAACTGCTCATTTTATTTGTCTCTACCCCTGTAAGTGAGATTTAGATTTTTCCCCAAATATATACCAGATCTTACTACAAGAGCCCAATAGCTATTATAATGGAGTTGATAGTCATTCATCATTTGAAATACTTATTAAACAATTTTAATACATAAGGCCCTGAACTAATCATTGGCACCTCCCTAGCCTTTTCTAGTAACAATTTTTTCCATTCACCTCATGCTTTGGTCATACCAGATTCTTCTTATCCATTAAACCTATATTCTAGCATCTCTGTACCTTTAGTCATGCTTTTGTTCCCCTATGACTTCTCTCCCCATATCAACCTGTTGACATCTTTTCCATACAATAAAACATGAGTCAAATGATTCTTCTCCAAGTCTTCCTTGATCCCAACTGATGACCTTCTACCCTCAAACAGAACATAGCATGTTGTTTTACATCTTTCTACTGCACTTATATTACTGTGTGTTACAGTTACCTGGAATTTCATCTGATCTCTCTACTAAACTGTAAGCTCCATGACGGATCGAACCATATCTTGTCTAAAGTCTGAAAAATATATCCAATACCTAATAAAATGTTCTGTATGTAACACGCATTTAGTAATGTCTGATGAACTGAAACGAAGTTCCAGACTTACAAGACTTAAAACAAAAAACAAGAACAAGTTGGAAAAATTAATTAATTAATTAATTAAAAATAATTTTTAAAAAAAGTTGCCATTCCCAAGTAGATCACAGAACACAAAAAATGATTAAGTGTTGGTAGGTCAACTCTAGCAAAATCTAATTACTTTTCCCAGCTCCAACCCTCCACCTCTAATTAGTTACAGTAATAGAATAGAAATGACAGACTTACTCCAAGACTGTCAGACTCAGTTGATCTATTACCTAGTTTCACTTAACTATTTTACCCATTTTTTCCCTTGTTAAAAGAGGTGGCTTGTTGTAGAGGAGAGAGCATATATATATATATATGTATGTATATAAAAACAAATTAAGGTGATGTAAAATTTTAAAAAATCAATTAAAATTAAGCTTTCAAAAAAAAAAACCGTAGATTGAAAAGACAGGTATCTGGATTCAGCCAACCAAATTTAATGAGTACTTACCTTCACAAATGCCATTGGAACCATTGCAGGTAGCATTGTCAAGGTGTGGTCTAGAAGAATCATCTGGTAAAGGATGTTTTATGTAGCGGCTAAAAAAAAAAATGGCAGTTAGTTGTCACATTTGTGGTATATGTCTATACCTAAATGCATACAATTTTATAACTGGCTTGATTATCAGCCATTTCATGTATACCACTGTAGCCTTATGCCTCTGCTCAGTAGTGAGTATGAACCAGGACAAGTCAAATTATTTTCTTAACCAAGAACATGGTTTCTAAGGGACAAACATGTTAAAGGTCCTCTGGCAGCCAAGTGAAAGCATTTCCCCAGAACATCTGGCCTAACTTGAAACTCTCCTAAATGGTATCTTTATCCAATTTTACTGGAGGAGACGTGTTAGTTATTAAAATACTTGAAGACTCCAGATGAAATACTTTGCAATATTGTAAAAACAGGTTAAGGGGAACCAGATTATGGAAACCTTAAACAACAGGCCAAGGGGGTTACTTAGGCAACAGGGAATGAATGAAAATTTTTAAATCATCAAAATGATTTGTCCAGATTGTATATAAAAAGAACATTAGTCTTGCAGCATGTAATACATAGATTAATTGGATGAATGGGCGAAGAGAAGAGAAAATAGAGGAAGGAAGAATAATTACGAGATTAGTTCAGGTAAATGACTTTGAAATGTTCGTGTCCATATGATATGGAGACTTGAGGAACATGTATGGTCTCATTAAGAAGTCTATAGTCTTCATGAGGACCTGAGTTCAAATCCAGCCTCCGACATACTCATTAACTGTGTGACTCTGGGCAAGTCACTTAACCCCAAATAGAAGAAGACGACGAAGAAGAAGTAGTCTGCAGTCTTACATTTTGGGGGAAAAAAAGCTTAGTCACTTTCTAATAACCTAATTCCACAACTTTTATATAAACAGCTACAGGGAGAAAGACTAAATTTTTAACTATGCTACCATTTTCCCCCAAGCCCTCCAAAAAGATCACAACCTAGAAATCTCTTCAATCAGATGATTTCCAAGTACCCAGAGGAGTCCTTTAATCAGTATAATGAAGCAATCATGGATGATTTCATCAGCTACTATCCTAAGAAATAGACAATAATCTACTTTATAGCTTACCCTGATATTTAGCAAACGTTTTCTACATGGCAAAGTGATCTTCTACAACAGAAGAATTCCTTGAGTTATGAAGCAAAAAGGAAACCAAGAAATAACTTCTAATGTATTCACAACTGACCACTGAGAAAACTGAGTCACTTGGCTTCCTACCTTCCATATGATAATCAATAACATCGGCAATTCATATATCCTCCCATGACAAGTGATGAAGAATTTCTAAAATGTACAGAAAATGTCTCAAAGAGAAAGATCAGGACAGCCAAGTCTTTCACTTTTGATCATCATTACAACATTGCTGTTACTGTGTACAATGATCTCCTAGTTCTTCTCACTTCACTTTGCATCGGTTCATATAGGTCTTGCCATGTTTTTCTGAAACCAACCCACTAATCATTTCTTATAGCAGAGTAGCACTCCATCACAATCATATACCTCAACTTGTTCAGCCATTCCTCAAATGAGGGATATCCTCTCAATTTTCAATTATTTGCCACCACAAAAAGAGCTGCTATAAATATTTTTGTACATATAGGTCCTTTTTTTTTTTTTTAAAACTCTTGGGTGCTGGTGGTAATCCAGGGTTGAGGATTGTAAGGTTAGAAATGATAAAAAGTCTCAAATCTCACAGATTCCAGGGTGGTGAATAAATAATCACTAAAATGGTAGAGTATGGGGTGAAAAGACCAGGCCATAATGAGAATAAGAGTTGGTTTAAGGGGATTATGTGGGAAATGCAGAAAGACAGAAGGTTGTGGGTCAGAGAATAACATTTCAAAGTTCAAGATCTTGGGTGGGTTGCAATTCCTGTCCTGTCAAACATGACACATGGCTGTAACCATGCCATGTAGAAGTGGGACCAATGTCTCTGGAACTGATAAGGTTAAACAATTTTCCTACCTTTTCTTAAAATGTCCTACCTCCCTTTACCTTCTAAATTCTAGTCAAGTCTTTATAAACCAACTCTATAACACCTCTTCCACAATGCCTTTCCTAATACTCTCAAACCTCTGAACCTCAAATAGCACTCTTTGCTCCTCTCCAATGGACTAAGGCATTACTATGTTCTTCTATATGTATGTCACATCCCTCTATTAGAGTGTAAGCTCCACGAAGCAAGGATTGCCTCTTATGTACAGACTTTGTACCTATCCAAGCACATTGGTATTCACAGAGTGGATGATTAATATTGATTTAACTAAAAAAGAAAGGATAAAGGATTTCCCAGTACTTAAAAAGTACACTAGGAGAGAACCAAGACTCTAGTCTCCCATATACCAATAGGTACTTGGTCAGGATGCTATTCCCCCTCTCAGAAATAAAATAAAATAAAATAAATGCAATATAAAAATATATGAAAAAGGATATAAAATGGATCTACATGCGAATTTAAATACACAATTCAAACTAAAACAACAATCTGAATGTTCAATACACACCTGATACGCTCACAGATAACCTGGTACAAGTAGTCAAGGGTTAATTTGTGCTTTGGGACAGAGATTAACAATGGTTGACCATACAGAACTGTCCCAGAAGATGTGCTTGTCTGCCTGATTTTCCTTTCTCTGAAGTAAACTGGAAAAGTCACACATTCTGATCCATCATCTGTTGTATTGCAGACTTCATATCTGTATTGATCATAAGAGAGAATAAATTCAAAATATGGAGCCTAAAAGCATACATTTGAAGGTTAGGAGTGTGGCTATCTGGAATAGACCATACTAATGATGAAACATGCTAGTCACCTCCTGATAGAGAGATGACCAGAGAGCAGAACCAGACATATATAGTTTTGGACATGGCCAACAAGGAATTTTGTTTTACTTGACTATACATGTTTGAAACAAGTTTTGTTTTTCTTTTACTCTCAATTGGTGGGGGGAGTTGGCATGGGAGGGAGAGAAGGCAGATTTTTGCTGAACATATGTATAGGTGTATATGTATATTAAGTATGTACATGTATGCATACACATATACATTTAAAAAGAACAAATCATTCTTCAGTTACTATAATTCAGGGCAGGTACAAAAAAAGAGACCGTAAGAAGAGATTATAGGGGTCAGGTTAGTGAACTTGAAGACTTTTTGTCGGTGAAAGTCTACTAAATTCTGAAGCAGCCTCCAAACATTAAGGCCAAAGCAGATCCCTGATTTCCACGATCATTATCTGTCCAGCTTTTACTTCTGACACAATCATATATACAGCTTTTCCACGCATAAAGGAAAAGGTAAAACAGATAGAGGGGCCAGGAGTTGCCTGATAAGCCTCTTATTTTCTCAGTAGGTTAGAGTTCTATTTAAAGACTGAAGTCCCAGTCTTTGACCAAAATTGTTTTCTATGTAATAGGTTTATAACATTAATTATGGATCACTCTTCAAAACAGGAAGCAAACTGGACAAATTATTATTTGCTTTATTTTAAAAACCAAATTGTAACATGATTATGTACTTTTAAAAAAATCAGTGAATAAAATCAATATTTACAAATCTACAAAACTGTCCTGGACTTGTCATTTATCTGACTTAGTGAGATATAAAGAAGTAAGATTTATTAATGTTTTTTCATAAAATGTAAATAAAATTGATAATTACTTGTAGTTTTCCCCTCTTCCTCTAGAGAGAGATCTGACCTTATTGATTCAATTGCTGAAACCCAAAATAAAAAACCCTAACATAATAAGCAAATCCAATAACAAAGAGGTCTGGTTACAATCTAAGCAAAAAGTAACAAAATGTTAATTCATTAAAATACTATGTATGGATGTGTTAGAAGCCAGTATCTTCATAAATCAAAACTGTCAGGCTTCTCTGAGAGAAAAAAAAAAAGTCCCTCCTCAAGCAGTTTGTTTGATCAACAGCCTGATCATCTGCTCTGACCCACACAATGCAGGCAAAGCTGTAAGTTCCTTTAACTCAATACACTGGTTTCAAGAAATTAATTTTCAATCTTGGATAGTAGTGATTACTGTTTCTTTACAGAAGGAGTTTCAGAAATTTTCTCTAAAAAATGCTTTTGTAAAGAGAGGAGAGTATATTCTGTTCAGTGTATTCACCTGCAAAGACATTCAAAGCAGAAGCAATTTACTACATACAAGTTAATGACTATTCTTTTTTTCCCTCAGAGAAAAAGGCAATCATTATGCCCCAATTCAAACTTTCCTAGCTATGATACGTAGCTGATTTAGAAAGGCAGGGCAACAAACTGAGTTGGCACTGTTTTTCTCTTCCCCTAATATCTACTGTAAAAATAAAAATAAGCATTACATTTAATATGTGTATATGTATATATACATGTACATAAATCCCATCACAAGTCATGTGTAAGGGGGGAGGGGACAAACAGAAGAGCAGTTTACTCAAATCTTTGAATTTTCTAAATTTTCGAGGTAGTGGAAATGGGATTTTTTACTCAAGGAAGATATACCAGAATTCACAGAAACATAAAACCAGTAGGGACCTCAGGGATCAACTGAGTACAACTTAGTAATTTGTTAGATTAGGAAAGAACAGTAAGAAAAAACAGCAAGGTTGTGGCCAAATCAGGACTTTCAGTTAAATGTTCTTTCCACTCTGCCATGATTTCACATCTTCATCTTTCTTCATTTCTCTTCCTCTGATCAGATTGATAGCAACACAACCTTCTAGTCAAACATATTCTTGACAGCAAACAGTAAAATTTAAATGTAGGTGAATTCTAAATATTCCATCTTAAAAGAGTTAAATGCTAACCTTAGAACATAAAATGTTCCCTAAGACATTCCAGTTTCTAAGCATCATGCTAACAAAGCCCTTGTCCTGTTGGGCTCTGCAGCACCCAGCAGTGCCCTGGCATCTATCCACAGCTGTCCATTACTGCCCCTAAAATACACCCACTGGTATACTATCACGTCAAATATGCCAACAAATTAAATCTGATAATGAACATGAGGACAACCACAATCAAAACTTCTGGCATATGTTCTCTGTAACATAAGATTACAAATAGTTGGATACTCACACAAAGATGTCATCCCGGGTCATAATATGATTTAAACCTTCATCCATTTGGAAAATTTTGTGGAACCGGTGATTATACACATCTGTGACCACCATCTAGGAGTCAATAACCACAGAAAGATTATAGGTTTGAGAGCCTACCATTAGCTAAAACAAACATAAAGTAATAATAGTCCCTTTTCTCAGTAAGAACATTACAGCTTACAAAGCGCTTTCACACCCATTATCTCACTGAATTCCCACACTAACAGGGGTAAAGCAGGCTGGGCTGGAGTTAACACCCTCATTTTATAGATGAGGAAACAAGTCCCAAGAGACAAAGTAAATTGTCCAAGGTGACCCTTGTTCTAATTCCAAATCCAAGTTCTTTTAATTATACCATACTGCTCCAAGGAAGAAAATGCTTTCAAAGTTTGACCACCAGAAGTGGCACTTACAGGGTACCAGGTTATGGGAACTTAAGCCAGTTGACTTTACCCTCCCAGCTACATCTGGAGGTTCTTTCACCACAAACCCTCAGGAGCCACCTCACAGTTCCAGTCACCCTAAGCCCAAGATAGTGACATTAGTCAAAGAAAACTGGATGTTTATATGAAAAAGGTTTTGTTTATGAAACTGAAGTGACAATGTATAATCAATATCATATTGCTTGCATTCTCAAGGGGTAGGGAAAGGGCAGGAGGAGGGAGAGAATTTGGAACTCAAATTTTTAAAAAACGAATATTAAAAAATTTTTTTAATGTAATTGAGAAACATTTAACCAAAATTAATAAAAATACAGTTTTTAAAAACATGGAAGAACACAAATGAAATTATAGCCTATTTCCTTTCAAATAAACACAGTATGGCTGGCCTACTGAATCTAGAGGGACAAATTTAATCAGCAGCAAGCTCAGAATAAAAGGCAATACAGGTTTTCTAATGCTTCCTCACAACATCTTATGAGCATTACCATTGCCCCTCAAAGTGACTCCAAATGCTGCTGATGGAAAGGAACACCAAAGGTCTGAGGATCTGGAAAGGGCATCAAAGATCCAGCCCTGTGAGGGGCAATCTAGAAGCAATTTAACTCTAAATACTATGTTTAATTTTATCAAAACTTCTTACGTTTTCAGCAGCAATACCGGAGAGCTTTGAGAGGGCCTCACACAGGTCAGACACAGCCCCCATCATTGGCACAGTCACTCGATACTATGAAGAAGGACAAAAAGAGCAGAAAAAGATTCAGGGAAGAAGCAGATGAAGGGCAGTCAAAATGGAGAGACAGGTCTGCAGGGGCCTGGTGTCACTGTAGTTTCCTGGTACAGCTACAGAATCTTTCCTAAAACCATTCATGGCAGAATAAGAGCATGAGGCTGCAAAGGTTACCTCTGCCCTCTTCAGCCTTAGAAAATTAACCAAGAGAACGAGTCAGACAAATCTGACCAAAGCCAACACCTCTCTTCTATAACGAGAGTGGCAGGCAGTTCGGAAATTGTATTATCATTTTCCTCGTCTATTTAAAGTTAAACTACTTTGTCCTTAATATTTGTAGGGTAGAGTGACGAAGGGAGAGGGGGAGTTCTTTAAGATTTACTGATTTACAGAATAAGAGTTTTAAGGACCTTAAAGGACCTTAAGGACCTTCAAGTCTAACCTACTCGATTTATAGAGATAGAAACACAGGACCAGAGAGATGCTTGTCTAAGGTTACTTTGTTAATAGCACTACTAACTGATCCAGGTCCCCTGTATCCTAATCTGGTAGGCTTTCCAAATTCATCATTACTTTTAGGCACTGTCTGATCATAAACGTTACAAAGTGCTTTGTACTTAACATCATAGGATCAAATTTTAGAATTAAAACGGACAATGGAGTAATTTAGTCCAAGACTTACACTACAAACGAAAAAAGTGACTTATTCAAGATCATATAAGCAAAAGAACTGGGATTTGAATCCTTGTAACTTTAAATCAAGCATACCTTCCAGTAAACTACATAAAAGTCTTGTGATAGTATTATATCCTAGTATACCTGGTAGTAATTATAAGTTAACTACATATTTATATATGCATCCTATTCCCTATGCAGGATAATGAACTCCATGAGTGCAGGGAACTTATCTTAATTACTTCCCCTGAAAACCTAGTATGAGGCTTAAACTTTGCTGTTAAAAGAATAACTGTTACTCCATTTTATAGACAGAGGGACTGAAATAAAGTGATTACCTTGTTTAAGGTCATATCGAGTCACTGGCAGAACAGGACCTTTGCTAAAAGACCAACTAATCCCATCTTAATTAAATTATCTGATTCACTACATGAATCTTAGGCACTGCTACCACTACCACTATTACTGAGGTAAAAAAGTACTCTTCCTTTAGTTCTCCAAAGTTCTAATTCTAATTCCTCTCAACAGGACACTCAGATAATTTTAGCCATCAGCATGGTATGTAGGCAAAAACAATAATGTGAGATCATAAAGGAGTCTAATCCTAAAGTCTAGTGTGTCTGTTACACTAGGTATACACTGCTTCCAGCATCTCCCTTTCCCATCCCAAAGACCCAGTGAATATCTCTGGGCATCAGGTCTGACATACTCCATATGATATATGGAATTCAAAATTTTCAAAAATTAAAGTTTCTAAGCAACTTCAAGGTAATATATATTAACTTCAAGTGCTCAGTATAAAGGTCTAGCTTTAAGCAAGACTTATGCTCAAAGGTCATCTATAGTCTTTCTTTCAAACACATACCCAGCGCCTGGAATTCTAAAAGAACCCAGAGACTAACACCACTTCAGATCTAGAAACTGAGATCTGAATGAAAACCAAGCAGATCACATACCTGGGTAGGTCTACACTGTGGATCTGCAGAAACCAAAAATACCTCCATAGTTCGATCTTTCTTCAGGGGCAAGGGGAGAGTTAAATAACAGAATGGGTCAAAAGTCACAGAAATTTTAGAACATTCTGGGCAGACCAATGTGGATTTGAAAAGGCCATGGAAAGTATCCACTATCACAGAATCATTCCTTAACCTGTGATTCTCCCATGCTTCCTTTGCCACCACCTAAAAAAAGAGAAAAAAATACTAGGTAAGCAAGGTTTCTACTTCACACATTTCATTTATGGGATTCCAAAGCAGCAATCCAAGGCAGACTACAAGCCTATCTACAGAAGCAAAATAACAGTCTGTTCCTAAAACAGGGAACAGAACCTGTCTTTATTAGCAGGACTTAATAAGCCATCACTGATTCCCACACTCCCCTTTCCCACTCCAAAGACCCAGGGACCATCTCCGGGACTCAGTTCCCTTTCTTTTGAAAATAAACTACATGTGTGTTTTGTTTCCTCTTTCTGGTGGTTCCTCCTATTGGTTCTAATTCTTACAACATCACTAATGTGAAAATATGTTTAATGGGAATGTATGTGTATAGCCTATATCAGATTGTGTGCCATCTTGGGGAGGGAGGTGGAGAGAGAGGGGGAGAAAAATTTAAAACTCAAAAGCTTATGGAAGTGATTGCTGATAATTCAAAATAAATTAATTTTTAAAAACTTAAAAAAATAAAAATAAAAATAAAAACTTTAAAAAAAATGAACTACATGACAGAGGGTCTAGGCATCAGGAAACCCCAAACTCAAATACTACCTCCAATATTCTCTAGCTCTGTGGTCCTGAACAGCTCAGTAGTAAAGTGGCAGCTAGTATCAGTTTCCTATTTTACAGCCTAAAAAACCAATACCATGCTTAAAGCATTTAGGTAACTCAATAGCAAAGCTGGCCATTAAACTTGGATTTTAATAACAAAGAAATAGTAGTAACAGTAACTTAACCTTACAGCTATAAGCTGTGGCCAACAAGACATGATTCTGATGTTCTGTTACCATCCCTAGGAAACAATGGTTTAAAAAGAACCTCTGTCTATTCTAGCTAGAGCTTGCCAGCTCCAAGAGGCCCCATTCTTCTCAGATCAATGGAGTTCATCAATCTGACATCAAATATCATACCAAGTCAGGCCGGCCATTGGCATCCTTTAGCTCTAAGTATGGTTTCTTCTTTACACGGTTCAGATCCTCATGTAATCCATCCAGAAGAAAGGCCAATAACTCTTGAGAATCTTGTTGCTGGTAACCCGAAAACTGAGGGGCAAAACGACCAACCTGGGTCTAAACAGAAACAAAATAAATAATTTTTAAAAATAAGTTGACTAGTATTTACCAAAAGAAGCTCATTAGAGCATTCTATTATAGGACAGCCTTCTTTCTCCCCTTCCAAGATGACATCAATCTATTAATGACTATTTTTGGGGTCCAGTCATTCAACTGCTAAATAAAGCTGTGATTTCACTAGGGAAAACGCTCCCTCCACCATATCTTCTATGCTTTAGTAGACAATACTTAACAAGATGCTGTGGCCAAAAAAGGCATTATCTAATAGCCAGCCAATTTTCTGATAACAAGCTCTCTAAGCTTGGCTATATTGGTCTTCAGATTACAGATACACAATTAATCCTGGGCTTATCTGAGAAGGCTCTCAAGACTTGCCAGAGCTTATGCCACCTTCCTCGGCCCAGGCAATCCTCATGGCATGATGAGGTATTGGAAACATATTTTGATGAAGGAAATGAAACATACACAAATAACACCATCAAAAGAAAACAGGCTACAGAAATTAAAAACAGAAAAAGGCAGAAGAATTAGCTTCTGGCAGGGCCCAAAATCTCTATTTTGCATATACAAAACAAGCTAAGGGCTAGAATAGGCAGCTAGTGAGAGGAGACCCCATTCAGTAGGAACCATGCCAAAATGCTTCATCAAGTATAAAACTAGTAATAAAATTTTGGGCGAAATGATCCCAATTAAGTTGCAAGGGAAGATATTTGGTTTTAAATCCCATGTTGCTGTTAAGGGAGGACAACGTCTTATCTCTTCTAATTATCAGTTTCTTAAGTTCTCAGAAATGCCATGTAGTCAAATTGATCCAGATTAAGGACTGTCTCAAAAGAATGATTTGTGGGAAGGCAAGGTTGGGGATTTATCCCCAAACATCCTATTTTCTTTAAATATATCATACCAATATACCATCAGATATACTGATGATATATTTCTTTTCCATCTACCATACTTGTACTTATTTAAATCATCTTGAGACTATTTTAAACTATACCCTGAAATTCTTTTTGATAATAAATATGTACATCATTATTTACAAATAATTCCCTAGAGGACAATGGGGCTCAGGAAAGACAACAGCATTGGTTTTTAATTTCAACAAGAACACAATGGTAACTATGCCAGAAATGTCTATCTTCCCTTCCCTTTTCTCTAGTTTCCTTCATTCCTTCTCATTCTTTAAAGCCTGACCCCAAAGCTACCTACTTAGGGAAAATTTGTAGGGTCTCCAATTCAGTAAATACCAGACAGAAAGTTACATGGGTGAGGCAGCAATTCTTACTTTTTATGCTTGTATTTCATTCATCTCTACTCTGATCTAAGTCCTCACTTTCTGATGGTACTTACACTGCTTTGCTCTTTTTCCAAGCTTTTAAGGTAGATGCTAAATTCATTAAGTTTTTCTTTTACTTTCTAACAAACATTAAGTATTCAGCACCACAAATTGCCTCGGTATTATTTTGGAAATATCTCTCAGCTTTTTATATGTAGTATCTAATGCCATTGTCTTTAATTTATTGTTTTATTTCATCTTTCACTTAAGCACTATTTAATAAATTATTTTTTACTTTCCACATGGATCTGCACCAGGAGGTTCTGACTTTTTGTCTGTCATGGGACTCTTTGGCAATTTGATGAAACCTATGGACCTTCTGAGAAGGTTTTTAAATGCATAAGATAAAATATACAGGATTACAAAGGA
Source organism: Vombatus ursinus (assembly GCF_900497805.2). NCBI lineage: Eukaryota > Metazoa > Chordata > Mammalia > Diprotodontia > Vombatidae > Vombatus > Vombatus ursinus. The sequence goes on along the minus strand of NW_020954598.1, from coordinate 24,781,222 downwards.
AATCAATTATACTGAAAAAGTTATCAAGATGCTTAAAAAACAAGTTCACTGAGTTCAGGTTAAGAACGGTCAGATCTATACCATTTACTTAAATATGTCTCACTTTATTCCATTATGATCCATATGTGTAGTACAGAATATGTCTACTCTTCTATATTATAGCTCTGGGACTTAACATGATCAATTTTTGTGTTCACTCCATGTATACTTCCAAAGAAAACAATATGCCTGTTTTTCTCATTAAGTTCTTATGTTTTTCTCTTTAAATTTTGTTAGACTTAGTTTAATACACTATTCAGCTCTGTAATTTTCTTGTTGAATTTAATTTTCTGATATAATGCAGTGTAGAAATCTCTAACTACTGTTATCTGCTTTTGTAAGACTTGAACTTTTTATGTATTTTACTTCAAAACAATTTGTTTCATATGTATTTTGAAGTATGTACTTTCATTTGGAATTATCTAAATTTAGTATTCACCACATAGCCTATGACAATGTTCTGCACAAGCAGAAATTTAATATGTATTGAAAGAGTCTGATTTTTCAAGACCACTTGTTCCAAAATTCTCTTCTTTTATATCACAATCATTTCATAAATTTGGCACACTTTCTTTTTTCTACCTCTCTATTCCTTAGCTACCCTACCAGACTTTGGGACTCAGAGCAGGCTGATTCTCTAACATCTGATACCACTTCTCTTTCTTGAGTCAAGGAAGTCCTTGATTTAAGAATATACAACTTATAAACATCCTATAGATGATCTGCAGGGGATTGCTCTGCTGATGACATTCTTTGCTGGCGAGGCCTGTCCTACCACTGCTGCAGGAACCTATGTCTATCCTCCTACTGACCAAATTTAATGACCCCAACACTGAGAAAGGAACAATCCAATTGATAGAGCCCGGGCTTCACTATAACTCTTCATTGCTCTCTGGACTCAAAACATAGAGATAAAAATACTATTTCAGCTCAAAGAAGCTTTTGGTTGGAGAACCTAGCTACCATGTAAAATCTATTACAAATCCCAAACAACCAAAGTGCACAAAACTTTCTAAACAACTGATTTGTAAAATGAGCACTTTCTGAACCTAAAGAAAACACTTTAAAAGGCCAGCTTAGGAGTGTCACTCACAGGCCCAATATAACTCATACTAAAAAAAAAAAAAAAAAAGCCTCATTTAAAAGCTAGAAAACCATGATAAGGATTCCCTATTGGACAAAAATGCTGGGAAAACTAAGACAGCAGTCTGGTAGAAATTAGATTTCTAATTAAATTTCAGCAATACTTCACACCAAAACCCATGCGTCCAAATGGACACATGACCTAGATATTAAAAAGCACACCATAAACAAATTAAAGGAACAATGAAATTACCTTTAATATCCATAGATGGGGAAAGGGTTCGTGACCAAGCATGGGATACAGAGTACAAGAGAAAATAAAATGGACAATTTTGATAACATAATATTTTAAAGTGTCTGCACAAACCCAATTCAACTAAAATTAGAAGGGCAACAGTTCACTGGGGAAAAAAATCTTTGCAGCAACTTTCTCTGATCAAGGTCTCATTTCCAAGTTATAAAAATAACTAATTTAAATTAAGAATAAGGCCATTCCCCAACTGATAAAGTCAAAAGATATAAAAAGGGAGTTTTCAAGGGAAAAAAATCCTGTCTATAGCCATAAAAACAGCTAGTGTTTATACAGCATTTTAAGTTGCAAAGCACTTCTCAAATACCACCTCACAGGTGAGGAAACTGAAGCTGAGAGAGGTTAATGTCTTGTCCAGGGTCACAGAGCTAGGAAATGCCTGAGGCTGGATTTTAAGTCAGGTCTTCCTGACCAAAAGACAATGCTATACTACCTACCTGCCTCCACATGAAAACATGCTGATTCCATCTCACACCCCCAACAGATGTTAGAGGGGCCATAGGAAACAGGGACACTGATGCCCTGCTTGTGGAATTGTGAATGAGCATAGCCATTCTAGAAAGCAATTAGGAACTATAAGTGAATAAACTGTGAACAAAGTGAACAAAAGTGAATAAACTGGGCATACTCTTTGATCCAGTGAGACCACTAGTAGGCATAAACCATAAGATCCAAGAAAGAGAAAAAGGTCCCATCTGTACAAAAATATTTATAGAAGTTCTTTTTCTGGTGGCAAAGAACTAGAAACTAAGGCGGTGCCCATCAATTGGAGAATGGCTAATGTATGGTGTATGAATATAATGAAATGATGAAAGGGATGGTTTCAGAGAAAACTGAGAATATTTATATGAACTGATACAGTCAAGCAAGCAGAACCAGGAGAATTCATACTATAACAGCAGCACCGTTGAAAACAATTTTGAAATCCTGAAGAACTCTGATTAATGCAATAATCAACTGCAATTCCAAAGAAATGATGATGAAGAATGCTACCCATCTGAGAGCGGTGCCAAATACGTAGAATGAGACAAACATTTTTAGACAAAGTCAACATGGGAATTTGTCTTGCTTGACTATATTTATTTGTTATAAGGATTCTAGTTTTTCTTTCCCCACAAAAGTGAAGGAGTGAGAGCAAGTAAATGCTTAATCATTAAAAAAAAATTTAACTTTAAAAATAGACGGAAAGAAAATTAAGCAACTCTCATAAGGGAATGTCTACCTACTTTGAACATCCGTGGGGCCACCTGCGTGTTCCTCCCAGACCACATCTGTTTGATGAGGTCAGCATAGGCCTCAGCAATTTCCCCTTTCATGCCCAGAGGATTATCTCGGTTGATTTCAGCCTCGTATTCACCTTTTAGAAAGTATTCGGTCAATGGTGCAGTGTTACTCAAGCACTGAAAAGAGAATTTTGTCAGGGCACATACATCCTTACTAAAACAAGTAAAGATGTAAAGAATAACCAAGTATATTAACCAATAACATGTTCAGAATAACCAAATCCTGAAGTAGTCAATTATCATCTTTCCAAAGTAAGCTTTAGAAGTGTTCAAAGGATAATGAGAATGAGCATCTACAGACTGTGCTGATAAGGCTGACAGAGTCTTATAATTACACAGTGTTCTTAAAAGTGCTCTCAACACGCCTACCTAATCCCGTCACAATTATTGTGTACTACAGTTAGCAAAAGAGCCAAGACCCAGGTGCCTTGACTCTTAGTCCAGCATTCATTCCACTAGATCAACCCAGTGGATACAAAAAACCTTCCACTATCATTAATATATCTAACTCTTCATGCAAGACTTCATGCTTTTGGAAATCCAAGATTAAGTGGGCTATTAAAGCTCACTTTGAGTTGACAGCCTTTGACTTTCTCCCTGCATCTGTGAAACAGTAGGGCTTCTAGGACTTCCAAAGGTAGCAATTCTAAGCCAGAGCTTCCTGAAATAATTGGCCTGCTGTATGTTATTACCCCAGGAGTAAAGTTTATGGGCAGAGCAGAGGTGTAGATTGCTAAAAGCCACCACTACTTCCCCACAATGAATTGTGAAGGCCACAGGGCAAGTATACCAATATTCTTAGGAAAAGTCTAACCCTTAGAAATAGCAAAGTTCAAAATTGTTTGAAGAAGACAGGGACCTAGTCTTTTCTAAGTCTTTTTAACCCTTCCCAAGCCTGCATTCATTGATTCTTAATAAATGTTCAGTGCATGAGTTAATGAACCTAAGAAAAAAATTCTGGTGCCCAAAAGAATAATTACATCCTCCTATATTAAAATATTTTGGCATCTACAGTTGGCACCTAACAAGTAAGAGAAAGACTGGTGGAAGAATGATTCAGGGCTCTTTTAAACTTGAGCTTGGGAACCTGCAGAACACAGAAAACCAGAAGCAGACTATGGAAAGTGTAACAGGTTATTATGCACCACAACTGCCACAACTTCCAATAATTTGAAAATTCCTGGGAAAATTCGAGTTGTCTTTGACAACTAGTTAATTCTTTAGAAGGAGGCTTTACACCTCTACCTGCAAAGCAGAATTCATGAAGCAGGTGTTCCCCAGGTTTCCAAGTCCACAAAGCCCAGGCTGGGTGTGAGATTGAGACTCTCGGCAACTATAAGAATTGGAGAAGCCAGAACCTCTGGAAGAAAACAGAAATACTCGTCAGAAATAGAAGAATATACTGAACAACAAATGCATACAGATGACCCATTATAGGGTTCTACTCCTCATTCCATTCCACCTCCTATTAAATTTATCTAGCTAGGTACATCAAACCTCATTCAACAGTATCACATAATCAAGGAAGGGGCCACATTAATGCTTTATTCTAAATCTTTCTCATCTGTGAATAATGGAGGGATTGAATAGGGGCTAGACCTGTCATTTTACTACATACAGGATACACCCAAGGGAGGAAATTCCCTCTAACAATACAGGATAGCACCTTCTCTGCCTCTTGCCATATTAAAAGGTGGCCTCAAGAAATGAAAGGTTAAGGTGACTTGCTCAGATTCACAAAGCCAGTGTCCAAGGATGAGATCAAAACCTGCGTCATCTTCACTCAATTTGAGACCAGTTCTCCATTCACTATGCGGCCACACTGCCTCTCCCTTAATGGAGAGGTCTAAATTCTTCTCATCTTGCAGAGTAAAGTAAATATTAATTTTGAAAAGGACGAGGTCCTGGCTAGATAATGGACACCAACAAGATAAGCTTGCAGCCAATTCCTGCCCAACCTCTCTACTCTGCTCTGAGCCTCGCCCCTCCCCCACCCCCACCCTCACCCCCAGCTTCTGGATTTTCTGAACTGGCAGTCACATTCCTCTCTCTTCCTTGCCATTACATGGTTGTTATGATGAAAGAAAAAGGTTTATTACTGTGATCTTCAGCTACTTAACAGGCCATAATTACTAAAAATAAAACTGCAACAGTATCTCAGCACTAGTCACTTATAGAATAGGGAAAAAATAGGTGCGTTAATGTTGTTAAACACAACTAGGAGGCAGGTTGGGGGGGGAGTGAAGCTACCTAAAGTGGTTACAGAATTGACTAAAACGAAGGACCAAAGGCCCCACCCCCCAAAAAAAACAAACCATAAAGGAGAATTAGCAAAGCCTAAGTCTATCATACCAAGGACAGAAACAGGTAGGCAGACATTCAAAGCTGGGAGGGTCAGCAAAAGATGCCAAGGAAAAAGAAGCTGTGAGAAAAGTCCCGCTCTTACCCCCTGCTGAGACTGGAGCTGTGCACACCAGAAGAGTTAGCACTATCACCATTTGTAATGGGAGAAGCAGACATGGAGGAATAGGAGCTTGCTGATGATTTTGGAGAGGTAGTAAAAGCTCTGCTAGTGCTTGATCTGGGAGAGAGGAAAGAAGCAGGAATAATGCTACTGACTTTGTACAGTACCTTGGGGCCTTTTTCAGAGAAGATGGAACATTCCCCAGAGTTCAACTAGTTGATATAAAAAGTTTATTTTCATGTAACTTCAAGGCAGGTTCCAGTTACACAAAGGTCAAGAAATTCACACATTTCCTATCTCCCTGGTCTTGCATATATTTGGGTTTCCCTATGTGGTCATGCATAACACGTTCAGGATGAGATATCATCTACACTTTGGGAATTTTTGGATTGCTAATTTAACAGGACTCCTTGTGAAAGAATGAGAGAATGAGCAACAACAGCAAAATTTTATAGTGAAGTATTTTCCCTAAAAGCTTGAATAGATAAGGTAACTAGATTGTGAAAATCCTCTCCAGCAGAATAGAAGCTTCTCAATGGCAGGACATGTTTTGTTTTCTGTCTTTGCATTCCCGGCACCCAGCACTACCTGGCCTGGCAAATGGTAGGTGAATAAGGATGGCTGTTAAACGGAACTGTATGAAAATGCCTCTACAGTTTTAGCATACTCTCTAAGTGAAATGAGGAACCAAAAATAAACATATCTAAAATGAGTGAGGATAGGAACTGTTTCAACTTTATGTATGTGATTCTAAAGCTCTGATATTTTTCATTAACGCATAATTTGGATTGATACTTACTTCCAGGATGGTTAAATCCAACAAAACACCAGGATGTTCTCTATCTTAATTAAAAATTATATAAGGCATTTAATAGATAGTGACTGAAGTCTTCTTTTAGAAATATACAACTGTGAGTTCAGAATATCAAGTTCTCATAGGTTAGACAAAGGAAGTGACTAAATAGCAAAAACAGTCAACACAAAGCACCCAATATAATGGTATCTGATCTGAACTAGTGTTCCTTTTGAAAAAACAGAAGCAGAGATAAGAAGGCAATCAGTGTCTACATTAATAAAATGAGAATACCTTGGAGAACATCATCTAACAGGCTATTTAGGAAATGAAAGGCTGGCATTCTAACCCTGACTCCACCAGTAATTTTCTAAGTGACAGGTAACCCACCTAGCCCAGTGCTGTACCTACTAAAAGATAAATCTCCATGGGCAAAAAAATGCAGTTCATTCTTACATATATATGCCCAGTCTCTTACACTGTAAATTAGCTTAAGCACCAAGTAGGGAAACACATCAAATGGGGATCTGGCAGCCTAAGGCATTAAGTTCAGAATACCTACCAGCACTTAACTTAATATGCACCACTAAGTTCTACCCATCACCACCACTACCATCACTACCACATTCTAATAATATGACAGAATCAGTGATACAAAGGCTAAAGCCAGAGGGAGAAAGAGAAGACATTGAAATACAAACTCCAAATTACCTTTCATTGTACTCACTACTTATCCCAGGGGCAGGGAGCCTTACACCTCATGGCCACATGTGGCCTTCTAAGTCCTTGGTACAGCCTTTTGAGTCCAAGTTTTACAGAACAAATCGTTGGATTCAGTCAAAGGGCCACACTTGAGAACCTCGAAGGCCACATGTGGCCTCAAGGCCTCAGGTTTCCCCATCCCTGATCTATCTCATGCAGTACTTGTATAGCTAAGGAATAAACTGGGAGAAGTTAAAGATGAATATAATTACAAGTGCAATAAATCATACGACCAATCAAGTTACTGGACACACATGTTCGGTCTCCAAGTATGGCCAGTCTCTTTACCAAAGAGATAGCTATGGCACAGCAGAAAAGCACTGAAAACGAAGTAGAAAAAAACTATTTTTGTCCCAGTCCAGTCACTTTACTATCAGTGTAACCCTGGGCAATTGATTCACTTTTCCCCTTTTGAAGATTCAATTTCTACAAAATAAAAGACTTGAATTAAATGACCTCTAGGGTACTTTCAAACTTAAATACTATGATTCTATTAAATTGTTTCTTGCTGACAAATAATGTAATAAAAATTCAATTCAAAGGATATACTTGTTCAGAAAATTACAGATAAAAGAGCTGTCACCAGAGTTCTCAGTGTAAATGTATTTGCAAAAAAAAAAAAGGTAGCTAAATCCTAGAACAAAATCTCCCAGTATGGAAATAATTCTTTTTTGAGCATTGCAAAGTGGGGAGATGCTGAACCAAGAAGGTCTTCTCTAGCTCCTCCAAGTCTGTTACTTAGGATCTACCACAGAAAACATCTACACAACACTGTATGAAGGGTATATGTTTAAACTCTAATCATGCCTGATCTTGCCAGTACTCTGAAATCTTAAAGCTACTGTACGTGTCAGAGATGTGTAAGGAGAGCTTGATTAAGCCTCACTGTCCTTGTATATTTAGTATTTTTAAAATTCCTGTGAAGACAAGGTTAAGGTATTATTTGACAAAGGTACAGTTCTCCATAGGTGCTTGGGTAGGCCAAGTTATAAGAACATGATTGCAGCCAAAATTCCTCTGGAAAGTCCAGACAAAGCACACTCATTCATGTGCCACACTGGATGTACTATTTAAGATATTGGGACCAAAACCTACACTCTTTTCTTCTTCTGCCCTGAATAAGTCAAAATATATATTTAGTACAAAGGAGCTATAAACCTGAATAAACTCTTTAAATAGATGCATGTCAAATTCAGCTCAGTCTTCTGTCCAAGAAACTTGCTTAAAATTCTAAAACTAATCCCACTGTGGAAGATGTATCATAAATACTCAAAAGCATTATATCTATATTTTTTAAGTTGAAGAAAAATACTGTACAGGGCCTTCCAAATTTTTCTAATACTATGTAAAGAAAATAACAGTTATCCTTCCAATTTCCATAACAACTACTTTGGGAAGAGCTTTCTTCCTTGAAAGGGGAAAGGTACACTAGTTCCACCTAGAGCTCACAGCATTAAGCACAAACCTTTTTAAAAATGAAATTTATATGCCAGACCAATGAATAAAAAAAAGAAACACACAAGAGGAGAATGATTATGAAAAGGTTTTTCTGACAACCCCTGACAGAGTCAAAAAGAAAATGGATCTCCCCCCTACAAACTCAACCCTCTTCCAAACTTGCTTATTTCTGTCAAAGGCATCACTATTCTTCTCTCTCAGGTTGACCAGCTAAGAATCACCTTCCTTTCCTCCCTCTCCCTCTCCTCCCTCTCCCTCATTCCACATATCCAATCAGTTGCCTAAGCTTGCTATTTCTTTCCCTCAAACATCTGTCACGCTAACCCCTTCTCTTTAATCATACAACCCTCAGGCCTGCATCACCTAGATTACTGCCTGCAAAGACCTCCTAAATGACCTCCCTAGCTCCAGCCTCTCCCTAACTCTGGTACATTCTATACACTGCTGCCCCAAAGTGATTTTCCTTTCTCCCCCCCCTCTTTTTTTTTTTTGGCTAGGCAATGGGGTTAAGCAACTTGCCCAGGGTCACACAGCTAGGAAGTGTTATGTGTCTGAGGCCGGATCTGAACTCAGGTCCTCCTGAATCCAAGGCCAGTGCTCTATCCGCTGCGCCACCTAGCTGCCCCCAAAGTGATTTTCCTTAAGCACAGACCTGACCATATCACTCTCCTTCTCAATAAAGTGCTTAGGCTCCCATTACCTCTAAGGATCAGTTCCAGGCTCTTGTTCATATCCACGTTCCAACCTGCCTTTGTGGTCTCACAGTATATCACTCCCATCTTGCCCTCTCTGATTCAGCCAGTCTGTTCCTCACAAACAGAACTCCACTCTCATGTCCATATCTCTGCACTGGCTGCTTCCCCCCAAGGTGTTCTCCAAATGAAGTCACTTCACAAGTTTCAGCTCAGGCACAACTTTGTACATTAAGCCTTTCCTGATCCTGTCAACTGTTAATGCCCTTCCTCTCTAACTTACTCAACTTTGTTTTCTTAAATTTATTCTGTACATGTTTACATAAGTACTACTTTCCTTAGGTAAATGTAAATTCCTTGAGAGTAGGTACTATTTTGTATTTTCTGATTGTCCAGTGCCTAGCACATAGTAGGCACTTAATAAATGTTTGTTGACTGAGAGAAATTATTATAACTGGGGAAAATTAGGGAGACTTCATCACAAAAGGTATAATACTAACCAAAATCATCATTAAAATTCAAGGAAAAAAATAGACACTTGACCTAAAAAGTGGTTCCCAACTGACACAGTGGTCAGGGATCTGCAAGGCACTTGTACATGTGAGAATTAAATAATATCACACTCACTGAAATTTTCCTACTCCCCCACCACTAGGAGATAGTGTTAACCATACTAATAAAATCAGCCTTGCACTATGCTTAACCAAGGCTACTGCTCACCCTAGGTGAACCATATCTATAAGGCTACATTGTGAAGTTCAGTAGAATGAAACAGCATTACTGAATATCCAGTTCAAGGGTGGATCCTTAACAAATCCCCCCCTTAAGGGGATTTGTTCTGTGAAGTTTGGATTCAGCCAGAGGGCCGCACTTGAGGACCTGGAGGGCCGCACGTGGCCTGCAGGCCGCAGGTTCCCCACCCCTGATCCAGAATACAGCTGACAAAACTACATGAAATTGTAACAGGTCTCAACATAAGACCAGGCTGTTTTCTTCCCAGAATGTTACTGTTGCTTTCCTAATAAGCTACTATGAAGAAGTCTTTCCCCACGTAAGAGATCCTCCACCTCAATTGTAAAGCATTATAGAGAAGGAATGTTGGGCCTCACTCAGACACCCTACAGGTAAGTAACATTTCTGAAGAGATGACAGCAGCCTCAGCTAATGTGTAAAGTTGTGTCTCAAAAGACATCAAAAGGGGCAGCTAGGTGGTGCAGTGGATAGAGCAACGGCCCTGAAGTCAGGAGGACCTGAGTTCAAATTCGCCCTCAGACCCAACACTTGACACATACTAGCTGTATAACCTTGAGCAAGTCATTTAACCCCAATTGTCTCATTTAAAAAAAAAAAAAGACATCAAAAGCTCCTTTGGGACTATATTGGCAAGTCCTGTAGATTCCATGAGGATAAGAGACCCACAGCTCCTCATTTCTTCTGTCTATCATTACCTTCTTCCTTTTATCTGGGCCAAAGAGGAGGAAAACCTCTAACCCAATAAAAGTTTTTGTCAAAAGCCTGGATGATGTTGGCAAAGAAAGGTACAACAGCTGCCTTACAGCGATCCTCTTTACATATCCCTTTTCTCTCAGCTTCGAAAGAAAAATCAACTCTTTCCTTCCCAAGGATGTATTCCACACTATATATAAATACACCTATAGCCAAAAAATTTTCTTGGCAAGTTCCAGGGACAACTATTAGCAACTCCCTAATCAAAGATGACACTTTGATGACAATGAGACAGAGTTAAACTACTATTACCTTTAATTCAGCCAAAACCTTGTGCCCACTGAGCTGTTCATCTGGGCTCCCAGCCAGAGAAAGAGGGGGAGTAATAACACATCATTAAAACAACAGGAGCCTCACCAGAGTTTAGTGCAATACTTTCCCTGATACTGTGCTCTTCTGACAAACTAATCCTGGATGAAAAAAAAGAGGTTGCCTGTTATGCCTCATACCAAAGAATAAGTCTTGAGAAAGTCAATATATACTTCAGAATTTCAGGAAAGTTTTCCACCAAGTCAGAGAAAAATTCTCTAGCATAGATAAATGCTTTAGAAAGGAGTTTCTCACTCAGACATCTGAACGCTGGCCTAAAACTGGAAGAAAGCTCACTTACTTGGACTGAAGGGTCTGTCTCGGCCATGTGCCATCTTCATTTTGGGGCTCAATGACTAGGACCTGAATGAAAGAGAATAATACATTAAGGCAATGGAAGTAATCCTTATTGTCATACTACCATTACACATTTCTGTTCTATGCAAAGAAATTCAAGGCTGCCACAATCTAGTGAACTTCTGCAAAAAATACAAGCTCCTGACATTCCACAATATATTTATTTACGCATACCAGAAAGAGTAATGTGCAATCAATAAAACAAGCATTTACTAAATGCTTATGTACAAGGTACAGTGCTAAGAACTAGAGGTTTTGACTTTTTGCTTATGTAACATTTAACCTCTTAGCCTTAGTTTCCTCATTGGTAAAATGAAAAGGTTGGACTATATGACCCTTAATCTTTCCGGCTCTAAAGTTTTGATACAATGCTCTCCATCTCACTTCTGCTCATAATCAGTCTCCTATTTTGATTAAAGGCAGGGCTGGCTCTTGAGTCAATTAAAAGATTTTTGAAACATGTAGAATTGTAGTTGTTATAGGAAGCACATTAGAATATTTGAGGAGGACATCATTAGGTTGCAAAGCCAGGCAGTAAAGATGGTGACAATACTGTCACCAGTTTGGAGAAAGCCAAGAAGGGTGATTTTCATCCTGCCAGTCTATTACTGCAAGCTGTCTGTCTAAAATACTAAAAGTCAGTGGAGGAGCTGTTGAATAAACATTCAGACTATCATTTAAAAAAAAAAAGGGGGGGGATGAAAGCAGCCCATCCTCAAGAAGCTTACATCATAGTGGGGGAGACAACATGTAAATAATTAGGTACCTAAAAGATACATAACAAGAGTAGATAAAATGTAACTTTGGAGAGGAAGGTTCTAGAAGCTGCAGGACATAGAACGGCCTCCTGCAGACAGGGGCATTTAAGCTGAGTCATCAAGAAAGCTTGAGATTCTGAGGTGGAAGTTAAGAGCGAGTGTTCAGAACCACGTACCTGCCCCTGGTATAAACCAGCATCTTGCACGGTGTTGTCTGGCTTGCTGAGCTGCTCATATGTGTTACTCATATACTTGTTCCATAACCTTGTTTCCCTCTCATCAGGAATGTTAAATAGTTTCCGCATCTCCTTCTCAATTGTTGCTAATTAAAGACAAACACACAGTTCAGCTGTTTTTCTACAGTCAAGTCTCTAATGCAATAGCAAGAACTAGGTCTGAGGAACTGAACAAGCCTGAATTAAAGTCCCACAATGACACTGAAATAAAGATGAATCATTTAGAAACATTTTCAGGTTTTCTCATAGTATTCTACAGCTGAAATCCCTCCTGCCTAACCCCAGGACCACTGATGAGTCCTGAAAAAACCCACCACCCATGAGAGTCCTCTAACACAGCCTTCTTGGCTCTCGGTACAAAAAGCAACAGTTGGTTGGCAATACAAATCTGACTACAATTGCCAACTGCTTCAACTAGGCTGACTTTACATTAAGATCTTTCAAACCTGTTGGAAGCTGCAGCCTTACCCCAAGGGAGTTGTTCTTAGGCAAAATTTAAACTTCAGAAGATGACTAAAGGGCATCACCAAAACAGACAGTGTTAAAGACAACCCAATGTGAATTGATGCATGTGCTGTAAAGAGGAGTACATGTGTTGACTGTTGGCTGGTTTCCTGAACTTTTTTCTTTTTTAATCTTTGATAGAAGGGAAGATGGGGGCTGGAGGGGAGGAAGAGGGTAGGCACATTCAGAAAAGAATAGGCTATTAAAAAACAAACATAACCAAAAAGCTTATGAAGGATAGCAGGCTGCAGCATGAAAAAGAAAGCAAGCAGCATATTTTGCTACATTATATCCCTAACCCATTTTACATTACTCAATACTGTATACACCATAATACAGTCAATTCAACTCCTTTCCCTAAATTTTAATCCCAGGGCTGGTCCCTGTCACTAGCATGAACCTAAATGAACTGACACTATTTCTAAGGCCCTGGTGATAGAGGAGGCTAGTGCTCAGTACACACCAAGGACAAGATAAGGGTGCTTTTCAGCTCCAACACTAATGTCCATCCTCAATAGGAAACAGGAGCCACATGACATGCTAGCCACAGAAACTAGCAGACTAGTTCTGCAGCCCTAGTCCATGGATGGGAAAGCCACCAAAACATAATCAAGTACACAGTGCTCTTCTCAGATTTGGAAATAAAGAAAAGATTGTCTAGGGGGAGACACTTCATTCCCACTCATTCCCAATGATACTGGGTCTGAACCAAACCATACCACATACCAAGCCCAGCTTAATTGATGCTCACCTATGGTATCGGCTTTGCTGAAATGGCAACTCAGCATATTGGTGGGGTCGCTGTTTTCACAGAGCTTCAGTTCCAGCAAATAAACCTCTACTTTGCAGTGTTTGACAAACAGGCCATGTTCCACAACCTACGACAAGAGGCATCAAGGTGAAGGAGAGAAGGGGATGCCATATCAAAGAGAAGCTATATGCTCAGAAACTGAAGAGCAAGTCAACAGTTTAACATTAAAAAAAAAAAAAAAAGAACTGCCTTCCCTGAGTGGCTAAGCAACCAGATCTACAGACTAAAATAAAAGACACTGCCCAAAACACCAACAGAAAGTCTTCCCCACAACTTAGCCTCTACCAGGAAATAGAAAAGAGGCAGCAGTCACAGCACAATCTCCTAAAAAGAAAAAGTAGATATGACAGTGGCCCACTGGCTACATTGGAAGGTCCGGTTAATTTCTGGATAGAAGGACTCTTCCTTACTGTCAGCCAAAGCGAGGTGCCCTGTATTTTACCCACAGTCTACTTTAAAACATGTAAACTTTACGTACATATTACTAATAAAGAGAAATCTACCACATAACAAAGGTTCAAAAGTGAATTTGTCTCTGTTACAAATGAAATGATTACAAAAAACAAAGGATCATCAAATATGCCTATAAAGATAGCTCTTGAGTCAGATACCAGATAAGGGGTATACTCAGTGCTCATAAGTCTGAACATATTTACAAAATGTTCAAGATAATGCCTACTGTCAAAGCTATTAACTTACAGGGTATACAAAATTAAGTCCAACTACTACCTACTGTTTTTCTTTCTCCTTACTCAACTTCTCAACTTCTCTCTAGAACCTACTCAAGATCCCAGATTTCTAGCTGCTGAAAAAGCTTTTCCTCACCCAAGTGGTGATTCTGAGCAGCCTAATCTAACCGCTACTCTCTTTTCCTATCTTGTTTGGAAGGGAATATACAAAGTATGCAGAGCCAAGAGACTTGCACAATAAAAAAACATCATGTGGCACTGAAGTGATGGAAATTCTCCTATGTTGGAATAAAGCAAAAGTGAAAAATACAGAAGCCCTCAAAATGTATGGATCTCTGTGAGAGACTTACCTTTGGTGGAAGTGATGGCACTAGAGTCCACATATTTAGGAGCCACGCCTTCCTAAGGATCAGGATTACTGATATATGTGCCTACCCAACCAAAAGAATCTGTTCATCCCCCAGAGGCTCAAATTTTGCCTGGCTATAAAATCTCGGCTTTAGAATTGTTCATGGGTGTTGCCCAAAGTCTAGTCAATGAAAAATACAAGTATCTGATTTTTAAAGGGAAATGAGGAAGTATTGAAATATTTACTTCAAATGGACCTTTCACACTTATAGCTCTCCTACATCCAGGCTACAACTATGCTTAGATGAATGCTATACTTACCATAAACTAAACAGCAGTCATTCTGTTCTGATGCCAGTCACAGTGACAACAACAATAATGTTACTTTTGCTCCTGCCCACTTCTACAACTCCCTCCCCCAAAAAAGCTGAATTTGGAATCATTTGCAGATGTGTGTTTGATGGGAAGTGAGGAGTCAAAGGCCAAAAGCACTTTCACTCAGCCCAATTAGGTCTGTCTAGCTCAACCTGAATCCACAAACAGGCAGTTTTGTCCTCCAAGCAAACTCTGTGAAGAACAGAAATAGCACAACGTACAATGAGGCTGTACAAGACTAACAGGACAAAGTACTCACTTTTCTGACTATAGGCTGCTGTCCTTCTACACAGCCATACCAATTCACTAATTTATTCCAGGCTTCAGTAGGAACCAATACATAGTCTAGTTCATCAATTAAATGTTCCTTTAAAGTTTGACTTTCAGGATCTGAAAAGAAAAAGAAAAAAAAACAAAAAATCATCAGATGTACAGCTCTTCTCAGAAGGGATATGTTTCAACTGGTTTCTGGATACTCTGATGAACCTATGACTTCATCCACTCATGTAAAATGAACCAGCCCTCCATGTTTTCTCATACTAAGTGATTCCTGTGCATTTTCTTCATTAAAACAATTTTTTTTTATTATGAACGTGACAAACATCCATGTCTTTCTGTAAAACTGCCACAGACAATCATCACCATCTAAGTAGGTACCCACACAGTCTTCATAAAACATAATTTTTAAATAGAAACAAAACTTTTAAGTCATAAAAGGAGTCAACAATGTACAAGTAATTCAAACATACTATGTCAAACTCAAGATGAAAGACAAGAGCAACAAAAACTGATGAAGATCATTCCTCCCTGATCTGGAGACCAGACTACAATATCCATATTCTATCACCACCTTCTAAGTCTATAATGGCTGGAGATACAGGAAGTCCTACATTAGATAAACTGATTGTGGTAGAGGGAACAGAGTGCTGAAGATCACCTCTACTCTTGCCAGCAATGTACAAGTCATTTAACCTTTCTGAGATTCAGTTTCCTCACTTGTAAAATGGGAATAATAGATGGAAAGCCTATCTCACAGGGTTGCTAGGCTTAAACAAGGTGTTTATATAAAGCATTCACAAACTTCAAAATTCTGTACAAAACCCAAATACCAGCAGTAAGTGCCAGCTCCATGCCAGGTACAGATAGGTGTGCTGGATGAAATACAAAGACAAAGATGAAAGACCACCTGCCATCAAGCTGAGGTTTTATCTGAGACAACATGTATATAGAAAAGCAAATACAAGTGTGTATACATGTACAGCATGCACATAGATAAGCACTGTGAAGGTGATTTTGATACCCCTACTCAATTTAATCAGTATTTACTCACATCATTGTGATTTAATGGGTATCAGTGATTTGTAAGTAGAACAGAGTTGTTAATGTTGTAAAAATAAGAGTTATGTAGACAACAAAGAATTAATCTATTATTATTGATGATTTTATTGAGTTGGGTTTATCAGATAGATTCATGCTGTTATTAGGCCTGTTGTAGGAACATATATTGACTTGGGTTAAGAAGTTTTTGTATTAGAAGCAGCTAAGTGGGGCAGTGGATAGAGCACCGGCCCTGGAGTCAGGAGGACCTGAATTCAAATCCAGCCTCTAGACACTTACTAATTGTGTGACCCTGGGCAAGTCACTTAACCCCATTGCCTAGCCAACAAAACAAAACAAAACAAAACAAAACAAAAAACAAAAACAAACCAAAAACAAATAACTTTTTGCATTAGCAATGTCCCCCCCTCACACATTCCTAAGTATATTGGCTTGAAATAAAGTACGTAAGCCTCAGCAATACCCCTTTACCCCTATGAATCACTTCCATCACTTCCTAATGAACTTTACTTCAAAACCACAACTTCCTCGGACCCTAGGATACTCTTAGTCAAACACTAAGCTAGGGTCTTATGACTTGTGGAAAGCCCAATAGGATCTTATGACCTTTGGAAAGTCCCTGAAGAGATGGCCTATAATTGACAGCCTATAGTTAATGACCTGTGAAAGGCCTGTTGAGGAAGTGGTTATGATTGATGGACATTTTCCTTAGTCAATCATAAGAAAATGTCCTTAACCAATCATAAGACTTCTCCACTTCTGGAACTGACTAATCAGGGGATTGTACCACCTCATTCTATTTTTTATACTGCCTCAAAGGCTCTAAAAGCAATCTTTCTCAAGCAGAGGGATGACTGTGAGGAAGGTCTTGGACCAAATTGATTAGGGACCACTGGCATTCCTAATAAATTAACTCTGTCTCAGTGATTTTTGTTACAGATTGGAATTTTGTGGCTCACAGAATATCTATATTTACAACATGTACACAGATAAGCATATACATATATGTATATGTACAACACACAGACAAGCAAGCACAAAATATACATGATATTGGCACAAGGTCATTTTAATAAGGAAAGCACTAACAACTAAGGGAATGAGGAAAAACGTCCTGCAGAAGAGAGTGCCTGAACACTATGATCATCCATGATAGATTTAGCTCTTCTCAGCAGTACAATGACCCAAGACAATTCCAAAAGACTCATGATGAAAAATGTTATCCACATACAGAGAAAGAACTATGGAGTTTGAATAAAGATCAAAGTATACTATTTTCACTTTTTTTGTTTTTTCTTTCTCAGGGTTTTTCCCTTTTGTTCTGATTCTTCTTTCACAATTTGACTAATGTGGAAATATATTTAATATGATTGTACAAGTATAACCTATATCAGACTGCCTGTTGTCTTGGGCAGAGGGGTGGGGAGGGAGGGAAAAAAATACAGAAATCAAAATCTTATAAAAGTGAATATTGAAAACTAAAAAAGAAAAAAAAAGGGAGTGCCTGAGTTGAGCTTTGAAGGAAAGCAGGAATTATAAGAGACACAGTAAGGAGTGGTGCATTCCAGGCCTGGGAAGAGCCTGCCTGAACAAAGGTTCCATAGGTAAGTAAGTTATCCTCACACTGAGAACTAAGTAAGAGAGGCATTACATTTTATCAAAACAAGTGTGAAAGCTACTGTATGAACTGGTTGGTATTTGTGAAGTTTTATTTCCCTGCATAGCTGAAGAAATGTCCTGTACTAATCAGATCAAAGCAGCAAGGGAAGTTAAGAAAAGCAGTGTGAACACCATCTGAAATACATAAGTGGAATACCTCCCACCCCCATCCCCCTCCAAAAAATATCAGGAGGTTTTCTGGGCAACCATTAAAGTTATTCCCTTCTCCCTCTTGGTGCCTTCTCATCTGGCCACTTACTACTTGTGAAATCCTGAGCACATTTCCCTTCTTTGGGCCTCAGTTCTCAGTACTTTTACTTTTTCCTATAAGATGGGGGAGGAGAGGAGAAAAGAGATTATATTCAATTCAACAATATTAAAGAATATGTGTAAGGTCCTTTTGCTAAGTTCTAATGATACAAAAATGAGAAATGATGATAAATGATGCAAAACAAAATGTGATGAAGGTAAAGCTGAGATCCAAAGTGCTTGGATTAAAATTTAAGAAGAGAGATCACTAACAGCTGGGGGCATCAGGGAAAGCATCTTGGAAGAGGTAGCACATGAGGTGTTCCTTGAAGGAAAAGGATTTCAACAAGCAAAAATTAAGACAGAGGGCAAGATGAGTGCATCACCTAGTTCAGCTGGACTTTAGAATGAATGAAGACGAACAGCATGTGATAAAGTTAGAAGTAAATCTGAGTCAGATTGTGGAGGAACTTGAATGGAAGGCTAAAGAGTTTATGTTTTATCCTTCAGGTCAACAAGCATTTATTAAGCACCTAATATGTGCCAGGCACTATGCTAAGCAGTGGAAACAGTGGAACCATTAAAGGGAGGTTCCTTCTTTCCCCACATCCCAGGTAGTTACACTAGGAGTTGCATTCCTTAACGATCAGTGAATAAATCAACAATTATTCACTGTGAATAATTCAATAATTTCCATCTGACCCACTTTTATGTACAGTTCCTCCTGCTCTGAAAATTCTCACATCTACCAAAAAGATGGAAGTAGTAGGATTCTCCATAGGGTCAGAGCAAGGAAAATACAACAGAACTTAAGGTTTCAAGGAAATGGGGAACAATGGTGCCAAGGAAAATCCCATATGTGTATAGTATATCCTTTTTAGCAAGGGCTTTCTCAGGACCCTTAAATGCTTGCTTGATGTACTAATGATACAAAACTGATTCTGTTTATGCTGACATTTCTATAGGAGTTTCTGAAAAGTTCAAAGTATTTCATTTAATCTTCCTCATATTATTGCGAAGTAGTACAAAGGATTATGCATAGTATTATTCTTTAAAAAAATTTTAATCCATATATTTAAAAACATTATCAACAAATACAAACAAGCAGTTATGGGAATGAATTCCAAATAAAGTCATAACATCTAAACCATTTACAACCTGATTTGATTTCAAATAATATTATAAATTTACTGTCTGTTGCACTAAATTGGATGGAACCTCTATGGCGGACATACAGAAATACAAAAATCACACAGCATGACTAGGGGCAATAGGAGCTAAAGTGTTCACAATGAATTCTCTAATCAATTGAATCAATATAAAGGAACAAAATGATTACCTGTCCTGTGTCCCTTTCTGATTTCTTTTCTGTGTACTTATTTTGTTGCTGTTGTGTTCATTAACATATAGTAACTGTCATAATATGTGATGGTATTCTAATTTGACTACCCTCACTTTGCATTATTTTGTCTATAGGATAACCATTCAGCAATGAGTTTGATACATGGTTATCCAAAAAATCTCAACTACATTTCAAGCATTTCTTCTATTAATAGGTAAGAAATGAATTTTTACTCTAATTATTCACCAACTGCAACTGTGTAGGGAAGTCTCCTTTTACTCCCTATTCTCTGGCTATCTCCTCACAGGAGGATCAACTGCCCAGAGAAACCACACCTTTAAGTGAAACCCTTGCATTTCCTGGGCTGCTATTTCAGAAAAGCCCCAACTATCCTCTGCTTCATTTCCCATTCCCACACCATCTCATATCCTCTTTAACTACTTTGAGTACCCTACGCCTCTCCTTCCCACTCCAGTTCTGAAAGTAGAAACTATAACCAATTCTGTCATGTTTCCTGGATAGAATGTTTCAATCTACTCCAGTGTGGTGCCACTAACTATCCCTATCACTTTCTCATTCAAAGTCACCTCTTCCCCATTACAACATAAGTTCCTTAAGAAAGGGGACTGTCTTTTCATCTCTAATGCTCAGCACAGTTCTTGGTACATAGTAAGCATTTAATACATCATTTTCCATTCATTTATTCAAATATTATGGACAATAAAAATGACAAGTTCAGTTTACTCTGTCTGGGATTCAGCCAACCACACTTGATGTCAGAATATAGCAAACCATTTTCATTAACACACTAGTATTATGATATTGCAATCAAGGCAGAGATATCAAATTGGGATTCTCAAAGCAGTTTCCTAGAGCATCCCTTGGCCCACTACTGCTATAACCACACCAGCATTGCAAAATACAGATTTCCTTTCTACAAGTTTCTTAGGCAGAGGTGAATAGATGGGAAGAATAAGAGACAAAGCACCAGCCTTATCACAAAGATTCAGTTTAAAAGAGACCAGGAGAAGGAATGGAGAAAAAAAAAATAAAGAGGGAATCTAAACTATGAAACCCTGCTGCTGCCACCAGGACACACACATGTACGTGTACATTCATGCATACACAGAAATATATGCACACTGAGTGATATTTTCCTCAAAATTTCCTAATTTTAATTTGCATTCCAAAACCACTCACATTAACCCTGGCACCGAGCAAGCAGGTTTGATCATCAGGGTGACTAACGGCATGAAGACCAAGTAGGAGATTCCTTGTCAAAAGAAATATCTCATTCCTATATAATCAGTCCCAAAGAACCTTAACCCATTTATCAAATTCAATGCTCTGTCAACTTCCCCAAGTAATATCACTCAGTGTTCAAGCAGAAGCTGGGTAGCCACGTTAGTGACAATGCAGAAACTATTCTTGTTTCCAACACAAGGTAGGACTAGATAAGTTGTAAATTCCTTTACATTCTATAAAGCTATGTATATATAAGCTGTAGCTAAGATGTCTTTTAAAAAGAACAATAATATCCTCTCTTAGAAAGAACAAGACCATGAGAGGAACAATCCCTAATAAAGCAATGTATCTTAAGAGCATTTTTTGTGATAACAAAGAATTGGGAAGGAAAAGAAGCTGTCCACTGATTGCAGAATGGCTAGACAAGGGCAGCGAGGTGGCGCAGTGGACAGAGCACTGGCTCTGGAGTCAGGAGGACCTGAGTGCAAATCTGATGTCAGACACTTGAAACTTACTAGCTGTGTGACCCTGGGCAAGTCACTTAACCCCGACTGTCTCACTCAAAAAAAAAAAAAAAAAAAAAAGAATGGCTAGACAAACTATGGTGTATGATGTACTGGCATGTTCCTACAGAATAAGAAACAATATGATGAACTGAGATGAGCATGGGAAGCCCTATATGAAAGAATGCAGAATACTGGTAACTAGGAGAACAATATTTGCAATGCCTAAAATAATGTACAGGAAAGAAGTGAAAATATATATACATAAATAATGTCTTGGTCTCAGAAGAAATGATGAAAAAACATCTCCTTCCCTGTCTCATTAGAAAAGTGAGACATAATTCTCCAAAATATTGGTAAAAGTATCAGTCATACTCATCGTGTTGCTTGGTTAGGATTCACTGGTTTTCTTAGTTTGCAATAAAGGGTTAATTAGAAAAGATATAGGATGTACAAACAAAAGACGTGAAAATTTTATTCTAAAACTGCCTAAAAAAGAGAAGCTGCTCTGTAAGAATAAAAAGATAAGCTAGGTGTGATTAGGGAACAACTGAACAAATTATGGCACATGAATGTAATGGAAGAGTATTGCCCAGTAAGAAATAAAAAAGGGAAAATGGCTGTATAGATCAGAAAACACTCGGCTCTCCCTATTTCCTCCACAAAAAAAGACAGAACATTGCCTCAGAGGGAATGTAGAGCAGAAGAAATAAATAGCTGGGGTAAAGCAGTTGTCCTCCTAAGACAACCCAAGAAGACCCCAGGAAAGACCCGGCCTCCAGGGGCAGAGATCTGGCAAGAGTGAAGTGCGAACACCTCTAGGCTGACTCTATGGAATCTACAAACAACAAGCCCTGGATGCAGCTGGAAGGCAGTCAGCCTTGGGAATTTTCACCTCCTGAACAAACTGGGGACCAAAAGGCTGAAGAGAAGACTGAAGGGCCTTCCACTGTCAAGGACTGCCAAGCACAGCTATGCTGACCAGACACCCCTGGGGCTGTGGCTGTGGGGGAGAAGGAGTTAACACATGCCTGATGAGGGCAGTAGCACAGGAGCAGGGACCTTGCTGGAGAGCAGAGAGCCTGGTTCCTCCTGGGACTGGGATGGGATATTTCTTTTGACAAGCAATCTCCTACTCAATCTTCATGATGTCAGTCACCCTGATGATCAAACCTGTTTGCTTAGTGTCAGGGCAGAGAAGACAGCTGTAGTTTGCAGCCACCCCTCGGAGGGACTGCAAGGAGTAAGAGCATTTGCAGGACTGTGTGGCTGGGGGCCCTAGCCCTGACTCAGGAGTAGAGAGGAGAGCCCAAGTTTGGGCCCTGGGACAGACCTCAGAAAATAACAGTAAGAAAGACCTGAGGCTCAGGGCATCATTCCCCACACCTCAGGACTAGAGCTTGATTACACTAATAGCTACTAAAAAACAAAATAAAAATGAGCAAGCAAAGGAGAAAAAACCCAATCAAGAACAGCTACTATGGGGAAAGGGAAGATCAGGGTTCATATTCAAAGGAAGACAATGGAGCTAAAAAGGCTACTCTTTTTTCAATGAGAAATGTCAAATGGTCCCAAGCTCAAAAAGAGTTCTTGGAAGAACTTAAAAAGAACTTCAGGGGGCATCTAGGTGGTGCAGTGGATAGAGCACCAGCCCAAGAGTCAGAAGGACCTGAGTTCAAATCTGGCCTCAGACATATAACACTCACTAGCTGTGTGACCCTGTGCAAGTCACTTAACCCTTACCAAAAAAACAAAAAACCCTTACTTTAAGCCTTACCTCCCAGAAAAAAAAAGGGCGGGGGGCTTTAAAAATCAAATAAGAGATGGAGGAAAAATTAGAAAAAAAAAAAAGAACAATCCAAGAAAATCAAGAAAATTATGAAAAGAAAGTCCACCAACTTGAAATAGAAAATCAAAAATTTAAGGAAGAAAATAGCTCCTTGAAAACTAGAATTGGGCAAGGGGAAGCTAATGATGCTCTAAAGACACCAAGAAATAATAAAATAAAATCAAAAGAATGAAAAAATAGAAGAAAATGTGAAGCATCTCATCAGAAAAACTGATATGGAAGAAAAATAATGTTAAGAATAGTTAGACTACCTGAAAATTACAATTAAAAAAAATCTTGGTACAATGCTACAAGAAATTATCAAGGAAAATTGCCTAGCATTTAGAACAAGACAAAGCAGAAATAGAAAAAAGACCACTGATCATCACCTAAAAGAGATCCCAGGAAGAAAATTTACAAGAATATCATAGACAAGTTTCAAAGCTCCCAAGGTTAAGGACAAAATAATGCAAGCAACAAGAAAAAAAAAACCCAACAATTTAAATATCATGGAGCTACATTAAAGATTACACAAGACCTAGCAGCTACTATACTGAAGGACAGAATACTATA
Organism: Vombatus ursinus; assembly: GCF_900497805.2. Lineage (NCBI taxonomy): Eukaryota > Metazoa > Chordata > Mammalia > Diprotodontia > Vombatidae > Vombatus > Vombatus ursinus. The sequence continues at coordinate 24,757,708 of NW_020954598.1, read as the reverse complement.
TTTTGTAGAGCAAAAGAGCTCTACAAACTTACCCAGCAAAGTATAATCCTGAACGGAAAAAAAAATGGATTCTTAATAACCTGAAAGACTTTCGAATATTTGTGACAAAAAGAGCAGAACTTAATTGAAGATTCAACATAAAAGATCCAAGAGAAATGTAAAGTAAACATTAAAGACCAAATATAAGGGACTCAATAAGGTCAAATTGTTTATTTTTTATATGTGAAAATATTATCAGTGCTCTTATAACTGTCAACATTATTTGGGTAGTTTGAAAGAAAGGGTTGGGCTGAACTGTGTATGATGGGGTAGGTCTTAAAATAACTACGTACGGAAGATAAAAAGTAGTAATTGTCTCATACAAATGAGGCATAAAATGAAGAAGTAATACAGAAGAATCTAGTAGGGGAGAAGGCAGGCAGTGCTGGAACCTTACTCTCACTGGGAATGGGTCAAAGATGGAACAACATATATATCTAGAAGGATAAAAAAGTATTCTAAAGTCAGAAAGAAAGAAGAGGACAAGGGGGATGGGGCAGGGAAAGAAAATAAGAGAGGGACTCTTAGAGAGGTGGGTAGGTTAAGGAATAGGAGGGCAAGGTATCGAGTAGAAGAAAAGTAAAGAGTGAGGAGGAATAGAGTAAATTGGGTGAGAAAGGCAGTGAGGAAAAATAGGAAGAAGAAAAATACACAATAGCTTAGAATATGAATGGAATGAATTTACCCATGAAATGGAAATGGGTAATAGATTAAAAATATGAATTCAACAATATGTTGCTTTCAGGAAACACAATAAAAATGAGAGATACTCACAAGGATAAAATAAAGGGTAAGAGTAGAATTTATTATGTTAAAAAAAAGCAGAATTAGTAATCATGATCTCAGACAAAGTTAAAGCTAAAATAGATTTAATCAAGAGAAAAATAGAAAAACTATACTATATGTCAGGATTATCATTCAATATTGTTTCAGACCATTTAAAATAACTAGACAGTATAAAATACTTGGGAGTATACCTGCCAAAAAAGACACAGAACTATATGAACATAAGCATAAAACACTTTTTATACAAATAAAGTCACATCTAAATAACTGGAGTAACATTTATTATTCATGGGTTGGTATAAAAAACGACAATTTTACCTAACTAATCTATTCAATGCCATCCCAATTAAATGACTAAAAAAGTTACCTTTACTGGGTTAGAAAAAATAATAACCAAGATCATTTGGAAGAACAAAAGGTCAGGAATTTCAAAGAAACCAGGGAAAAAAGATGTAAAAGAAAAAGATTCAGCAGTATCAGACCTTAAACTATATTATAAGGTGAGAGCATTGTTGAAGTGTAAAATGGATAATTTCAATAATCTTAAATTAAAATTTCTTGTATAAATAAAACCAATGTAGCCAAGAATAGAAAGAATGCAGAAAATTGGGGAAAAAACTTTGATAGACATTTTCTCATATAGGATGTGACTGTGTTGGAATATTGCTGTGGTGTAGGAAATGATGAACTGCGTGATTTAGAAAAACATGGAAATACTTAGACCTATGAAGATGCTATCCACCTTCAGAGAAAGAGATGACAAGTGGAAATGTGCGTAGTACAGTCTAACATATACGTGTATGAGTGTACAGGTGTATAAATGTGTATGTTTATAGGTATCTATGTATGTGTGTACATATACATATATACATATGTATACATGCATGCACACACACACACACATATATATATGTATTTAATTATAGCCTTCTTTAGGGCATATGGGGCAGAGGGGGAAAAATAAAGAGTGCACAGCAGAGAACAATAGAAAACCTATAAGGAAGCAAAGAAACGTTTGGTAGCTTTGAAAATAATGTGTAGTATTTATTATGCAGGTTTTCTTGAAATGGAAATATATTGTTTTATATTGAATCCTCTCTTATGTTCTGCTGTGTACATGACAATGTTCTTTTTTTCTTTTCTTATTTTTTATAAGTTTAAAAGGAATAAAAATTTAAAAAAAAAAGACATTTTCAGAAAAACAAGACTTGAGTAAACTGATGACAGGATGAAGTAAACAGAACCAAGAGAACAATTTGTACAACAACACTGTAAAGAGAAATGATTTGGAAAGATTTAAGAACTATAGTCAATGGAATGACCAATCACAATTTCAGAACACTGATAAAGCATGTTACCCATCTCCTGACAGAGGTAATGGATTCAAGGTACAGAATAAGATACATTTTCAAACATGGCCAATTTGGGAATTTGTTTAGCTCAAATATGGATATTTATTTCAAAGGTTTGGTTTTTCTTTTTTCTAATGGAGGGAAGAGAAGAAAGGTTAGATAAGAGGGAGACTAGGGATTATCAATAAGGATGACAAAAACAAAAAGGAAAAAATAAAATAAAGAAGATTACTGAAGCATTTATTTAAAAAGCACATTAGGCCAGAAGAAAACACAGACATGTAAGGTAGCTCTGAAAATTACATGTTGAATTATACACTAAAAAAGAAAAGCAAAGTGTACATAAGAGAGTCACAGTTTCATATACAAATTTTTTCTGTTCCACTTTGAAAATGGAAATACTCATTGTTTTGTTAAGTCCAGAATAAAAACTTTTTTTTTTTTTAAAGAAAGAAGCTAAGTATGAACTCAATGTAACAGTTCTGACTCTCTTGGGACCTCCTGATCAGTGGTTATCATCACCACTTATAAATTGTAACCAATAAAATAAAACAGAAATGGAATGAACAGTGTCATTGAAACCTTTCTCAGACAGAGTCTCATTCTGAAGCCTTCCCCTAAAAAAGAGTGGTTTTGTAATTGACAAATTATCACCTCCAAATGAATGCTCCAACAAGTTCTGTCAACAAACTTCCTCTGAGAGGCAGCTAGGTGGCACAGTGGACAGAGCACCAGCTGTAGAATCAGGAGGACCTGAGTTCAAATTTGACTCTGGACAAGTCACTTAACCCCAATCGCATCACACAAAAAAGAGAGAGAGAGAGACAGACTTCCTCTAATAATAGTTCACATTTATATAACATTTTATGGTTTACAAAATACTTTATTAACAACTTTATGAGGTTTCATCATCATTATTTTGCAGATAATGAACCTAAAGCTCAGAAAGGCTAAATGACTTGCTAGGAAGTATTGAAGCTGGGATTTAAACTCAGGTATCCTATCCCCAAATCGAGCTCTTCAAATATATCACAATGTCTTCCTAACATGAATATTTCTCACTTCCACATTAAAAAAAAAAGACTTCAGATAGAGTCTTAATATAAAAGAAAAAGACATAATCTCTACATAATTTATTCAGATGAGAGACAAGATCATGAGATGCTTTGGATGGTCTATCATGTGTAATTTTGACCCTGGCCAATCCATTGTTTGAAGCTCATGAGCCTGGCTTTGATGTAGATTTTCTGTCCCCACACTATTTTTACTGCCTCCATGCCGAATCTCACCTAAGAGTCAGAGAGATAAGGAAGGCTTTAATAATGCTAACTGACCCTACCATTTGTCCCATTTAGAAAGCAGTTCTCTCAGAAAACCAAAGTTCCCCATGGACAGACTATCAGTTGCAATTTTCAAAGGTTTCAGTTTATGTTTCTGATTTTTTCTATCCTTTCCAACCTCCTGAAAACATAATGCTGCAATAAGTATGTAAAAGGAAAAAGGAAAAATTTTTAAAGTTGTCAATCCCATTCAGCCAGAGGAAAGTAGCTCAATTTCCTCCTGACATTTTGACAAAGTTTTCCCTATACATATAACCACAAGCATCAATTTTCAACCTTTGATGTGAGCCTCACTTCCACATATATCCAAACCAAAGGAAGTCTGGCTCACAATGTAAATGCTGCTGGTAGCAAACGCTCTCTCTTAGTCCACAGTCCTGCCTGAACACTCCAAGAGGCAATTTAACATTTTACCTGAAAAAAGTCCGGAGTTATCTATTGGGCCAGGAAACAGGTTGTTTTCACCCACATTGTACATATCCCAGCTATCAAAGCCCACATATTTCTTCCACTGCTTGAACCACCGGCTGTCAATCAGATACCTAGAAAAATAGACAAAATTTGACTAATGTAGAAAATTTGCTCAAGAGGCAAAAGCTTCTCCAATGCATATGTATACTCCATAAATATGGATTCACAGTCACTTCTCCAAGCTATCCCAATAAAGAAAAACTTGGGGCTTGAGATGAGCAAAATGGGTCCAATTCGGGGTTGTAAAATGAAATATTTACTCAAGGTAACATTCTGCTCTGATCTATACTATACTATACTTTTTTGCAAATGTGAGAAGCAATAAGTTTCTATTTTTCAGTAGGTTTAACTGTACTGTAATATTTCTGATAGCCCTTCAAGCTCATTCAAACAGAAGCCTACCCATATGCTGCATTAAGTAAGGCTTTTAGTATTTATAGAAATGTGCCAATTGTGCTCCCTTTCTCTTGCCAAGCTATATAATTATCCTTTTACATTCAATCTGCTACTTTTTATAGCTAGGGAAATTTATAGCAAATCTGGGGCATGTGTGTTTTAAGCACTTCCAATAAATATTACAACTAAATGTGGAGGAAAAAAAATCTCTGCAGAGCTGCAAAACACAAGTTTCTGGGGTATATCCCCCAGGATTTACTAAAAGCTAATGAGTTCAGGGAAGAAACTGAAACCACAGAACTACTTACATCCACCTAGATCAGTGAAAACTTAGTACATTCCTATATTCCATTTTCACTAATACAGTGACTAACAGTAAGTACCATATACATAGAACTGTATTAGATCCTCATACACAATTCTCCAAACAAATTCAGAAGGTCATACAGCGGTGAAGTTTAGCATACAATCCCAAACTTCAACTCTCTAACCTCCTAATTGAATTATGACATCTGTATATTCTAGAAAGTAATGAAGAATTTTTATGATTAAATACCCTCAAATGCATTATTCTGTAATCAATTTCTTTGTGTCAGGCAATGAAGCCTGTGACACTGCTATGATCTTACTGAAATTCTTCCCTAATAATTTTGGAAATGTTACTGTTGGTTAAACTGTAAGCTCCATGAGGGAAGGGTCTGTCTTCTACATAAATTTTGTATATCCTTTCCATTGAGTATCACAATGCTCTAGCAGAGAGCAGAAGATGAATAAATGTAATTAATAAATGTAATGTACTTTGCCTGTCATCCTACTGCCTCATTCACTTCTGAAAATCAAAAACCTGCATTTTAAAAACTTTTGTGTGATTCTAACAGTATGATGCAGAGCGTGTTTAGAAGGATCTTATACATTTCCTTACAAGCCTCATCAGAACGCTACTCAGAATCTAGGGTTTTGTTAATATAATAAATATCCTCTTCTCAAGGAAACAATGATATGCATTGGTTCACTTTCTGAGTCTCCAGAACCTTTTTGTCTTTAGAATTTGTTCTGAATTACCACCATGCAAACAACTTCTAAATATACCTATCCCTGGAGCTAGTTTGGTTTGGCCCTGCTCCTGAGCTAACAGCTCACTGCAAACTCTTTAACTTTACTATTACTTTACATAGTGTCACTAAATTCAACAAACTCATTAAGTGCAAAGTGATGGGCAGTGTGGCTGTGGACTGAGAGTTAGTAGATAGATGGAGAGCCAAGGAATCAGAAAAGAGGAGAGAGAAAGGCATCCAGCCACCAACATTTACCAGTAGTGTGACCCTGAGCAAGTCACCTAAATTCTGAAAACTCCATACAACTCTCTAAATTACAGAAGAGTTGCCCCTCTTTGTTGGTAAGGAAGTATACACAACACACTTTAAATCACAGGTCCAGCCCAACACACACACCCAATATGTGCAAGACATATTCCCACTCTCAACCTTACATCACTTTCATTCCTTTTTACTGACAAAATTTGAGCATCATATTTAGCTTTTCAGTAGTCAAAGTTAATTGCTTCTTAAAACAGCTAGCATTTATATAGTGTATACAGTGCTTTAAGGCTTGCAAAGCACAGTACACATTACCTCATTTGATCTTTCACATTATGCCATCATCCATCCATTGCACTATCAGGACTATAAAGATTCATGGCTCCATTTCTCCCTCTAAATAACCAAACACCAAATCCCAATGTAAGCCTTGGTCACCTACTATCTAGAATACAACTCAGTTCTGCTTCCTGGATACTTTTCTCTCCAACTCCAAAATTACCTTTGGTCCTATCAATTCTCTCTCCAAAACACTTCACAGTTCCCATAATCCTTCTATTAATGCAAGTTATTTGTTTTGGGCTTACAAGTCCTCAACCAATCAAGTGGCAGAGGCAACATCTTTCATCTTTCCCCACACCCTCCTTTCAAAGAAGTTTCTTCATTCCTTGCTCTCATTATTCCAGCTCCCACTCCCAGGAGCACCTGTCTATGCTTACTCACAACCCAGTTCCTTACACACTCCCTTCAAAATTCACCTCAAACCTACTTTCCTCCAGGGTGTTCATGCCAATTAGGAAGAGGCAAGGAGGGTTACCACCCTCTGCAATAGGGTACCTCCCAGGAAAGTTTCAGCATTTAAGGGTCCAAAATTATTCAGGGGGAGGGCTTGGGATAGGGAAGGATAATGGAAAATAAGGTAAATGGAGATCTAGAACATATCTACAAGTGAAGATGTGAAACCTTCGAGAGGAACAAGAAAACATGGGGCATGTCAAATGGAGAAGTCAACAAGTATTTACCAAATGTCTACCTACTAAGTGTCAGGCCCTACGTTAAAGGAGGATCAGGTAAGAGGCTTCAAGAAAAAGGCCTGAGGGAGCTAAAGGAAATGATTTAAGGCAGGATCATAAGAGCCTCATTGAACTTAGGGAAGGGAGGAGAAAAAGCCTTCAGGGTCCGTCCTGGGCTGGAGACAAGGGAAAGGTGAGTCGATAGGTGGGGTAGGGGGAGGGTAATTGAGAAGATTCCGGAGCCAGGCCTGGGCCGAGGTGGAACCCGGGAAGGCCGCGGGGCTGGGCTGGTGTAGAGAAGCTATGAGACTGGCCTTGGACAGAAGGGACGGCAGCGGCTACGAGGGAGGCCGGCCGGGAAAAGGGAAAGGAAAACCGCAGGGCAGGCTTGGGCCGAAGGCCTGGGAAGGCTGCAGGTCAGGGCCTGGGTCGGGAAGTGAGGACCACGGGAGCGGCTGCCAGGTGCCAGGTGCCAGCGCCAGGACACATGCCCTCCGTGGCTGGGGTTCGAGGTCTCACCATTGTGCCCCTCGCTGAAGGGCCGTCCTCATCAAGGCCCCGAGCTCTGATTTCTGGGTCTCCGCGTCCGGCCGCTGCCCGCAACCTCCGCCTTCCGCCATCTCCTTCCCCAGCTCCGGCCCTGCCGGCCCGGACATCCGCCTGGCGCACAGCGCGCTCCCCGCCGCGCCCCACGCGCTGCACGCACGCACGCACGCTCGCACGCACGCTTCTCACAGCGCCGTCCACGCGCTCCGCCCCCTCCCAAACCGGGCCCCGCCCTGAGCGTCAGCCCGACTGGCCACGCCCAGTCCGCGTGCCCCGCAACCGGGCACGCGCTTCTAGGGAGGGGTTGGGGGAAAGGCGGAAGAAAACGAGAGAACGGGACCGCGCAGCTAGGGCTGCTGGGCGGAAGGGCGGCGACCCCGGGCGAGGAGCTGGGCGCCGAGCCTCAGGCTGCGAGCCACGCCCGGCCCCTCCCCCACAGCCTGCTACTTCCTGGTCTCCAACCGACGTTTCCTCTCTCCCTTCCCCCCAAACCTGGGGCTCGGGTCCCCGCCAAGTTAGGTCCCATCCCTTCCCAGAGCCTCCTAGAGCGAGTTCCGTAACTGCTTCTGGGGGCCCCCAGTTTCCCCGTCTGTAAAACGCTAGGGTTGGCTTCAGATTGCCCCCGAAGTCCCTTCCCGCTGTGACCTTGGGTGATTGTGGGAGAGAAGGGGAAACAAGAAAGAAGCCAAGGTCCGCGGGGATGCCCGTCCCCAGGGCTTCCTTGCCGTGCCCCTGCCTCCTGCTTGCCCTCCCTGAGCTCGTGGCTTCGCCCTTGCCATCTTGGACTCAAGCAGACCTTTGCGGCTTCTCGCCACCCCCCAAGGGGAGCTCGGGGCACCCCCCCACCTTTGTTCCTGGGCCGGCTGGGAACTTCCACCCCGCAGTATGTGGCTGCCCTCGAAATTTTTTTTAGAGCTGCTTTCGGCTCTCTGTTGCAGGGAATACAGGGGAAGGAGCCTTGCTCGTTATTTGCCCGGGGATCAAAGTTAGATCAGAGTTAGAAAGAAAACACCGTTGGGCTCGAGATGAGAGATGTGAGCAGAGGAGTGGCAGACTGGTATACCGACATGTGCTCAGCAAGACAGCTGCCTGAAGTATTGTCCCGAGACTGTCTCCCCTTAAAGTCTAGCGGTTTTAATGCGGGGTTTAGGCTAGCGTGGAAGAGAGAGGATAAATGAACGAATTGTATAGGTGCGTTCGTTTATCATTATTTGAGCCTCTTCTTCGAGGTACTGACCAGATTAAAAAAAAAAAAAAGTGAAGTTCCTACCCTCAAAAATCTTAAAATGCAGCAGAAGAAATAAGCCCAAGAAAACAAAAGTCCTCAAACCCAAAACTATGATATAAGGCAGAAGTGCTACAAGAGAGATGAATTGCTGCTGTGGAGTCCATTAGAACACCTTCTTAGAAAAGGTAGCCTCTGAACTGAGCATTAAAGGAGAGCTAGGATTTCAACAGGTGGAGATGGCAATCACTTAGAACTTGGAAGAGTTCTCAGGTGACCTCAGAGATCATCTAAAGCTAACCCTCACATTTTACAGACAGGGAAACTTAAGGTTGAAAACCGAAGAGGACTTGAAAATCATTCAGGCCAGGGATTTTCAAAGAGGGGAGTCCTTGAGATCAAAACTAAGATGTTTTGGTTTCTAATACGGCAAATATCAATAGACAGAAGCTACATTAAAAAAAAAGACTCTTTAACATCCTCAATAATTTTTAAGAATGTAAAGGGATCCTAAGACCAAAAAGTTTAAAAAACGCCTAATCTAATAGCCCAACCTACTCAGGCCTATGAAAGAAAACGGAAATAAAGAACAATTAAGAACAATTAAACACTTTCTCTTTATGGGTGATAAATTGGAGAAGCAGGATTTTAACCTAGGCTCTCTGACTCAGTGCTGGTCAATGGAATGGAACCCAAGGTATTATCAGTCCAGGGAGCTGTTCAATTATAAACAACTAAAAAGTTAAACTTTTCAAAAGAGGATAAATGTTTGTAATAATGTTTGTAAATAATAGCAATAAATGGCACAGCCTGTATCACCAACCAAAAATATACAACTACTCTCTAGTGAAAAAGTGAAAAGTTTAAAAAGTGAAAATGCATTCTGTAGAAATCAGTTGTCATTATTGTTATTAACGTTACAATGAAAGAGAATTAGGCTTGCAGGATGAGTTCTGAATCTCTGTTCCAAGAAAGTGTCAGAGATGAAAGGACTTCTCAAACTCCCTATTCTTTTACCAACAATTTCTTCCTAAATCAGTTTCTCCTCCATCCAATTTATAGTGGCAACCACAGGCTCATAAGCAGGACAAATTCCTGGGACTGCTCCTAAAAATGAGGACAAAACCTAATTAAATACACATTTCAGAAAGTCTATATTAATCAACTCTTCGAGATACTTAGAAGTGGTTACAAAGAATAATGTGCTAGTTGTATCTTGTTCTTTTAAAAATACAAATTTTGTGAATGGAAGAAATTGCACAGAAACTGATTGACAAGACCAGATATCAAATGGTGAGCTTGATGATGGCCTGATAACAATAACATGGGTTTGTGTAGTGCTTTAAGGTATACAAAGCACTTTACTCATATTAACATTTTAATTGGAAATTTGTGTGAGTTATGGCCCTCTTTCTCAAGGACAGCTGAACACTTTCTAATTGAGATTGGGATGGACATAAAGAGATTTAGGGCAAACAAATCTGGCCAACGTATTGGCCTTCAAGGGTTTGTGCATCCAACAAGTCACAGATACTTAGCAAATTGATACTCTGGGTGAGGAACTAAGGATTGCCCCTATCACACATATAGGATCACATCAACACTGGAGTTCCAAACTCTTAGATCAGGGGGTTCTCAACTCCGGTCCACAGATAGATTTCAATGGGTACATGAACTTGGATGGGAAAGAAATTATATCTTTACTTTCACTAATATCAAACTGAAATTTAGTATTTTCTTCAATTTTTTAAATTGAAGAATTTTTTAAATTTTTTATTTTTAAATAATTTAATATAAAGGTTTTAATATTGTACTTATTTAATTTATACATAATATATTATACATTGTATGCATTATTATAATAAATTATATGTTATAATTTATTATATAATTATTATACTATATAATTAATAATTAAATTTAATATTGTAAAAATAATTTTTTGATTTAAAATTTTTTAAAACAGACTTTGAAGAGGCCATAGGCTTTACCAGACAGCCAAAGTAGTCTATTCCGCAGAAAAGGTTAAGAACCCCTGCCTTAGATGAATAAGGGCTTTTGTTAGTATTCTCAGGTCATAGCTAACTTGACTAGTATAATAGAAAGAGTACAAGATTTGCATGTATAGCCTATATCAGATTGTATGCTGTCTTGGGGAGGAGTGAGGGGAGGGAGGAAAATAATTTGGAACTCAAAATCTTATAAAAGTGAATGTTGAAAAGAAGGAGTACAAGATGTGGAGACAAAACACTTGGGGTCAAATTTGAATTTTGCTGTTTACTACCTGTATGACCTTGGATATGTTATTTTTCCTTCTTTAGACCCCAGTTTTTTCATCTGTAAAATTAATGGGCTCAGAGGGAGAAATAACCAAAACTGAACACCATATGATTATAATAACCAAATTTGGCACTGAAGAAAAGATGAGTAAATGCATTTTCCTTATTTGTAGAAGTAGAGAAAGGAAGTATTCCTGGATATAGAACTTTGCATATAATATCGGGGGTTTTTTAATGTGTTTATCAGTTTGCTTAATTTTAAAAATTTTCTTCCTCTGTGGAAAAATAGGTATATTAATGTTAGTATGGTTGTGAACTGGTCCAACCATTCTGTAGAACAATTTGGAACTATGTCCAAAGGGCTATAAAATTGTGCATACCCTTCACAACCTAGCAATACCACTACTAGGTCTGTATCCCAAAGAGATCAAAAAAAAGGGAAAAGGCCTATATGAACAAAAATATTTATAGCAGCTCTTTTTGTGATAGCAAAGAATTGGAAATTGAGGGGATGCCCATCAACTGGGGACTGGCTAAACAAGTTGTGGTATATGATTGTGATAGAATACTATTGTGTTATAAGAAAAGACGGAGCAGGATGGTTTCAGAAAAACTTAGATTTATATGAACTGATGCAAAGTGAAGTGAACAGGAGAATATTGTACACAGTAACAGCATTATAACAGTGATCAACTGTGAAAGATTTAGCTGCTCTGATCAATACAATGATCCAAAACAATTTAAAAGACCGTGATGAAAAATACTACCCACCTCCAGAGAGAGAACTGATGAACTCTGAGTGCAGATTGAAGCATACTTTTTTTTTTCACTTTCTGTATATTTTTTGCTTTTAATAAAAAAGATTGTTGGGTTTGGTTTGGTTTGGTTTTTGCAGCATGGCTAATATGGTTTGCATGACTTCACATGTATAATTGATATCATATAACTTGCCTTTTCAATGGGTGGGGGAGGAGTGGGAGAGAGGGAGAGAATTTGGAACTAGAGTGCTCTAAAAAAAATTACATGACTGAAAGTTTTAAATAATAAAGGCCTAGCATCTAGAATGAGGGGAATGATAATATCATTTTTAAACTGTTGTGGTCATAGCATAGCTACAGTGTTGTGTCTGATTCTGGAACTGTCAATCTGAAAGTACATTAACAAACTGGAATGCATGCAGAAGAAGGGTGACCAGGATCGTGAAAGGGGTAAGAGATCAGGAGACAATGCCCTATTGGAATCTTTGGAAGGAAATAGAAGGGTTTGCCTAAATAAGGATGAGAACCTAATATAGTTCTCTCCTCATCAATATTTCTGAACAGTTGATGACAGTAATGGCATCAGAAAGTGAAGATAAACTATTTGAAGAAAGGAGATGTAAGGCTCTATAAGGAACCTGGCAGAAAATCTATACGATACTTAAGGGGAATAATTTGAGGACTCTGGTAAAAGGACTTGTAGAAGCTGTGTTACCTCCCTTTCCTTGTCACATGTGCTTTTAAGCGGTGAGAACACCCTTTGCTGAACCTGCTTTTCCCTTGACTATGTATATTCTTGTGGGAGAGTGTGTTACCAACTTTGGGGTTTTGTACCAATTATATTGCTGTAGTAAATACTACATTGCTAAAAAATAATTAAGTCTGGATAATTAATTGACATTAACTGATAATCATGGGAGGAAAGGGGGATCATAAGCTATGGTATTAGAAAGAATGAAAGAACACCCTCTCAACCCCCTTAGGGTTACCCCTAGAACATGGGGATTAGCAACCACACTGTGGGGACCTATCTTGTCAGTGGGAATAAAGAGAATCACTCTAGAGAAGCTGCTACCATTCTTCCACCCAGGCTTATCCTTGACCCCTTACTCCCTCTCCCCATATCCAATCTCTTGCCAAGGCCTGTCAATTTCATCTTTGTAACATCTTACAAATACACCGTTTCTTTCTTCTAACACTACAACCACCTTGGTGCAAGCCCTCATCACCTAGAATACAAGGGTGGGGAAGTTTGGATTCAGTCAAAGGGCTGCACTTGAGGACCTAGAGGGCCCCCCACCCCTGAAAATGGTCTTTGCCCGCAACCATGGCCATAGCCTGCCAGTTGGTGTGCCTACTCATAAGTCTCTCCCCACCCCAGTTCATCCTTTACTCAGCTTTCAATGTGATCTTCCTTAAGCACAAATCTGACTATGTTACCCCCCCTACTCAATAAAACCCAGTGGCTCTCTACCACCTTCAGGATCAAATATAATAAAATCCTTGTGTTCAAACCCCTTCATAACCTGCCTTCTCCTACCTTTCCAGTCTTCGTACACATTATACCCCTCCACACATTCTACACTCCAGTGACAATAGCACCTTTTCTGGCTGTCCTCTATGCCCAGAAGGCTCTTCCCTCTCATCTCCATCTCCTGGCTTCTCTGACCTCCTGCCAGTCGTAGCATTTGGTTGCCCGGAGAAGTTCGTCAGTATTGTACCTCAGTTCCGTGATGGCATGCTTGTCCCAGTTCTACAGGAAGTCTTTACCAACCTCCTTTAATTCTAATGCCCTCCTTCTGTTGACTATTTCCAATTTATCCTATGTATAGCTTGATTGTACGTAGTTATTTGTATGTTGTCTCTTCCATTAGACTGTGAGCCCCTTGAGAGCAAGGACTCTCTTTAACTGTTTTTTTGTATCCCTACCACCTGGCACAGTGTCTGACACATAGTAGACATTTGATAAATGTTTATTGTCTAACCTAGCATCAGTAGAAGGGAAATTGTTCTAATAATTAAAGACCCAAAGATGAAATAGGCTACGTTACAAAGGACTGAGTCACCATTAGTCAAGAAATTACTGCTCAGGCAGAGTTTGAACTCGATGACTTCTGAGGGCCCTTCAGACCCTAAGATTCTGTGATTCTTTGTGAAAGGGAAAACTTTAGACTGATACTTCTCAGGCGTGGCAGAGTCAAAAGAGCCCATAGGGGCTGGACAAAATGACCTCTGAGGTCCCATCCAACTCTGCACTAGGAAGGGACCATCATCATTTTATAAGGTCTGTTATATAAGAAATAAGTGATCTAAGAAGGTGACTGAGGAAAAGATGACAAATGTAATTGAACATAATTATAGAAAAAAGCAAGTCCATTTTTTCTGTTTCAGGAACTTGTGCCCTTGGGCAGATTCCATTCCCTTTCACTCACTATTTATAATCCTTATCTCTGTGGCACCTGCATTGTAGAATAAGCAGAGCTGTGTCTGGGGAGGGAAGGTAGGGTGCCAATGGGGGAAGAGAAAAGAAGAGTTGTTTAGTTCTCTTCACCAAGTCTAGTATCACAAAAATACATGTGTTAGCAATCCAGAATGGTATAGGGGAAAGAGCATTGACTCAGAGGACCTGAGTTCAGATCCTGCTTTTGATACTTACCCCCTGTGTGACCATGGCCAACTTTATAAAATCATCTCTGTCCAAGCAGAGGAAATGGGACTCCAAATGTTTTATATATTTCATCTGTTAGCTACCTGTTTTTATGTACTTATTTATTTATTGCCTTTTTGGTGAGGCAATTGGGGCTAAGTGACTTGCCCAGGGTCACACAGCTAGTAAGTGTCAAGTGTCTGAGACTGGATTTGAACCCAGGTCTTCCTGACTCCAAGGCCAGAGCCCTATCCACTGGGCAACCTAGCTGCCCTGCTAACTGTTTTTAGAAGTGCCTATCAAACAATAAAATATTTTACCTGTGGGAAAAACAAAAAAATGAGGAGGATGGACTGGTAAGCCACTGAGGTCCCCTCTGTTTTTAGACTTAGATTCCTATGATCCTAAGTGTCAATTTGCATACAGTGCTAAAATGAGAAATGTACATAGTTTTTAATAAGTAATGAATGGATGCGATATAGTGCTTGCCTTCAATGAGCTAACAAACTAATTTAGTTAAATAAATACAATAAAACATTATTCAAGGATCCTTTCCTGAGTTCCCTAGCTGTAACCCTCCCCATATATTTGTGTTTATTTTCTATATCCTGTATTTACATGTCTGTGAACAGTATTGTATCCTTCAAGTAGAATATAAGCTCCTTCAGTGCAGGGTCTCACTTTTATATCTCTAGCACCTGGCACAAGGTTTGATACATAAGTACTTAATGAATACTTATTGATTTGCTTACAGTCAAATACAAAAAAGCAGTAACATTTACTATATGTCAGAATGACAGAATGAACTGTCTTAACTAAGGAAGGTGGGGATACCAGTTTATCTTTCAAATCTTGTAGAGACTGAAACAAAGGGAAGTTATTCTCACCCCTCCCCCAAAAAAGTATTTCTTTAATGCTAAACTGAGCAACTTTTCATGCATTATTGCCCAGAATACTTCATTCACCTTAGCAGACCTTCTTTCCGCTTTCAAAAACCAGCTGGAATTTCTGGTTCTTCTGGGAATCAGGACAAAGACCCAGCTTGTATTTATTTGTGTGTTATGGTTGTTGTTGTCATTGTTGTTTGTCCTTCACTCTTAAAGAGGATGGAGACATCAGGGAGGTGATGCCATGACTTGCAAGTGAATTGGATTTAAGTGAGGAAGGGCTGTGCAAAGTCATCAGCCTCACTTTCTCCTCCAGAGCCACTTGGGTCCAGTGGCAAGATATAGATCAGGATGACTGGAGATGGCCCTCTGTCTGAAGGGTGCTAAAGAATGAATAGATGGAGGAATGAATGAACAAAGCATTTATTAAGCATTTTCTGTGTGCAAATCACTGTGCTCAGAGACAGAAGGAGTTGAAGAATCTTGTCCCTAGGTATGAAGAATAGAGCAGGGAGAGTAAAACTGGGGACTGAGATTCTGAAGGAAGAAGAAAAACAAGGGGAAGGGTAGGTGTTGCCTGGGGCTGAAGCAGGTGAGCAATTAGGGGAGGTGGTATTTCATATGAGAGCTCACATAACTTACCAGACATTTTTTTCCATAAAGATCCTATGATACAGACAAAGTTATTATTATTCCCATTTTGCATATGGGAGAAATGAACATCAGAGAACACACAGCTAGTGAATGTCAGAACTCCAATCCAAGCCAATAAGAATTTATGAAATTCCTGCTACTTTGAAGACACTGTGCTAGGCGTAGGACATAAAATGTAAGCTTCTAGAGGGCAAAGACTTTAAAATTTATATTTGTATACTTAGCACTAAGCACATGATAACATCATAGGTACTTAATAAATACTTGTTGTATAGCTGCTATTTTGAAGCAGGAAGGGGATGGGGAGAGAAAGAGAGAGAGAGATATTTAGAGAGAGAGAGAGATTCACAAAGGCAAACATGAAAGCTTCTCTGGTGCATAATCCGATTCTTGAAGGAAGCTAGGAATTCTAAGACATAGAAGTGACAAGGAATATATTCCAGGCATGAAATAAAATTTGACTCTGGCAAAGGCTCAGAGATGGGAGATAACACATCAAATTTAGACATTAGCAAATGGGTCAGTTTTCTGGAATATGGAGTTTGAAATAACCTGGAAAAATTAGGCAATTTGTTTTGCTTAACTATGTTACATCGACTTAGTTTTTCAGTTGGGAAGAGGGGCAAGATAGGAGGTAGAGAAGGTTGATTTTGGTTAATTAAAAAAAAATTTGTTGAAAAGAAAAGAAAGAAGCCTGGAAAGGTAAGCTGGAGTCAGACTGTGAAGGATTTTAAATGCAAAGCTGGGGGGAAAATGTCAAGCTAAGGAGTTTGATGGCTAATATATGGAAATATGTTTTACATGTCTTCACATATATAATCAATATCAAATTGCTTGCCTTCCCAAGGAGGGGGGAGAGGTGTGAGGGAGGGAGAGAATTGAAACTCAAAATTTTTAAAAACAATTGTTAAAAAAATGTTTTACATGTAATTGGCAAATATTTAATGAAATAACAAAAAAAACCAAAAAACTAAAGAGTTTGTATTTTTCCTAGAAGCAGGAAGAAGTCACTTAAGGTTCTTAAGCAGGTGATTTGTTTATGCTATCCTGAAATTGATTAGTGACTTTAGTCTACTGTGCTTTCTGTTACTCCAGGCTGCTTCTTGCACTACTTCTTTGAAAATAACACAAACAAGAGAAGGGCATAAGAGATCATTTAACATCTCTTTATTGTCAAGGTATTTGCATTGTTGTGATCCCTAAGGCCTCCTTGGCTGTAGAAATTGCCTGAGGCTCCTGCCACAGTATAAATCATAGATTTAGAAATAGAAGAGAACTTGGAGATCATCTAATCCAACCCTCTCATTTTTCGATGGAGAAAACTGAGATGCACCAGCTAGGTGGTCCAGTGGTAGAGTCCTGGAGCTGGAGTCAAGAATACTTGAATTCAAATCCAGCCTCAGACACTAACTGTGTTCCTAGGCAAACCACTTCTCTCAATTTCCTCATCTGTAAAATAGAGCCATGTAATAATAACAGCTATCTCCCAGGGCTATTTTAGAATCAAATTAGATAATATCTATAAAGCATTGAGCACAGTGCCTGGCACATAGTAGACATTTAATAAATGTTTCTTCCTTTTTCACCCAGGTTCTCACATTGGATTAAAATTAAAGAGTTAGAACTCAAATTTAGGTTAGGTCCTCCGAATCTAAATCTAGGATACTTTCCACACCAGACTGATTCCTTAGATAAGCTCTTATAAAATATCATCTTTAATGCCCTTTGTTATAGGTTTTAGCCCTTTCTTCCATGACTGTGGGAGGGAGGAGCTGTATATCAATCTACAAGCATTTATCTTTTTTTTTTTCCTGGTGAGATAATTGGGGTTAAGTGACTTGCCCAGGGTCACACAGCTAGTAAGTGTCAAGTGTCTGAGGTCAGATTTGAACTCAGGTCCTCCGATGACTTCCAGGGCTGGTGCTCTATTCTCTACACCACCTAGCTACCCCACAACAAGCATTTATTAAGCATCTATTGTGTGCCTGGCACTGTGCTAGGCAATAGAGATACAGATGTAAAGAATGAAACCATTCTTATGCTCAACAAACATACTTATGCTTACATTCTGGGGGAGAGACAACAAGTACATATTTGAGCATATACAGACTAAGAGAATAAATAAATACAAGTTAGTTAAATAGAAGGTATTTTGGGAGAGATACCAGCTGGGGGTGGGGATCAGAAAAGGCTTCATGTAGAAGATAATGTTTTGGAGTTTAATCTTGAAAAGAAGTTTTTGTGAGGTGGAACTAAGGGGAAAGCTTATTCCAGGCATGGGGACAATCTGTGTGAAGGCATGTAAATGGGAGATGGAATGCTATGTATGAGATGGACATAAGGACAGCTTGGTAGTATCACAGATTGTGGGAAGTGGATTAATGTACAATGAGTATGAAACAAGGTTGGAAAGGGCTTCAAAAGCAAAGGAGTTTATATTGGAACTTAGAGGTAATAGGGAAGCAGTGGAGTTTAATGAATAGGGAAAGGGCATGGTCCGATCTGTACTTTAGGAAAATCACTTTGGTGGCAGTGTGTAGAATGGATCAGAGTAGGGAGAGACCTAGGGGAGGGAGGCCAGTTATGAGGTCATTTGCTTCCTAATAGCTAAGAAGTGATGAGAGCCTGAACTAAGGTAAGGTGGTGGCTATGTGAGTAGAGAGAAAGGGGCAGATGCAACAGATGCAGTAGAGGTAGAAAAAAATCAATATTTGTCAACTGATTGGATATGTGGGTGAGGGAGGGTGATGCCTTTAATGGAAACAGAGAAGTTTAGAATAGGGGTGGATTTGATGGGAAGGGGGAAGGAGATGAGTTACAACAAGATATGTTGATTTGAGATCTCTCTGGAACAACCAGTTTGAAATGTCCAGCAGGCAGTTGGTGACGTGAGACTGAAACTTAGGGGAGAGATTGGTGCTGTACATAGAGAAATGGGAGTCCTCTGCATAGCAGAGATTCAGGAGTCATCTGCATAGAGATGATAATTAAACCCATGGAAGCTGATGAGGTCACTGAGACAGAGGACAGTGAGAAGAGAAGAGGGCCTATGACAGAGCCCTGGGAAATATTCATAGGGAACATAGTATCCAAGATAAGCCAGCAAAAATGACTGAGAAGGAATAGTCCAACTAATAGCCAAGGACCAAGGATAGAGTAAAGAGACACAGAGACAAATACACCAAGGAAAAGGTGGTCAACAGAGTCCAAAGCAGCAAATAATTTGAGAAGGATGAGGACTGAGAAAAGACTGTCAGATTTGGCCATTGAGATGATTGGTAACTTTGGAGCCCTTTTGGAGAATTTTTAGTTGAGTGAAAATTTGGTCAGAAACAAGATTACAAAAGGTTGTGAAGTGAGTGAGAGAAGAAGGCATATAGACCTATTTTTTCAAGGAGTTTGACTGAGAAATGGAGGAGAGATATAGGACAATAACCTGAGAGAAAAGTAGTGTCTAGTGAAGTTTTTTAAGGATGGAAGAGACTTGGGCATGTTCGAAAGCACTAGAAAACAAGTATGTAGGAAGATGTTAAAGATCTAAGTCAAAGAAGGGGTGCAATTGAGGGTGCAATCTTGAGAAGATGGGAGAAGATAGGATGAAGTGAACTTGTAGAGTGGTTGAATGTGGCAAAGAAGACCTCCTCCTTTTCAGAGATTGGAGTAAAGGAAGAGAGAGTGGGCGCACTCAGCAGGACGTGAATAGGAGCACAGTAAGGGAGATGATAGAAGTAGTCCAAGACAGAGATTTGGTAGGGGATGAGTGGTAATAGGACAAGAGGGTAAGGGATTTGGAAATAGAGGACATTTTTACTTGAATTGACTAACTATAGGGTTGAAATTGAAAAAGAGGAGAGTGAAGTCAGAGCAGGGGTAGTGGCTTAAGAAAGTACTGAGGAGCACAGAGACTGGAGGTCATGGGCAGGGTGAAAAATAGGTTTAAGGACAGATAGAATGACAGGAAGTCATGGTCAAATAGAAAAATGTCAGTTTTTGTTTAAGGAAGTGGAAGACATATAGGTGATGGTAAGATCCAGGATATGACAATCTTTATATGTAACTGGGGTGGAGTGAAGGAGGTGGTCTTGGGATTTAAGGACACTGAAGAACTAGGAGGTTAAGGAGTGTGAGGGAGTATTAATGTGGGTAGTGAAGTTCCCCTAATTTAAGAGCAAGAAACAGGGAAGGGAGAAGGATGGTGAGCCAGACACTGAATTCCCAGAGAAAGGAATGACCTTGTATTGGACTTGTATGGACAAATTAGCACAATTTAGGTTGAGTAGAAAACTTTAATAGAGTAAATGTCAAAGGTAAAGAAGCTGCTGAATCATAGTGGTAAGGAGAGAGTCTGGAAATGGCAGTGGGGAGTCAGCCATAGTATTCTGTCTCTCTTACTGGGACCACTATGTGCTGACCACTATTTGGTTGCCCTGTGGAGAGTAATACAGGAACTTTATAAACTAAACTCTGCATGTCCATCAACATTCTCAACACTCCCTAAAGTTTCTGCATCACAATGGGAAGCTGCTCTACAGCAGCTCCAGATTAGGCTGGATGACCCCTTTCTCCTCAAACAAGTTAGGCAGGTAGGTCCCCAGGAGCCCTGGCCAGCAGAATTAGCAGAGGACAGTTGGCCTGGATTAACAGAGGCATTGCTCTCTACATCACATCTTGCCCACAGTTTCATAAGACCTGACTGGACTATTACAGAGGACATAGGGCTTTATGTCCCAGGTATCTTGACTGTAGGCTATAGTGATAGTTACTAGGCTTTGAATCAGAAATTAGTAACCACGTAATTCAGTGAACTACTCAGTTCCCTTCTCCAAAACTCTGTTTCTTCATCTATAAAATGACAGTAATGAAAAGAATGACCTATGTCACAAGGTTGTTGTGAACCTTACCATGTCATAGAAGAGTGAGCTATTATTATCTTGTACAATTTGCACCTTTGTGAAGAAGAGAGGGGCAGCAGTGGCCTCTTCAGAAGCCTCGTATTCTAAAGATGGACCTGACCCCCTTTAGGTAAGAACCAGGTCAGAACCATGAGCAGACTCTTCTGACTTTGAGTCCATCGCTTCCTTCAGTATACCACCTTGCCTTCTCTAAAATTAGAAAAACAAAACAGCCAACCCATCTTGGTCTCACTCATCATCCCTACAGCAGATGATTGCAGGCTGATATAGCTTCAGATATTGAAAAGGCATGAGTCCAAAGACAGAGTAGAGCAGAAAGAAGCTTTGATCTTGGAGCCAGATGGCCTAGGTTCAAGCCCCAGCTCTGCTACTTCTTACCTATGGGACTTTGGGGCAAGTCACTACACCTCTGTGAGTTTCAACTGAGTCATCTGTCCAAGCAAGGGGTTAGACTAGACTAGAGAATCTTTAGGGTTTTTGTAGCTCAGTAATTCTGTGTGCCAGAACTCTGGCCTAGGCAGATGTTTAAACACAGCCCTTTGGGTAAAAGGGGGTCATGGCAAAATACAGGGACATTCAGAAATAAGAACTGATAACTTCAGTGAGCCTCACCAACTTGAATCCTTGTATACACACCAGTTTTGCATTACCCATGATGGCAGGGAGGGAGGTACCAGGGCAGGTAATGCAGAAGTAATTTAGCATTGGTCTGGACATGTCTTACTGTAATTTTTCTCAGGTGTTTTGCCTTTCTAATTAAATTTTATTTTTTCTACTTTCCCCTTTCCCCCACTGATTTAAAAAAAAAATCCACCTTGTAACAAGGAAATATGATCAAATAAAACAAATACTCACATTGGCCATGTCTAAAAAATGTGTGTTACATTCTGCATATTAGTCAGGAGGTGGACAGCATTCTTATCATTGGTCCTTGGAATCATGGTTAATTATTGTGTTGATCAGAGTTCTTAGGCTTTAAAAATTGTTCATTTTTCACAATGTTACTGCACAAAATGTTCTGTTCCTAAGTCTTCCCAAATTTCTCTCAAACTGTCTTTCATCATTTCTTACACAAAACAATAGTATTACATTCATATTCTATAATTTGTTGAGCCTTTCCTCAATTGATGGTATTCCCTCAGTTCTCAGTTCTTTGCCACGGTGCCAAAAAGAGCTGCTATAAATATTTTTGGTACATATAGGACCTTTCCTTTCTCTTTACTCTCTTTGGAGTATAGGTCTAGTAATGGTACTTCAAGGTCAAAGAGTATACACAGTCCTAATTAAACTTTACATTGTATATTAGACAGGCAGGATGATATATTACCCCAGTATCAAACTCAAACAGAAAATGATGACTTAGAAAACCACACAGTAACATTTTCTATGTTTTATTGAATTTTGGTTTATTTTATTACACATATCCCAATTACGTTTTAATCTGGTTCAGTTGCACTCGAATTTTGCTGACTAAATGCAGCCTTTGAGAACTCTGGTATAGGAGATAAGACTTGGCCAGGAAGATGTGCTCAATTTTACTTCTGACACTTAGAGGCTGTGTGACCCTGGGTAAGCCATATAATTTTTCTGTGCTCCCAGGCAACTCTCAAAGACTATAAATTGCAGAGAACCTGCTTTGCTCGAGGAAGATTCCTTCCACAAATGGGACTTTCCCATGCCAATGAAACTGCAGGTCCAGATCAGATCCCTCTATAATATGATTAAAATCAATCCCATTCTTTGCACTCTCCCTGATTGACTGTGAGGAGACATGATAACTGTACTCCAAATATTTGGAAAATTGTCACAGGGAAGAGGGATTGGACTTCTTGTATTTGGCACAAGGGCAAAATTAAAAGCAATGCATAGTAGCAGGGAGGCTGATTTCAGTACAAGTGATGACAAATTCTTTTACAATGACCACTATCTAAAAATGGAATGGGCTTTGTGAGTTACCCCATCACTAGAAGTCTTCAAAGTGAGGCTTGATGACCATTCATCAGGGCTATTATGGAAGAAGGCATTCCTTTTTAGATAGGTGCTAAATTTAAAGACCTCTGGTTTTGTCCCTTCAGACCCAAATTCTGGACTTCTGAGAGGTTATCATCAGGGGAGAGGGATCCTGCATGTTCTTAATATAAAATAGAGGGCAGTTACAGCTAGGTGGTGTGGTAGATAGAGCACCAGCCCCGGAGTCAGGAGGACCTGAGTTCAAATCTGGCTTCAGACACTTACTAGCTAGCTGGGTGACCCTGGGCAAGTCACTCAACTCCCATTGCCTCCAAAATAAGAAAAAAAAAAAAGATAAAATATTCATAAATGACATCTATCAGGTTTTCCCAGATACCAAGCTTGTCCGCAAGCATTGAGTAGAGCTACAGGAGATGACACTTTGCCTTCAAATAGACCAAACCCTCTTTGGAGGAGCGAGGCATCCTTGGGATCACATCCTTCATCCCTCTCTGGTCACTGCTGAAAGTTTAGAGTTTGGGTTATTCAAAGGGCCCTCAGCAAGTACCCCATTTCCCTGGGTAGGAGGCATTTGCTTGGATAGAACAAACATGAGCCTTCCCAGAGCTGTTCATCCATCTAACAGGGTCAGCTTTAGACACTTATGGTACCCTGGAAAGACCACCAAATCTACAATTAGAGGGCCTGGTTTCAGAGCCTGCCTTTGCTGCTTACTTACAACTCACATGATCCTGAGCAAATTCTCTCCTCTATGGACACAAATTTCCTCATCTGTAAAATGAGGGCATTAGTATACTAGAAAACAATTTAGAATTATGCAAGAAAAATTAACAAATTGTTCATAACCTCTGAGTCAGTGTTCAAACTACTAGGTATGTTCCCCAAGGAAGTTTAACACTGAAGGATCCTATATATAGCAAAAAATTCATAGCAGAACTTTTCTGATAGCAAAAATACTGGAAAATAAACATCCATTGATTGGGGAATTGGCTGAACAAATTGTGGCATAATAAAGTCTTAGAATATTAGTGGAAAGTATCCTGGATTTGGAGTCAGAATACTTGAGTTCAAATCCTAAATCTGCCACTTACTACCTATGAACTCTTAGGCAAGTCATTGAATTTCTGGGCACCTCAGTCACCTCCTCTATAAAATGAGAGGGTTAGATCTCTAAAATTCCTGCTCTAAATCTAAGTCATTTTATGACCATCTCAATAAACATGAGGAATTCAGAGAAACATGGGAAGATGTGTATACGAACTGATGCAAAGGAAGCAGAAATAGAACAAGAGAATGACTAAAAATGTAAATGAAAAACAACATTAAAAAGCAGCTGAACTTAGATTAAAGGCAATGACCAATGTTGGTTCCAGGGGACCTATGATGAAAATGGCTTCCTTCTTCTTGATAGATAGATGGAAGGATGATGTATGACAAATGCTGCAGATGATGTCACTGGTCCATTTTGTAATAAGGGAAGGGGTGGGAGGTGTGAAGGGAGAGGAGACATAGTAAGAGATGTCTTGGGTATAAAAAACAAAAGGCTTCAATAAAACATTTAAAGCATTAGATAGGTCGGAGTAGATGACCAAAAAAGATCCTTCAAATCTAAAATTTCATTATCTAAGAAATACAACATATCCTTGATATATGTTCCTAGATACAATCTGCTTAGGAAAGTTACCTAAAAAACAGGGCTCCTGTATCTAAAATATGGAGATGACTCTGCATTCCACTTTGTGACAACTGAAGTAGTTGAAAGAAGGAAGTCATCTGTTTTCGGAGAAGTTGTGAAAGAGGTGGGCAGCCTGGTATGACTGTCAGCTTTAACTTCTCAAAAAAAAGCAACCCGGCTGAAAGAATTTCTTTTCTTTTGAAATAAATCTTGTTGATATCTTTTGTTTTTACATAGCCTAAATTTCCCCTTATATCCTGCTCCTTTATTCCCCCAGAGAGACATTCCATACAACAAAGAATTTTTTAGAAAAGATAAAGAGGGGGGAAAAAGCAAAATCAATCAATAAGTTGAAAAAAAAATCTGTCAATATATACCATATTCCATACCCATCTCTCCAAAGGAGCTGGGGGACATGTCCTCCTATATGTCTTTCTTGGGCCAAGCTTGTTGTTTTTTTTTTTTAATAATATTTTATTTTCCCTCATTACATGTAAAAACAATTTTTAACATTTTAAAAAAAAGTTTTGAATTCCAAATTCTATTCCAGCTGAAAGAATTTCTAAAATGGTAGCTTTCAAATCCTGTCTGAAGACTCTATCGGGTCCCCACAAAGACAGGCTGACTATCCAAAGATGGAGTCACCGACACCATCGTGGAGGGTAAATGGCAAAACAGTATAGAGGACCCTAGCTGTTAAGGTCACTTAACAGCTGAGTAGCAGTCCTCCCCTCTCAGGCCTCAAAATTGCAGTATTGTGTCTGTAAGACTGCTCTGATGCCTTTCCTGAAACAAACTCTCTCAGTTGTTAGCACATCTCATCCCCAGAAATGACTTTGTGCTTTGTGAGTGTGTGTATCAGTGTTGCGGTTTAGGGGTGCTGGAAACCCCAAAATTCAAGGGCAAAAAGCATGGGTCCTGCCTTGAAAGAATTCAACCCAAGCCTTCTTTGAGTCAGACAAGGTTTTATTAAAACACTGGTTGAGGTAGGCCAGATTTTAAGATTCTGAGCATTTGTGATGCCAATATAACCAGGCTAGACTCTTAAAAAGTCTGAGCATTTGATGGGGGCAAGATGGACACTTATATACAGTGGTTAAGGAGTGGGGGTGACTGGGAGTTGATTAAGGAGTGGTGGTCTAGGGTGGGGCCAGGTGCAGACAATGAGAACCACAAGGAAAGGGCAGTTAAAAGGATTAACTGGGAAGGGCCAGTTTGCCCCAGGCAAACACCAGGGCCCTGGAGTGCTGTGAAAGTCCAGGGGAAGTTCAGAGGGGAAGGGGTTTCCAGGGCCCATACCCCATCAGCAGCATGGTACAATTGGGGAAGGAGTGCTGGAGTTGGCATTGGAGAGCCTTGTTTGGACATGTCGCTTAACCTGAGGATTCATAGGTTCCTCATCTATAAAATAAGGTCAGTGGACTTGACAGATGACCAATGTCCCTTCAAGCTGTAAATATAAGATCCTATGATCTGTATACATTCCCCTCCCACCCACCCTCACTCCAAAAGAAGTATGTAAACTCCTTGAAATTAGTGATTGTCATTTTTGTCTTTGGACCTGTAAATATTTAGCACATAGATGATTTAATAAATGCGCATTGAATTGAATTGGATTGAGCCTTTTTGGCTTCCCCTTACAATTCTGAAAGGTAGGGTAGGGTAAATCAAGGGAGGCTGTTTCATAAATTACAGATTCAGAGCTGGAAGGGATTCGGTTCAACTCCTTCATTTTAGAAAGGCTGAAACTGAGAAAAGGACGAAACAGGGAAGTTCTGTGACTTCCCCGAGATCACAAAGCATGTAAGTGGCACAGCTGGAATTTCAACTTAAGTCCCCAGATGCCAAATCCCCAGCCTCCCCCATCTTGCCCATCCTTAAATGCCCAAGGCTTGTGGTTAGACTTAGAAAGTCAAAGAAATGACCCCTGTAAAAGGGGAGGAGGCTTCTTTTAAAATATACTTGAGGATTAATTATTAGATGTCAATTTATGTTATTTATTATTCAACTGAAAGCCCTGGGGCCAGAGGGAATAAGTGCTGGGGGAAGAGGGAGAAAGCTTAGGAATACAGTCTTGGCACAGATTCAGGAAAGCTCAGGCCAGCTCCAGGAGGTACCTTTTCCTTTTAATTGTTGATCTGAAATGACTCAAATTAATGAGGGTGGATAGGAGAGCAGACATAGGGCAAAGAATCTTGTGGGGGAGGGAGAGGGTTATGAGATTCTTGGATAAAAAGAGTAACCAAGCAGATATTATTCAGAGGCTCCCAGGAGGTGGGAATAGAGAAGAGCTTTAAAGGGGCAGGAATATGAGGATGAAGGGTATTCTAGTAGAAGAGCCAACTTTTTAATAGATTCAATGGATGTCAAAACTGAGACGAAAGACCGGAAACACCATGCAGATCACCTGACTTGCTTGGGGTCAATTAAGCAATCACTTAGAAAGTGTTTACTATATGCCAGGCATTGTGCTAAGCCTGAGGATACAAAGAAAAAGCAAAAACAATCCCTGCCCATGTTTTAATGGGGAAGACAACATGTACATAAATTGGCATATGCATGACACGTACTTTGTAGATAGAAAGCAACTGTATGTAAGGCACCAGTAGCTAGAGGGACTAAAAAAATGCTCCCTGTTTGCCCTAGGTTTCAAAGGCAGCCCAGGGTCTATGAGGCAGTGGGGAGGAGGAAGACCATTTCAGGCATGGGGGACTGCTGGTGCCTGGGTTCAGGAGATGGAATGTCACATGGCAGGAATAAAGAGGAAATGAGAACAAAAGAGAGAGCAGGAACGCTGCAGGCAACTCCGTGTAGCGGAAAGAGACTTCAGGGAGCCAGGTGCTCATCTCAGCTCTCGTTCCATTAATTCACTGGGCCCCTTGGCCAGTTTACCTCCCCTTTTGGGGTTTTATTTTCTTGCTCTGTAAAATGAGAAAGTTGAACTAGATTAGTTCTAAAGTCTAAGATCTCCCCCAGCTGTGATATTGTATGATTCAATGGAGAGGTATTATTGCTTTTTCCTACACCCAAATATTATTCAGTGTTTAGTTTGTATTTACTCATCTGTGTATCTGCTACTGAAGAGAAGCTCCTTGTGGGCAGAGACTCTGTCATATTTTTTCTTTATCAGCCCAGCTCCTAACCCAGTGCTTGGCACACAGTAGGCATTTCAACAAATGCTTGTTGGTCAGAATACTCACTTCAGGAATCTTAGGGAGAAGTATAGGGCAGGTTAAGGTCCAGGACAGAGGTGTCATAAAGTACAGCTGCAGATACTGTTTAGTAACCTCTTTTCTTTTTTCTCTTTTTTTGTGAGGCAATTGGGGTTAAGTGACTTGCCCAGAGTCACACAGCTAAGTGTTATGTGTCTGAGGCCAAATTTGAACTCGGGTCCTCCTGATTTCAGGGCTGGTCCTCTATCCACTGAACCACCTAGCTGCCCTCAGTAGACTCTTTTCTTTTCTTTTTTTTTTTTGGTGAGGCAATTGGAGTAAAGTGACTTGCCCAGGGTCACACAGCTAGTAAAGTGTCAGGTCGTCCTGACTCCAGGGCGGGTGCTGTAGCCTCTTTTCTATTTGAATTTGACACCTCTGGTCTAAGTAAAAATCAACCAAACGACTGTGTGGCCAGAGAGGCCTTTGGGCTGTCTTCTTTGTCTCTACATTGGAGGGGTCCTTATTCCACGATAAAATCCTTAACAAATTCCTTGAGCTTGCCAGCTCCAAGGTGGAAAGCAAAGAACAACTGGACTGAGCTCAGTTACAGCAAGTTTTTATAGATAGAAGTTTACCACACAAAAGATACAGCATCAATTTTAAAGGATGGGGGAAGAAAAATGCTCTATCTTAGAACTCATGAGTTTCTTTGCAGATTTGCTTGGAAGGTTCTAGGCCCACAGAGGACAAACATACTACTGTGTGAACATCTGCAGGGCCAGGCACATTTCCAGACACACAAGTACTTAATTGGTAGTTTTGCTTTAGGACTCCAGCCTCCAAGGTGGGGTGGGGGGGTGTTACAACAAAAGCACTCCGTAAATCTTAAATTGTGAGTCATTATGCTTGCATACTTGTTATATCTCCCTGACTAGAGAGCAGGAACAGAAATTTGTTGTCTGTGCCTCACTATGTATGGCAGGTGATAAATGGGCTTGCTGGTTGAACGTTTCCAAAGCAAGTTCTCTCTGGGCCAGTGGTTAAGAAGGAAAAGGCAGCACTAAAAATGTATTCTACACAGTAGAAAGCAATCTTTTGGCTCTCTAAAAAGGTTATCTAAGGCTAACAGGAATTTACTGCTATACTTAGCAGTAGCCAGTTAGAAAGATTGGATTATCACTTGCCTACACCCTCTGCCAGGGAGTTGACCTTTTCTGAATGCAAAAATAGGTGGCAGGGATCAGAGTTGTTTGGGGGAATATCATGAAAAGAAAAAGGTAGAATTACACTTATTTCATTCCACCACCACCCCCAACCCGGGCTCCCTGAGGCCCTTGCCTTGGTCTATAGATGGGGAACAGAATATTCCAGACTGGCGGACTGTTTGATCATGTGCTCTACAGAGAGTCTGTCAGACTCAGCATGGAAGTGGCAGAGAAGTATGGTATTTAATTGTACATGACGTGGCAGGACAAGAATTCTTGGTTTTTATTAAAGGCCATGACTGGCTGAACAAAACGGAGTCTGTGATCTGAATGGAAGGAGGCCGAAGAGAGGCCAATTCCACTTACTGAAAAGAGGGGCAATGTGGCAGTGATGGTGATATAGTGGGACCAACAGATGTGAGTTGGAATGTGGTTTGGCCACTTACTAGCCAAATGGCCTTGGGCAAATAAATTCTCTTCCACCTATAAGATGGAGGGGGGTGGTCTAGATGATCTTTTAAGGCTTCGGTCTCTCATCTCAGCAAAGAGACAACATGAAAAGGGTTCAGGAAAGGAAGGGAAGTCAAAGGTCAAATCTGATAAGTGAAAGACATACTCAGTTTTCTTTCTAGAACTTTATTAGAATGGACAGGCACTTGAGCTATCCAGAGAAATGGCGAGGCAGGCCACTAGAGTCTCATGGAGATTTTACAAGTAGCATCAAGTGTTCTTTCTCCAAAAAGGTTTAAAAAGAACACTATCATAGATAAAACTCACATGGACCATTAGCACCCTCCTGCCAAACTCCAGACAGTCCACTTCAGAGGAGAAAGCTGGGAATCCTCTGAGCAACAGCTGCATCTTCTCTGACACAGGGCCTTATTATGCCTTTTTGGGCACCTTAGCCAGGAGCTCCTCGATATCCTTTTCAATACTGATGGTTTCAAATCGCCTGCTGTATCTCTTTACAGGCACGCCATCCGGACCCACCAGGAACTTCTCAAAGTTCCAGGAGATGTCATTCCTGCATACTGGAGACCAGATGATGTACTTTGGGTCGGTCATTAGAGAGATGGCATCATCACTCGGGACTGGCAGTGCCTCCCGCAGGAAGGCAAAGAGAGGGTGAGCTTTCTCCCCATTCACCTCACACTTCTCAAACAGCAGGAAGTTGGGCTCAAACTCTTTGCCTGGTCGGACGAATTTCAAGGAATTCAGGATCTCCTCATTGTTGCCATTCTCCTGGCAAATCAGACACCAGAGTTATATTATGGAGGGAGGTTAAAAAATTAGCCCAGGGTACTCTGGGCCTCCATTTGGGGGAAAGCCTTTGTAAGGCAGAACAATGTAGGATTTTTTTTTTTTTTTCCCCCGGATGAGTCATAATGATCCTTTCCTGGCAGAAGCCCGATATTGCAAAATCCAAGTTAGGACCCCTGCCTCCACTAAGAAAAAAGGCTAAGACATCCTTATTCCTAGCTCACAGCTCAAAGAAAGTCCCCAGAGGACATTTTCAGAAAACAGAGTCTCAGGAAGGTAAGTGGTTTGCCTGTTAATTTCCCTTCATATACTCTTTATTCTAGACAAACAAGTCTGGCATCTTCATTCTCCCCATTCTGAGCTTCGACTCTGACCACTCCCTACCCCACCCCCAAATTTCCATCTGTTGAGGTTCATTCAAGGCCTCAACAGGGGTAGGAACTTCTCCATAACTGCCCCCCCACCCCCAGTCTCTCTTCCAACTGCAATCATTGGTCCTGTATTCTCCTAGTTAAAAATGTCCTTGTTCATCATCTTTCCCAACTCTTTTCCCCTACATTGTAAATTTCTTGAGAATAGGGTCTGGGTTATATCTATTTTTCACATATTCACCCAAAAGAGTACAAGGCTTTGCATACCGGAAATGCTAAATAACTGTTTGCTGAACTGGATTTACAATAGAAGGCCCAGGCCTAGGCCTACCAGGGTCCCTCCCACCTTCAAAAGATTGGCCTCATCCCACTCATCCTTTAGCATCACTACCTAGAAGACTTCCAGATCCCTTCCAATGAATAAGTACCTTCTCCCTCAGACCTCAGGCAACACTTTGTTTTGTGACCGTTTAACAGACTCCAGTATTACTGTGTCATAGTTATCTACATTTTAAGTTGGTGCCAGGCTCTCCTATGAGGGAGAGGCTAGCTCTTATCTAACCTTGCATTGCCCCAAGCACTGGACTCAGTAGGATACTGGTTGAGGTGAATACACCCAAATACCTCTGTGGAAGGCACCTCCCTTTATCCTACCGTGGGAGTGGAAAGCTTTCGGCCCTCCCTACAGCTGCCAGTATTTCCTGCCAGCTTTGGTGAAATTTAGAGAATGATGAAATCGAGCAACATGCATTAATACTGTTATGTCTGCTGCGTTCTGGTTCTCCCATCAATGATGGGGATGGGGGGTGAGGAGAGAAACAAATTAGATTTGTGTGTGGAGCTCAGTCTAAGAAGGCTGGCAGGTGACCTTGGGCAAATCACTTAATCTTTGGGGGCTTCAGTTTTCCCATCTGTAAAATGGGGATGATATTTACACTACCTATCTCTGAGGAGGAGTTGTGAGGAAAATACTTTGTCAACCTTCAAGTTGTTATAAGAGCCTGAGCATGGAAGCTATCCAGAAAGAGGGGGCACAGGAAGGCAGTTCGAAGGGTTTTTTTTTTTGTTTTGTTTTGTTTTTGGTGACCTCTGCGTCCATCTCAAATTCCCCTTTCCCAGGACAGAGGAGTTCGCTGGGGCACACGAACTACATACTATGTTTATATCGCCTTTCAGGTTTATAGAGGCTTTACACAGATTTGTTATTCATTTGATCTTTGCAAGGTGTAAAGTACACATTACAACAGGTATCTCCATCTCCATTTTACAGGCGAGTTAACTAAAGGCTCCCGGAGGTTGAGACTTGTTGGGGGTGCTGGGGGGAAGCACACAGCGATTGCACGAGGAAGCATCGGGCCCCAGGGGGCCGGCCACTTACTATTGTGTGGGCTGCTAGCAACTTCCTTCCCCTCCCTGGGCCTCTCTGGGCAAGAAAGGGCTACGGCCGAACTGACTCGAGGGGCCACCCCGCGCCCCCCGCTAGGGTGCCCTGCTCACCTGATGGCCAAACTGATTGCAGGGAAAGCCGAGCACCACGAGTCCGCGAGCCCTGTGGCGCTGCTGCAGCTCGTTCATCTGCGTGTAGTCGCGGACCGTAGTGCCTCAAAGAGACGCCACATTCTCGATGAGCAGGACCTTGTCCCGCAGAGAAGCCAGGCTCATTAGCTCCCCGCTGCCCAGCAGGCGAGCTGAGAACTCGTGCACGGTGCGCGGGACGGACATGCTGGCGCCGGTCGGGAGGCAGCCACGGGTTCCGAGCCGGAGAGATGCGAAGGCCGAACCTCTGGAAACAGCGGTCTACTGAAGCCTCCGCAGCCGCGCCGTTTAAAGAAGCGGCAGGAGAGCTATGACGTACGGCGGAAGCCGGCGGCCCAGCCCCAGCCCCAGCCTCAGGGGGGAGGGGTAGTCCATCAAATCTCCAGGCAACAGGTGGGGGAAGGGCCCCCGGATTTGCCCTTTCCATCCGTGCTACTAGGTTGACCTTTGTGGTTCTCCTTGGAACTCCAGCTCCAGCCTCCCAGAAGTAGGGAAGAGGAAAAAGAGAGACTTCATCCTGGACTCACTCGTTAAACTATTAGAATTGGAAGGAACAGTAGCAATCATCTGGGTCAACTCCTCCACCACCACCACCACCACCACCACTTCTTGCCATTTTATGGAGGGGGTAAACTGAGGCCCACAGAGAGGAAGAGATTTAACCAAGGTCACACAGAATGTTAATTGGAAGGATCCTCAGAGCCCACTAGACATCAAGAGCCCATTACAAACCTGGATAGACCTGTTAGGAACTTTTATAATATGCCTAAATCTGTCTGGCCACAACTCCCACTCCCATCCATTACTCCTAGGTCTGCTCTGTGAGGCTGATAATAATAGCTAACATTTATGTAACACTGTGTGCCAGGTGCTTAAATATTTTCTCATTGATCCTCACAGCAACTCAGAGGTAGGGACTACCATTATCTCCATTTTACAGATGAGGAAACGGAGGTAAATAGAGGTTAAGTGACTTCCCTAGAGTCACACAGCTAGTGTCTGAGGGCAGATTTGAATTCAGGCTTCTTTGACTCCAGGTCCAGGGCTCTATTTGTTGTAACACCTCTCCGACTCACTTGCCAGAAAGAACGAATCTTATTACTACCACTCCAAGGCCGTGCATGAAGCAGTTTGGCGTAGTGGAAAGTGCCATTACCTTGGAGTCCCAAGACCTCACTTCTAATCCCAGCTCTTCCACTTTCTTAACCTGGGTACCCTTGAACACTTAATCTCTCTGGTCCTTGGTTTGCTTGTTGTAAAGTGGAGTTGGACCAGATGACCTCCCCAGGTCCCTTCTAGCTCCATAACCCTATGAAAGAGCAAAGACAATCTTCTGGTTCCCAGAGTTCTTGTCTCTTTGACCCCTGCTACCTCTATACCGGGATCCTGGAACAGAAGACTGAGTGCTGCATCCATCTGTGATATCAGAAAGAAGTTTCCAGTGTGTACTGGTTGTGCAGTCTTGAGTGACACTGCCCTTCTGTTTTAGTTTCTAAATGGTAATGATGACTTTTTAGTTTGTTCCATACCCTTTGTTTCGAAGCCTTTCTAATTTTCCCCATTATAATAATTTCTCTCAATCAACAAGCATTTATTAAATGCCTAGTATGTACCAGGCATACAAATAAAGACTAAAGCAATCTCTACTCTCAAGCACTTTGTTTTACCTGGGGAGACAAGTGTGAGTGTGTATATATTAGAGACAGAGTGAGAAATAGAGTTAAGTCAGTGTGAAGGTCATGGGACCAAGTATTCATTCTTGTCAGCTTTAAGCAGAGTCAGGTATGTGCAGGGAAGGGGCCAAGAAATCACTTGTCATTAATTCTCCTAAACAGGGCCACTCCAGATTAACCTAACCACAGATCTTCAGCAGGCAGGCTGATGCAGAGAACAGTACCATTGCAAAAAAGACTGTTGTTCTAACAGGTCAATCAGATGCTCAATTGTGCTGGGCAGATGCAGCAAATAAAGGAGCTGAAACTGGCTTTTGTCAATCAGTCATTGATTGACATTTATTAAGCACTTACTATGCTCCAGGCACTGAGCTGGACATGTAAAAACCAACCAAAACCAAAACAGTCCCTGACCTTAAAAAGTGCTCTCTGACACTCTGGGGGTAGGTAACAGTGCGGGAGAAAGCCAGTTGCAGAAGGTGGGATGTCTTGAAGGAAACCAGGGGAAACTAAGAGGCCGAGGTGAGGAAGGAGTACATTCTAGCCATGCTCAACAGCCAATACAAAGACAAAGAGATGAGTGATGGACTGTTGTATTTAAGGAGCAATAAGTATGTCAGTGTAGCTGGATCATATGGAGGTGAGCCAGGTGTAAGAAGACTGGAAACCAGGTAGGAAAAGGCTAGTTTATGAAGGAGGTAATAGGGAGACACATTGGAGTTACAAGTCATGCAAGTCAGACCTACACTTAAGGAAAATATCTTTGGCACCTATGTTGAGGATAGACTGGGGTGGGGAAATATTTGTGAGAATGGGTGGCACATTTGTAAAACCCTGGTCACCTGGAAGGAACTTTCAGAAAGGATGATTTAGTTCCTAGCTTCTGATAGGTTTAGGATTGTAAAAATAACACAGCAGAAAGGGTCATCCTTTAACATCTGCGTGGAAAATGCACTGGCCCTGAGCATTGGGCTTTGTGATATTCAGAGCCCTAATGATATGTTTGTTCCATGCTTTGTCTCATTCTCTATTTGGTGCCAGGAGAAGTACTGTTAAGGAACAGTGAATGTTTGGAGCTAAGAAACAAATATGAAACTCTCTTCCAAAGAGGAAGAAGGTAAATATTCAGAAGAGGAAGCAGTGATTGCCAAGGAATGGTGATGGGATCACGATCGGTGCTGTCACATGAAAAATCATCTATAAGGATCAGAGGAAAAAGAGCTGAGTCATGATGATCAGAGCTATAACTAGGACTTCAATCTGTGGCAAAGGTTGGTGATTGGTTATGGTAGTGGCAGAGAGAAAAGTTTGAATGCAGATAGGTGCATTCGTGCTGGGAGCAGTCCATTCCCCAGAGTTTAATCTTCACTTCTTTGAGGGGGTAGGCCCTGAGACCTTGGGAGGATCCAGTGACTAAGTAGCTATACCATTGGCTTTGATCCTCACTTGAAGGAACCATTTATGTTCTTAGGGGAGAACCCGACTCAGGCCATTACAGTTAGCCTAGGTTTGGTGTTTGAATAAAATGAGACTTTCATAGATTGCTCAACAATTAACAATAATGTCAAGAGAAATAATAAAAAGAAATGGGAATGAAGGGGGCCTAGAAGTCCCACATCTCAAACCACACTACAATTATGAAAATTATTAGGTACTGGTTAGTTATGAAAACAACTTGGTACTGGTTAAAAAATAGATTGATCAGCTTAACAGATTCAGTATACAACACATAGAAAAAATGTATATAGTAACCTAGTATTTTATAAACACAAAGACCTATAGCTACTGGGATAAGGACTTGATATTTAACAAAAACTTCTGGGAAAATTGGAAAGTAGTATAGAAAAAATTAGATTTACAACACCTCATACCTTATACAAAGATAAGTTCCAAATGGGCACGTGAACTTTATAAACTGAAGAATGATATAAGCAGAACTAGAACAAGAACAATTCATACAATAACAACAAACAACTTTGAAAGTTGTAAAAACTACAAGATTTAGAGTGCAGAATGACTTTTTGTTTTGCTTGACTATACATATTCGTTACAAACAAAAACGATTTTTCTTTTTTTCCAATGGGATGAGGAATAGGAGGGAAAGAAACAAGGTTTGTTGTTATTTTTTTAATAGAGAGGTATGTGTGTGGGGGTTAACTGTAGATGAGAAATGTTGCATACACTTTCAGATGAGGTCATTGTTTTACTTTATTATAAGAGGCCTTTCCTGAAGTGGGAGTAATCTGTAAATGCTTGTAATGTAAAAAACAAAACACATTAAACTTTAAAAAATAATCCATTACATTCACATACCAAATCTGGCTCAGACATTGCCAAATTGATGGACACACATTTAGATTCAAGTTTTTTGCTTTCTTTCTCTCTCCGAGCTCTCCCCCCCACCCCTTAGGATCAGGAAGCTTGTTGTGCTTACAACTATTCCTTACCCATTGATATTTTTCCTCTTATCCTATCCCTTCATCACCAATTGTTTCCCTGTTGATGTATTTTCTACACCAAATTGTGTCTGTCCTATAAGATTGGCTAATATGACAAAAAAAGGAAAATGATAAATGTTGGAGAGGATGTGGGAAAATTGGGCCACTAATTTCCCAGTTGGTGTAGTTGTGAACTGATCCAACTATTATGGAGAGCAATTTGGAACTATGCCCAAAGGGCTATATAATGGTGCTATATAAATATATAACTTTTGATACCACAATACCACTATGAGGTCTGTATTGCAAAGAAATTTTTAAAAAAGAAGAAAGGACCTATTTGTACAAAAATATTTATAGCAACTCTTTCTGTGGTGGCAAAGAATTGGAAACTGAAGGGATGTCCATCAATTGGGTAATGACTGAACAAGTTGTAGTAAATGATTATGATGGAATATTATTGTACTATAAAAAATGATGAGTAGTTTGATTTCAGAAAAATTGGGCAGACATATGAACTGATGCAAAGTGCATTGTACAGAGTAACATCAATATTGTATGATGATCAACTATGAATGACTTAGCCATTCTCAGCAATACAATGATCCAAGACAACTCCAAAGGACTCATGATGAAAAATGCTATCTGGATCCAGAGGAAGAACTGATGGAGTCTGAATACAGACAGAAACATATTATTTTTCAGTTTTTTAATCTGTCTTCCTTCACAACCTAATACGGAAATACATTTTGCATGATTGCACATATCACCTATATCAAATTGCCTACCATTTAGGGGGAGGGAGTTTGGAACTCAAAATTTTATAAATGTTTTCATATGTAATTAGGGAAAATATTTTTTAAAATTGTGTATCTGTTTAACTTCACTCCCTTCACGCTTTCCTCCATGTTTGTATACTCTTCTCACACACTGACTATAAGAAATATCAAGTTCCCGCTCTTCTTTTTCTTTTCTATACTAGTGTAGTTTTCTTTTACCATCACTTCTCTTTCCCCTCTTAAAACCTCCAGAAAAGAACCAATTTATTCCTAGGTTCTGTTTTTCTTATTTAACACACACAAATACCCTAAGACATTAAATTTTGAAGGGACATTTGTTTTTTCTCCCTAGTTAGAATGTCAGTCCTACATCTTCATACATCCCCTTCCAAATGTTCATGTAAGTTTACCTTCCTCAGGGCAGCTAGGTGGTGCAATGGATAGAGCACCGGCCCTGAGGTCAGGAGTATCTGAGTTCAAATCTGGCCTCTGACCAAACACTTGACACTTACTAGCTGTGTGATCCTGGGCAAGTCACTTAACCCCAATTGCCTAAAACAAACAAAAAAAAAGTTTACCTTCCTAGAGTTTCTCTGGACTTTTGTGTTTGTATTTCAAAGTTCTTACTCAGCCCTCATCTTTTCATTAGAATTGTTTGAAAGTCTTCTATTCCATTAAAGATCCTTCCCCCTTCCCCTCCATTACTCAGATTTGCAGGGCAAGCTAGTGCTGGCTGAAAGCCATTATCTTTTCAAAATATCTTATTCCAAGATGTGCACTCATGTTTAATAGAAGCTGCCAGGTCTCATGATCCTACGTTTCCTTGTTACTTGAACTGCTTCTTTTTGGATATTTGAAATATTTTTTCATGTGAGAGCTCTGGATTTCGGCAATGATATTCATGGGACTTTTAATTTTGAGTCTCCTTTCGGAAGGTGATTCATGGATTCTTTCTATCTTCATTTTACCCTCTGATTCTAATAGATATGAGTAGTTTTATGATTTCTTGAAATAGTGTTCCAGCTTTTTATTATTATTGTTTTTATCATGGTGTCCAGTGATTAATTTTCCAGTTTTTAAAATTTAGTATTTTCAACTAATGAAAATCTACCTTCTTTCC
Organism: Vombatus ursinus; assembly: GCF_900497805.2. Lineage (NCBI taxonomy): Eukaryota > Metazoa > Chordata > Mammalia > Diprotodontia > Vombatidae > Vombatus > Vombatus ursinus. The sequence continues at coordinate 24,719,903 of NW_020954598.1, read as the reverse complement.
TTTTCAGTTTTCTCCATTGATAAAAAACCAAACTCTTTTAACAAATATTTCAAGCAAAACAAATTTCCACAATTTGTCTAATGATTCTTAAATTATCTTTGACCTATTTTCCAGTTGTTTTTGATATAATTTATCTTACATTTTCTTCATTTTTTTGATACTGTTCTACTCTGTGACATTTAATGGGGTCATTGACTTTTGTCTGGTCCAGTCTAGTTTTCAGAGAGTCTATTGATTGGATAAGGTTCACTACTTTTCTTCCAAGCTATTTTCTTTCCAATTCTTTCCTCCAGAGCTTGTATTTAATTTTTAAATTATTTCTTGTATTTCATCTTTTAATCTCTGCTTGCTGTCATCCTTTTTTTTTGGGGGGATCTCTGTATTTGCAAAAATTTATGATTGTTTTCTTCTTTGTTTATTCATTTCTCCAGTATTAGTTCCTGAATTGAAACCATGCTTGGGCCTGGCTCCAATCTGGTACACTTTTGAGTAGAGTGGTGGTTAGCCCTGTTTGGTCTTGCCCTAGATCCCCTAGGTTCCTGCAATGACCTCCACCTTCTAGGGTTAGGTCCCTCTGGATCTTTGAGATTCACTGATGGATCTTCAGAGCCTTCTATGGCATTTCAGGACAAGGTGCTAGAGACTTTGAGACTCTGGGGTGTTCCAGTCCTATCTAACTTTACTGCTGCTTCCCGCCAAAATCACACTGCTACTGCTACTGCTACAGAGATTTCAAGTTTCTCTCCTTCCCTATCCTCACCCCAGTGCTTTCTCGGGAATACTCTACTCTTATTGCCTAAGAGAGTTCTGCTGGTTATGCCTGTCTCTCACCCATTTTTGATCACTTTGGGCTCATCTGGGCTGATGACCCCCTTTCTTACTGTCCATGGATTTTTTTTGTGCAATTTTGGGGTGGAAGGAGTCTCTATAGCTTCATTAGATGTTCTGATCATTACTCAGTCTGATGTGAAGATTTTTGCTGGAGTAGGTGTAAGAGGACGTGGAGAACATCAGGAAGCTATTTTGCCCTGTGTTATTTAACATTTTTATCAGTGATTGGAAGGTAGAGATGACATACTTATCAAATCTGCAGATAACAAAGCTGGGATAAATGACAGGATTCAAAAAGATCTGGACAAGTTAGATCATTAGGCTAAATTGAATAAGGTGAAGTTATCATCTTTAATACTTTTTGGTTAAAAAATCAACTTCAGAAGTACAAGATAGGGGAATTACAGCTGCACAAAGTTTTTCTGAAAATTTCAGTGGAATGCTAAGTTTAATGAGTTGCGATATGGTGGCCAAGAAAGCTAGCATAATTTTAGGCCATATTAAAAGCATTCTGGGGCTTTTAAGACTAGGATATTAAGATCAAAGATTTGGAGTTGGAAGGAACCTAGCATATATAGTTCATCTAGGCTGACTCCCTCATTTTACAGAAGAGGAAACCAAAACCCAGTAAAGTTGAGTGACTTGCCCAAGGTCAAAGCCGGGCTCTGAACCCATATAAAATAGAGCACTCTTGACTACTGTGGTCTATGATGGTCAGACCACATTTAGAGTACAAGGTGCTACATCCCAGAGAGGGAATAAATTTGAGAGGCCAGAGCAGGATCTCAAGTTCATGCTATGCAAATATTGGTTGAAAGAAGTCCATGGAGGTGGTTAGCCTGAGAAGGCACAAGAGACATGACAACCTTCTCAATGTTTGAAAGGCTAACATATGGAGAAGGAATTAGGCTTCTTGATGGCTCCAGGCAGAAAAACTAGGGTGAGTGGAAGTTGCTAAGAGGCAAATTTAGTCTTGAGATAAGGAAAAAAGAATTCCTGACAATTACAGTAATCCAAAAGTGTAAGTGAATGATGAACAAATGAATGATAAAAATATGTATTACATGTTTTGCCACTGCACTAAGTATTGGAGAGACCAATGCAAGCAAGATATTCCCTGCTCTCAAGAAGCTTACTGTAGGAAGACAACACATAAAGGGGAGCAAAAAGGGGAATGCACCCATAGTGACAAGGTTTGGAAATGTGCACAAAGTGCTTTGGAGGCCAGGCTTAGGGTAGGATATGGTAAAAGCTTACTTATCAGAGCCTAGGGTGATCCCAAGAAGTAAGAGTCCAAGGATGATTTGAATAATTGGTTCTCTCTCATGGAAGTCTTTAAACAAATCTTGATGACCACTTTTTATTTAATGTAGAAGGAATTATTGTTCAGTTACAAGTTGGACTAAAGGGTATCTAAGATCCCTTCCAACTCAGATCCTCTCATATAGTAGAAAGAATGGACAAGAGAATGGTCAAGAGAATAAGTTTGGGAAAATCACACTCTCAGCCTCAATTTCAGTATCTGGAAAATGGAAATATTACTTCCATTTTCAACCAATTACTTAACAAGTATTTATTAGGTGTCTATGTTCCAGGCAGTATGCTAAGTGCCACGGCTACTAAGACAAAAATTAAAGTCTTTGTATTCTATCAGGAGATAATATATGTGTATATGTACATATATGTAGTTATACATTAAATAAATACAGGATAAAGTATTTGTGGGGAAGGTAGTAGCAACTGGGGAATCAGGAAAGGAGGAAAGACTTCTTCTAGGAACTTGAGCAGAACTTAAAATAAAGGGATTCAAAGAGGTGGAGGGAGGTGGCTTTGGTTTAATACATGGAGGGCAGTCAATTCCAAGGTGTGGAGACTGGAGATGGAAAAAGTTTGCCAGTCTAGAAAAGGTCAATTTGGCTGGAGTATAGAGCGCAGGGGGAAGTCTATAATAATGTTGGGAAGAAAGGTTATACACAGATTTTTGATCCTAGAATTGAAAGCCACTGGAATTTGAATAGGGGGATTGACACAGTTACATTAAAAAAAAAATTCATTTTGGCAGCAGTGTGGGAAAATAGATTTGGAAGAGGGAGAAAGATCAATTAAGAGGTTGTTGTAGTGCTGAATTAAGGTAGTGGCTGTATAAAGATAGTAAGGGGACAGATGTGAGATGTTATAAAGGTAGAAATAGCAAGATTTGGCAACTGATTGGGGGGGTAAAGATGAGATCAATTTTGGACATGAGTTTGATATGCTTATGGGACAGGGAGTTTTTTAGGAAAATCCTCTACTCACTCTCTCAATACACTTAGACTTCCTACTTGATTACTTTACTTAACTCTATAAGGAAAGGAATTGTCTTCCTTAATCTAACTCTACTTGTGATAAATAGTGTTCTGCACACAGTAAGCAATATGTATGTACATGTTTGTTGAATTTAAATAAAATTCTTCCCTAACCTGAAAGGAGTTAGACTCTATTCAGAAGACATCATCTTTTGTCTCCATCTCCAGTACCAACAACCAATTGTTGGCTAAAGGCATTCTACTCTCAACCCCCTTCCCTCACAGGGACAAGTATAGTCTCAAGAGTTCTAGCTCTAACCTAGGGTCAAGGTGGGCCAGTTATGTACAACTCAAAATACTACAAAGCACCACTTTTCATAATTTCTATTTCTTTCCTTTCTCATGTCTTGGGAAAGGCAATACTGTCCCCACACACCCATCCTCAGAACCAAGAACAAGAACTCCGACCAACAGGCCAGCTGTCAGTAAACTTCAAAATTATTTTCCCATAATCCTCATGGCAGAGCCATGATCGCCAGAGTGATATCCACTGAAGGGTCAGATAGGGAAGTAAAAGTGATGTTACTTGGAAATGTATGTGGGAAGATGTCTCATCAATTTTGATATCACAGCCTAGTTCTGCTATTTTATCAACTATTAATCATCAGAAACATGATTCAGGGATGAATTATAAGCCAAAAAAAGCTGACAAGAGGAGTACAGAGTCAAAATTGTTTCTTCTTAGTGGAAGCAATCACATTAGTGGGATAAAGAAAATGATCATTTCTGTTTAATCCCCTCCTCTGCTCAGCCTTCAAAGGAAAACATCTCCTGTAAATGTTGGTCACAAATATCATGCTGGCTTCATAGAAGGTGGACTCTGGCCAGCAGACTCTAGCTAGGGTACACTCCTATATATACATACTCTAGTCTTATACTCATAACCTTGGGGTTACATTGGATTCTTCCCTGTCCAACACTTCTCAACATCATGAACAATTTAGGCCCTCTGGAGGTTACCTCTTCTCCTCCTATGTGTTACACAAGTTCCAATAAACTGCCACTCAGACTTGTAATAACCTCTTTACCCATCTTCCCACTACCTCTATTGATCTTTCATTCTAAATTCGAGGTAATCTTTCTTAAGGCATACACCTGGTCCCATTGCTCCACTTCAGTAATTCCCAGATGTTTCCCAAGTCAGTAAGGACCTTCTTCTTTCTGTAGTATTTTATTAGCAACTCTACTCTAATCGAGGTATAGAAGAGTTATTTTCCTACTGGTGTCTGGGTCTCTCCCTTCTTAGCTCCATGACAAGAAGGCTCATATCTTACTTAAACTCCGATTAGTATAGGATTCTAGACATGGTAGAGATTCAATATTTTTTGAAGGTATTGCGCTAAGCCACTGAAGTTGGACTACCTCCAAGTTTGTCCTGGGACATCCCCCTCACCTGCCACTGCTGGCCTGGAGAGTGAGCGAGACAAACACCAAGATACAGGAAGTTTAGAAAACTGCCTTTATTCTATTAGTAGTTGGAAAAAAATTAACTGATACAGAAAAAAGTTTAGTCAGCTGGAGAGGAACGAGAAGTTCCAAGTGGGACTTTGGCCACCAACAAAGAGAATGGGTAGCAAGCTCCCCCAGGAGATTAAGGGGAGTCACCACTGTAAGAGTAAGAAATAAAGAAACATCGTATATACCAAGATGCTGCAACTTGAGTTCAGACAAATCACTCCAATTTCTGAACCATCACATTGCCTTGGGGTGGAACCAATTCCCCATTCACTGACCCCAATTCCAGGAGACAGGGGTGGACACTGGGGTATGTTCTGTAGAAAAGGAACTGCTAATGGCTGTCATTCACTGGAGAAACCGACAAAAAGGGATTTCAAATGTTCTTCCATCTGACTTTATGTTCAAATGTACTTTCTTTAAAAAAAAAAAAAAAAAAACACCAAAAAAACCAAAAAACAAAAAAACAAAAAACAAAACCAGAGACCTTCTGTAAAGATAACAAATATCAGTATTAGGAAATCCAATTATACAAAAAATACTACATCTAAGCTGGGGTAGATATATTTATTTTTTGGTAACATACATTAAGTGGCACTAATTACACAGTAACTCTAAGGTAACTAACATGAAACCACAGAACTGTAGCTTTGCCACAGCTGTATGGGGACTTGCCATCTCTGGCTGGGTCCCATTTTCAAACAATTGAATAATACCCCAGAGCTATATGAATAAAAGCCTTATAAGAGGTCCTGCTCTGAAGTGACTTTGTATTTATTCCCCAGAGGGCCCTGAAGCTGACAGCAACAGGACATGTTAGGTATAAAAGTAGTTAAAGCCCAATTCACAAAAGTTATCACCTTTTCTCTTTCTATAAAGAAGCAAGAAGTTAAGAATTCCCTTGAATTAGTGCCAGATGTGCTGGTTGGGAGAATGAAGAAGGTTATTAAGAGTAATGTCAGAGGGACCCTGGTGTGCACAGATGTGTTGGACACAGACTGTCATTAAACAATCATGGCTGGCTTCTAAATACTGGTAGCAAGATGATTTCTGATTTGTAAATCTCTTAAAGTAAATTATAGATAAATGAAAAAGGCCAGTAATCATACACTAAGATTAATAAACAGCACTTCAAAAATTAACCGAGTGAGGGCTTGGGCTTTCCACTGTGTTTACAAGACAAGGCACCCAGATTTTTTCTTTCCACGTCTGGCTTGCAAAGCCGCTCTTGTGGCCATTTCAAAAACCTCCCTCACACCGTCTTTGGTCTTTGCTGAACACTCCATATAACCAAATGCACCAATCCGATTTGCCATATCTCTGCCTTCTTCAGGTTTCACCGGCTCCTGTGGACAGAGAGGGAGAGAACCCTTTCAGGAAAGCAGGAGTGAATTGTAGGTTCATAAACATATCCTAGGAGCCATCCACAAGAAAAAACAATCACAAACCAACTACAAAAACATCAGGTCTAATTAAAATTCAGTTTGATTGAACTATCCATAGGATCAAAGGATGTCATAGAGCTGGAATTTATTCCAACCCCTTCACTTGACAGAAGAGGAAACAAATACAGAGCTGTGGTAACTTAGCCGGGACATGATCTAAATCAACTACTAGCTAAATCCACTATTCTCTACGCTATAAAGTCTCAGTCTCAAAGATACTTCCATCAAGGACCAGTTATGACGAAAATCAGCATTAGGAATTGAGGGGAATAAAGATAATGATTTAAGATGGAAAGGCAGGGGAAAATTTCCTAGTGCCAAGTCTCAAGAGGGCAATGAAGCTCTAGGATGGATAAATGCCTATTAAAGAGATGGATCCTGACCTCAAGATATCCAGAGACTGAACACTTGGCTGGCAAATACTGGTCTGAAATACAAGTTCTTCCTTGAAAAGAACACATTTGCTTTCCTGAAAGCAATTTAAAGGGCTGTTGAGACAAGTGAGAAAAGGCAAATATTGATAATGGGATGTACATCCCAGAGTTCACACTCCAACAACCATATATTTCTTAAAGAAACCCAGGACCCTAATGTCTCCTGAGCTATTGACCCCAAGGGTCAATTCTGTAGAGGAAAAATGCCTCATGAGCTCACTATCCTTACAGTAACAAAACAGGAGAGCTGGAAGGGATCTTGGAGAATACCGAATCCATCTAGTACAACATCCTAATTTTATAGATAAGGAGACAGAGGCCTAAGGAAGTGAAATAATTTGCTCAAGGTTGGACAAGCAGAGCTGAGATATCAAAGTGGGTCTCTAGTAACTCTCCCTACTTATAGCATACTATCTCCTTCAGACATGCTTGATATTTGATTCCTGGAGCTGAAAACAATCATCTCCTGCATTCTTCTCTTAAACCATTATTAAATTCATTTTTGGTGAGTACAGTTATTACAAAAGGGATGGGATTCTAATTTTAAAAGCAAAAGAAAAAAAGCACTCCCATTCATCCCTGTTTAGAACAATCATGAGAGTACAGATTTCTGAGAACCTCTTTGTTTGAAAGCAGCAGAGGCTATGGTAGAATGGGCTTTGAAGAGATTTGATGCAGTCCCCTCACATTTTACAGATGGACAAACTGAGGCCAGAAAGGGAACAGAGTGAGTGGCAGAGCCAGCAGTGACCAGTTTGATTCTGGAAGACAGGAAGTGGGTTTGTGGATCTATCACTTTGGCCCCTCACCAGCTACCTAATGATTCTGTGACATTATGTTAGTCTGGTGAGCCCCAGTGTTCTTCTCTAACATGGAGATAATTATTTCTGCCCAAGGTAGAGACTGAAGTGTCAGGGATGGTAACTGGTAGTTAAGTGCCCACTACTTTCAGTTTCCAGCTATTTCTACTTTAACATGGTGTCTCCCAGTGAATAACAGAGAAGACCTTCAAAACATTCTTGCCCAAAAGGACAAAGGCCAAGAGCAGTGACCCCCACCCTAACCTTGTTAGTTGAGAGGATGCTAAGAAGAGGCTAGGGCCAAAGAAAGAGCCCTGAGCTTCTCAGAGGAAGTCCTCTACATATTCAGGCACCTTTCCTCTTAGGAATATTCTAGCCCCTCCGCCCCCTGACCCAGGACATGCCTGCTTCATCTTGGCCAGCTCCCGTCTTGTGTGCTCATCATTTCGAAGATCCTTCTTGTTCCCAACCAGGATAATGGGCACGTTGGGACAGAAATGCTTCACCTCTGGGGTCCACTTCTCTGGGATGTTTTCTGGATCAACCAAAAACAAGTCATGAGGGGGTGGATGTACATAAAAACTACAGAGAAAACTTTGATTAAATGATAAAGGCTAGATACTCAGTAAAATCCCTTGTTTCATATTTTGGGGAAAAGACAAAAATTGAATCCCTGAGCTTCACAAACACGTCAGTAATTTCTTGGCTTTTCCAAGTAGCCACATCAAAGCTTTCAATTTTACCAAGTGCTTATACAATGCGATCCAAGACAGTTCCAAAGGAATCATGATGGAAAATGTTACCCAGAGAAAGAACTGATGGAGTCTAAATGCAGATTGAAGCATACTATTTTTACTTTAATCTTTTTTGTGTGTTTTTTTTCCCTTTTGTTCTGTTTCTTTTTTCACAATATGACTAATATGGAAATATGTTTTATATGACTGTACATATACAATTTATTTAAAATTCTTACCTTTTGAGAGAGGGAAAAATTTTAGAACTAAAAATTTTCAAAAAATGAATGTTAAAAATTGTCTTTACATATAATTGGAAGAAATTAAATACCATTAAAAAAAAGTTTACCAAGTGCTTTCCTCACCACCACCCAAAAAGATAGTAAAGCAGCACGGATAATATTATCCCCATTTTACAAAAGGGAAAATGGAGGCTGAATCAGAGCTAGTGTTCAAAGTTAGGATTGAACACACATATCTTCACAGCCAGGTGGTGCATTGGATAGAGTGCCAGGCCTGGAGTCAAGAAGACTCCTCTTCCTGAGTTCAAATCCAGCCTCAGACACTTAGTAGCTGTGTGACCCTGGGCAAGTCACTCAACTGTTTGCCCCAGTTTCCTCATCTGTAAAATGAACTGAAGAAAGAAATGGCAAACAACTGCAGTATCTGCCAAGAGAACCCCAAATGCAGTCTCAAAGTCAGACACAACTGAAATGACTGAACAAACATCTCTGCACTTTAAGTCTAGTTTTCTAACTACTATATGTTTTCACATGGATCAGTCTGGTTGCCATGGTGACAAACCAGACTTTGCTTGCCCTAACCCACTAGATCCTAGGGCCTTGATCATCTCTCCTTAACTGTAGTCCCTAGACTTTGAGTTTATCAGGGAAAGCTGGACTTTTTGTCAACTTGATACATTCTGAAACATCTGAAGGGTGAGAACATGCTTCTACCTTTTGGCCACATTATGGCAACCCTGAAAGGGTTTAAGAAGTCACTTTAAACACAAATTATTTTTACTCTATAAATTTGAGACATTTACTTAATTGCCAACAGCAGAATCATGAAAGGCATGTTATGCCACTGGGCCAAAATACTGCCTTGTAGAAAGGAAGCTTTATTTGTCCTATCACAAAATAATCGACAGCTTACTCATAGCTCTTAATGACAATTACTTCAGCACAGAAAAACATCATGCCACTTCACCAACTATAGTTTACTTTATTAATACAGTGATGTCTCTCTGGTATTTATACTTTGTTCAAATCTTGTTACTCTTACAACCTCTTTAGAGTGAAGACAAGGAGTTACAGAAATAAAATGGCCTCTGACACCAAGGCAGAATTAGAACCTGGAAGACCCTGGCTCAAGTACCAAATCCGGCTATTTACTGTCTATGTAACCTTGGGCAAAGACTTGCCCTCTGAGTTCTGATTTCTTGATTTATAAAGATGGAGATGTAAGTACTTATACTACCATAGGACTGTTAATGAGAATCAAGCAGGATAATAGACATAAAACACTTGAAAATTATTGCATAATTACATAAATGTGAGCTATTATAATTGCATTAAACAAAATCAGTATTAAGGTTTGTGCATAGAACAAAAAAAGTGGTGGTGTTGTTGCAACAACAAAGAACTAAATTTGTATTTGGAATATATTCCTTTTCCCAGAGCTACCAATTTTCAAGTTCCGAAACAGGGTGCTCTATAGCTACTGGGAACTTGTGAAGTTTCCCACACTGTCATCCTGAACTTGCTGGCTAGAAAGAGTCTCTCTATGTCACAGCCATAAATCATATATCAGAGAAAAAGAAAGATCAGAAGAGCCAATTCCTAGAACAGAGGAATTTCTCCCTGGGACACAACAGTAGCTGCAAAAACGAGTGTTTCTGAAGATTCTGACATATTAGATGGCAGGATCTCTATTCTGTTCACTGCTGTCTCTCTTCTTGGAAGTACCTCCTATTTCTCAGCTGAGTTCCTGTAACTTCCATGAACCCTCCACCCTCCCTTCAAACTGTTATGCAATCTGGCTCAGATCTCACCACATGACATTTTAACTGCTTAGTGCATGCATCTTGTTACTAAGTGATGGGAAGGGGGCGGGGTTTGGGTGAGGGAGGGATCCAAGTCTAGGACTGCAACTTACTCAACAGGAAGTTACTGTCAAACAAATGAAGTTTTATCACTAGATGTACACGCACAGGGTTTGATTATTACTCCTTCCTCCACACATTTACCCATACACAAGCCACTGTTACTTACCTAAACTATCAGGGCTATCGATGGAAAAACACATAAGTATAACATCGGTATCTGGGTAGGAAAGAGGTCTAAGGCGATCATAATCTTCTTGACCAGCTGTGTCCCACAAAGCCAACTCCACCTATATGGAGAAAACAGGTAGATTATTCAGATAAGACCATAACCACAACCATAAGAAAGCAGGGTGAACGTACCTACATTTGGATAGAACAGATTCTTTCAAAAGATGAAACTATGCTTCCAAGAATCACTGCTTCTCTGGGTGTAGAAGGTTTACAAAGTGCATCTACATTTTACATAGACGAAAGCCTTTATGTCGAAAAAATGAATGGGGCACAATAGTAAATGGCAGAATTAGTCTTTGAATTCAGGCCCTCCGGATCTAAGATCAGTACTTTTTTATACCATATTGTGCAATTTTCCAAGCCAGGGGTGGAACTGGGACTAAACTAAATGAAATTTCATGTCATTACTGGAGTTTATCCACTACCTTAGTCACTAAACTCTTATGTAGAAAGGGAAGTGGGCAGAGTCAGAAAGTATAAATATGAGCTGCCAAGGAAACTGAATGAACTATAAATAGCAATCTACAGGCTGAAAGAGTATGAGCCTGTCCAGGAGACTTTACATTTGCACAAAAACTCCAACCTAACCTTCTCTGACACATTCCTGCCAGAAACACTTCAGAATTCTCACTCACTTCAGTGCCTGTCAGCTGTAGCAGAAATTGGGTAATTTGCAAAGAAAAAAAAAAGATATCTGATGGAAGCTGGCAGAATGGGAAAAGGAATGGAATAGGACCCATTTTTTCCATCTGAGGATAAAGGTGAGCCATAGTTGTGATTCTGTGGAATTCATCAGATGAAGGAGGCACAGATTATTTTGTGCCTCGTCTGTCAGGGAATATGCTATTTCATAGACCTTATCTACAGGGCATATAATATAAGATGGTCCCTATCACCTTGCTATTCCCAGTTTTAAAAAGGTTTATCGTCTATAACAAAGGATAAAACTGATGTACGAGACCTGAGCAACGCCGAAGGCCAAGTCTTAAAGGTGGGAAGGAATAAGCATTTATTTAGTGCCCAGTATCTGCTGGGCACCATGCTACGCACTTTCACAAATATCATTTGATCATCATGACTCTCTAACAAAGCAGGGATTATTATTATCCCCATTTTACATACGAGGAAATAAAGGTAGAGAAAGACTTATCCACAGTCATAGAGCTATTAAGTGTTTGAAGCTTGATTTAAACTCATGTCTTCCTGACTCCAGGCCTAGTACTCTATCCACTGTTCAGTCTGAATGTGGGAATTAATCCTTAAGAACTTAAGAGGTCATCTTGCCCAAGACCCATGGCCTCTGTATACCTGGCTGATGTTTGAGAAGTATCAGTATTAACATTCTCCTTCTCACACAGGCAATAGTGACAACGAGTTGCTTTACCAAGTGCTCTAAGGTTTGTAAAGCATTTTACACATTTTTTATCTGATCTTCGTAACAATGCTAAGAGATAAATAACATAGATATTATTCCTATTTTGTATATATGAAATCTGAGCTCTGAGAAGTTAAATGATTTACCTACCTACGAACACAGGATTAGGCTCTGGGTCTACTCTACCTTTAATACCAGTGCTCTTTCTCTTACCGCCCTCTGTACCCCCTTGCCAAGACATCTCAGAAAGTATACACTTCATAGCTGTGTGACCCTGTGCAAGTCACTTAATCCCAATTGCCTCACCCCCCCCCAAAAAAATTAAAGAAAAAAAAAATACACCCTTCAGCCCATTCTTGAACAGAAACTTTTCTTCTCCCCTCCTCTCCCAGGACAGCACTGCTTGAGGAGCAGTTGACTAGCCTTCTTTTGAAGACCTGAAGTGACAAGGGACCACCACTCCACCTTTGGACAGTTTCAAAGGACAGGAAGGTTTTTCTATCTACTCTAAGGTAGAATCCAATCCATCCACCATTTTCTCGTTGTCCTCTATGGAGTCAAGTTGGACAACTTGAATCCCCCTCTCCCCTCCCAAAAGGAATCCAGGAGTGTGGACATTTATTAGTGGTTAGGAAAAGACCAGGGCACAGCTTCCCAGGCAACCCCAGAGCAGTGTAGCTTTGGAAGTTGGGAAGGTCAGACTTTCTATTTCACACCCTTTCCCACAATGGTGAGGAGCACTATGCAAAGTGATCAGTGATAAAGAGCATCAGGGAAGGCTACAGATGATGACAATCCTGGGCCTCATCTGGTTTTTCCTATAAACCAAGAGATTTAGACTCTAAGGTCCTTTCTAGTCTGGCAGCTATAGAGGACATATCATCATTGCTACAGAAACAGTGATCATCTGGGAAATCTAAGATGCACCTTCAATTACTTTTCACTCAAGTAACAAGTTACAACTTTCATATAAATCTGTAATTGTATGGTAAAGGGAAGGGGTGAAGCAAGAGAGACAAATGGCTTCTGGTTATCTACTTTACACAAAAGCTGTTTAATCACAGCATGTAGCATAAGATAGGACCATTAGATTTGCTAAGCTATCAGCTACATGTGTGGTCAACAGTATCTGTAGCACTTACTTCAGAGGGCTATTGCAAGGCTCAAACGAGAACGTGGATCTAAAAGTGCTTTGTAAAATATAAAGCACTGTCAGTTTATTACATAGTATGTATCCATTTCTATTTTACAAAGCTTTACAAAAGAAACGAGCCTGTTTGGTGCTGTATAAATACACACCGGCTTGGTGTATTTGAAGTCAAGAGGAGCTGGGCTCAAATGTTGACTAATTTGTATGAGCCAGTCACCATCTCAGATTGGGCTCCGATATAATGGAAGTTGGGAAAGGCAGAGTAGATGATATCTAAGGTCCATTTCCAGTTCTAAATCCCATAACCACTGCTATTACAATCTTCAACTGTGAGTAGCACTTTAGGGAAATGACATATCCCTAATATTCCAACTAGATAACTCAGCCAGCTCCCCTCAAGAATTTTTGTTGGTGAATTCCTGAGGGTCAGAGGTCAATGAAGATGAAAATACAAGGGAGCATCTCACTTTAAGGGGGTCCAGGGAGGAAGAAGGAACATTCTCCTTTTCCCAAATGGGCACTCACTTTCCCATGTAATAAGGAAAGCCTCATACCATGAATAGAGTTGAGGAATTTCCACTAGTACTTCTTAGCCTGTTTCCCTAGTGATATTGTCCCCTTTGGACTTAGACCTAGCATAATGGGGCCTGGCTTTCTCTGCTGCTCCAGTCACTGCCACCACTTCCATCTTCACTATCTACCTTCACCTTGAATATCTCTCTTGTCCCCATTATACCTCTTGCTTACTTTATTCCTGCCCCCCTTAAAAACATTTCTCATCCAAGAAAGTTCTTACAGTTCCTCTGGAGCTTACATTTTTGGAAAAAATGATAACAATTCTATATCTCATCCATAGCTTTGCTTTAAAGTATTTCAACAATATTAAAATTTTTAAAATGAACCTTTAAAAATTGAGCCAATGGTCATCATATTGACTTGTGGAGAAAGAACTCTATGAAATGCTCTTAGCTCTATTACTTTAGGGCCCACAAGGCTGTTCACATGTCACAGAAATTGTATATGATGGCAATAAGAACCTGTTTCCTGTATTGGCCTTTACACATATTAGTTATTCTTTCAAAATGCTCCCTATGGCCAAGATTTTCATAGATGGCAGTTCACTCGGCTAGGACAGAAGGATGAATTCATTAGCTATTGCCTCCCAAAGAGTCTTATAGAAATAATGGTTCCTTAGATATAGTTAGCTCCCCTCATTCTACAATTCTCTGTATTAGGAAACACTGACTACCACTGTAGTCTCCATGTAAAAACAGTGACCAGTCAACTATCCTCCATGATGGTTCCTGAGTGACTCATCAATGCTCTCAGACTTTGGGGCAGCATGGAATATGGGAAAGAATATTTGATTTGGGAGTTGGAGGATTTGAACGTTAATTAACCCACACCTATGTGATTTTGGACATTGAATTTCACCTTTGAGCCTCTATTTCTTCACTGATTTGTAAAACGAAGGGGTTGAACTAGATGATCACTAAGGTCTATTCCAGCTTTTGATTCTATGATTTATGGAATGATCAAAGCCTGAGCAGGCCCCATGAGGACTCACTTCCCACAGTTTACTTCCACCCAGCCCGAGACTACTATCCTATTACCAGTGTTGAGCCTCTATTTTAGCTCTTTTGCTTGTTTACATTCAAACAATTCCTGAAATCCCAATAATATGGCTCATTATTTCCACCTACCCCCCCACTATGAACTGCCTGTCTAAGCAACCAACTCTAAAGATCCTTAGCCATATTAGAAAGTACAAGTAACAAGTACTATTGTCTGCATGACGTAAACACATTAGTATTTGTAGATATCTAAGTATTATCCCCATACTGCAGAAGAAGAAACTGAGGATCACAACGCTGAAGTCACTTGCCTAGAATCATATGAGCATAACTGTCATATACCTATAAGAGAGCTAGAATTTGGACCTCGGTCTTTTGTCTTTAAGTCCTCTGTGGTTCTCTGTAACAGAAAAGATACTAAAACTTTTTTAAATTAATGGATGAAAACGAATCCTTAGACTTGAACAAGGAAAGGAGATGCTGTCAGTGCACAGCCATTAAAGGATCTTTGTAGTTTGGGGGTTCAGGATGATGAGAAATATTAGGTGGATAGGGTGAGGGCAGATGTAGGGAAGGGAAGAGGAAGTGTGATGTAGTTTAAGAGTACTGATACAGAAGAACTATATCTATGTTCTTGCTATATGAGTTTGGGCAAATCACTTTTTCCTTTCTGAGCCTCAGTTTCCTCATCTGTAAAACAAGGATAGCACTCCCTTAACACTTGGTATATAATAATTAATAAACATTAAAATGGTTGCATGAAAAACAATTTGGGGTAAATTTTAAGGTATCATATAAATTTTAGCTTTTTAGACAAAGTGAACTGAGGAAAAAACACACAAGTTCTTTATAGTGATTATTACTGTCAATCTGTCTATTGACCATCTGCAAGACCATGGAAAAAGGTAAATCCTGGTATTATTATTTTACCAATACTGAACAACAGAAAGTTCTGGTCAAGGGTGTGACAAACAGTTCTCTTCTTGAATATGTGTATATAAGGTAGGATGTTTTTCTGTTGCAGAAAATAGCTTCAGCATGTGGCATATGAAGCCTGGGCCTGAATCTAAGTATGGTGTGATAAGCCCAGAAACATACTCTAAATTATGGGCTGAATCATTCTGATTCAGTGTCTTGGTCTAAAGAAGTGAACTTCCTTTATGTCCTCATCTGTTGACGATGGCCAAGATCAGGAACAAATCCAAGAAGTTTTTGGTTTTGAGGGGAATATCTGGTTCTTCTGTCACAGGTTGGAGGAGGAGACAGAGTCACATGAGAAGATCTAGGATAAGACTAAGACGTTTTCCTTTTGACATCCCTTTACCACTGGAAGTGCCTGCCTAGTCAATCTTGAAACAGACCTGGGCTGGGCCAACACTGGATTAAAAAGAGATTTTATCTTTTAACACCACTTACCTTCTCCAAAGAACCTTGCTCTATGGCCTGCAAGTATATTTTAAGACTACACATTTTCTTACTACTTTTATGTATGATAAAAAAAGGGGAAAACAGCTCTGAGAGAATGCACACTTACCTGTTTTCCATCCACTTCAATATCTGCTACATAATTTTCAAACACTGTGGGCACATAAACTTCAGGGAATTGGTCTTTGCTAAATACAATCAGCAAGCATGTCTTCCCACATGCACCATCACCAACTATAACCAACTTTTTTCGGATGGCGGCCATAGCTGGAAAACAAGGAGAAGGAGAAATTTATTCTGATGCTCAAGTACATTTACACCCAGCACATGTGGATACATGGTTACTAGTGCATGCAGGCTAAGTAAAAGGAAATGCAAAGAGCTTTATCTTCAGATCATAAAGTCATTCTGATAGGGACTGCACAGAATCTTAAGAGCTATATGGATTTTCTAGACTAGTTAAAAATAAATGTTAGCAATGAATAGCCAGCAATATATAGTTAATTCAGGACGGGAACAGAGATCTCTGAAGTGAGTAAATGGAGAAACACAATCCAGCTCCTTCTTGCTTCCATTCAGAAGAACTCTCATTTTTGTTATTGTTGTTGTTTAGTCAGGTTCTTTTGGCAAAGATACTGGGGCAGTTTGCCATTTTCTTCTCCACCTTATTTTACAGATGAGGAAACAAAGGCAAACAGGGTTAAATGACTTGCCTAGGGTCAACACAGTCAGTAAATATCTGAGGTCTGATTTGAACTCAGGAAGAGGAATTCCCGACTCTAGGCCTGGCATTCTAGCCACATCACCACTTAGTTGCCCTCAACCCTCTTCTTAGGGGTAGAACATATAAAATTCACTTTCTAACCAAAAGCCACTAGACAATGTGGCAGCTAGGTAGTGTAATGAACAGAACAATGGGCTTAGACTCAGGAAGACCAGAGTTTAAAACTGAACTCAGATACTTAACAGCTGTGTGATTCTGCCAAAGACATTTAACCCATTTGCCTCAATTTCCTCATCTGTAATAGCACCTACCTCTCAGGTTGCCGTAAGGATCAAATGAGATATTTGCAAAGCACAGTGTCTGGTACATAGGAGATGATATATAAATGCTAGCTATAAATACATTTTATAGCCTCCTTTTCCAGTCCTTAGCTAACAATTTAAATGTGGTATAAATAATGCCAATAATTTTATAAGAAGTCAGGCCAAGGAGATGGAAAAAGGCTTGAGATATATGAAACTGGGCTCATCTGTCCTGATTTCTCTAAAGGTATGTAAAGTCAGGCCAGAGCACTCATCTACTTGGTTCCCTTCTCCTAAACATTTCCCAAGATGATCTTCTTAGGGAAGGTGGGTGAGGTCTGAGAAAAAGGTACAAGATAAATGGATACAATGAAACTGACAACCTTGAAGAACTCAGTTCTTTCCATCAATTTGACATTATATCTAGAAAATTCTGAAATAATGCTGTTTTATGGATTGTAATATGGTAGAAAGAACTCTGAATTTGTAGTCAGAAAAATGTGGGCTCAAATCCTGGCTGTGATACTGACTATATGTTCAAGTCCAGGAAAGATAACTTTTTAAAACCTCAGTTTGCCTACCTATACAATGAAAATAATAGCATAATACTAACCTCACAGGATCTTTTTGTGAGGCTTAAATGAGATAATATATTTAAAACACTAAATATCAACGATTATGCGGGGCTGCTTAAATTGAAATACATGAGACTAGAATAGAGGTGACATCCTGTTCTAATAAAAATCACTAACAGCAGGATCTCCAAGTATCAGCTGAAAGCCTACTTAATTTTTTTGACTTGCATTTCATACACTGTGCTGGGAGGGGGAAGAAGAAGGTAAGCCCCCAGAGTTGTGGTGACAGATAATGATAAAGCCAGACTCAGGAGTCCTCAGGTCCAGTCTCGTTCTGACAATAACCAGCTGTGTGACCACAAGCAAATGACTCCTTCTCTCTAAAGCTTCAATTCCTTAGTTAAACTACTTAAAATAGAACTCATTTCACAAGGCGGGGGTGTTTAAGATGAAAGCATTTTATGTGCATTATTTTTATTAGAGCTCTTCATGATGACAGAAAGGACCCATATCAAGGGAAGGCAAAAGCAAACCTCCATTATTGAAGGAACACAGCTTAATTCCCTATAGAGAGGGTCATGCTATCTAAAGGCAAGTTTGGGACCATTTGCTAGGTTTTTGAACTTACTCTACTACCCTTAAAAAAAGCAAAGTGAAGGAGAAGTGGAAAAAATTGGAGGGGCCTTCTGTATCATCATTTCCAGCTTACCATTTTTGCTTGCCTTCAAAGCTTATTGAACTTAGTCCCAGACAGTTCAAGATTGAAACATGTATTGTTTCTCCCACTAAACTATAAACTTTCTAAAGGATACATTTGTTTTTATGCCCTGTAAATACCTTACTGGGTACATTGCAAATACACAATAAGCAATGGTGTACTGCACATCACCACTTTTTAAAACTGGAAGGGAAAAAAGATAAGTAAGCATGGTGTAGTGGAAAGATACTGGAATTGGGATAAAACAGGTTCAAATCTCAGTTCAGCTATTGTCTATCTGCACCTAAGCAACTCTCTTCACTTTTACATAAATTTCCTACTGTATCTTTTCCCAGTGAACCATCCCTTACAATAAAGACCTGAAGGGGAGGGGGAGGGGGAAGGAAGAGGTCCATAATATTAACCCACATTTTCAAAAAAGCCTGAAGTTTTATATAATCACAGTCATCTACCTCTGTAAAGAGCCTGGGGGGGTGAGGGGGTGGGGGAGCAGCAAATGAAAAATGATCAAAGGATATGAACAGGCAGATGAAGAAATCAAAGCTATCTGTAGTCATATAAAAATATTCTAAATCATTATTGATTAGAGAAATGATTAAAACAACTCTGGGGTACCATTTTACATCTATCAGATTGGCTATTATGGCAGAAAAGGAAAATAACAAATTTTGGACAAAACGTGGGAAAATTGGGCCACTAATACATTGTTTGTAGTTTATGAACTGATCCAATGATTCTGGAGAACAATTTGGAACTTTGGCCAAAGAGCTATAAAATGGTGCAACACTTCTGACCCAGTAGTATCACTACTAGGTCTATATCCCAAAGAGATTTAAAAAAGAAAAAGGACCTATATGGAAAAAAAAATTATTTATAGCAACTCTTTGAACTGATGCAAAGTGAATTAAGCAGAACCAGGAGAGCACTGCACACAGTAACAGCAATATTGTATAATGATCAACTATGAATGACTTAGCTATTCTCAGAAATACAAAGATCCAAGACAATTCTGAAGGACCTATGAAGAAAAATGTCATCGACTTCCAGAGAAGGAACTAATGAAATCTGAATGCAGAGAGGACCCTTTAAAAATAAAACTTTATTTATTTTGGGTCTGGTTTCTTTCACAACATGACTAACATGGAAATGTTTTGCATGACTGCACATATATAACCTTTATCAAATTGCTTGCCTTCTCAATGAGAGGGGAGGAGCAAGGATGGGAAAGAATTTGGAACTCAGAAAAAAAAAAGTTAACAACTGTTTTCACATATAATTGGGAAAAAACAAAACATTAAATTTTTTTCAGCACTGTTCTGATGATTTTGTTATTTTTCTTTTCACTTATATTGTTATAGTCATTGTGTAAAGGCTTCACTTTGCATTAGTTTATACAAAGCTCTGGAAGATTTTCTTATTTATCAAGTCCATTATTTCTTAGAGCACAATAATACTCTATAACATTTTTGTACCACAATTTAACTATTCCTCAATTGATGTATATTCTATTTCCAGTTCCTACCACAAAAAGTGTTGCTATCAACACTTTAACATAAAACAATCCTCTTTTTGTCAATGAAATTCTTGAGGCATATGGTTAGTAGTGGAACTCTGGGTCAAAGGACATGGAAATTTTAGGTACCTTCTTTGCATGTTGCTAGACTTCTTTCTAGAATAGTCATACCAATTCACAGCTCTACCAACAAACGCATTAGTGTACCTCAACTCCTTTCCTCAACTCCTCCAACATCGACTATTCCCACCTTTTTGCTATCTTTGATGATTTGTTGGGTGTGAGGTGAGACTTCAAGATTTTGCATTATTATTATTAATGATTTGAAGTACTCATTCATATGGTTGTCAATAATTTGCAATTCTGAGAACAGACTGATCATATCCTTTGACCATTTATCTATCAGGGAATGTCTTGTGGACGTGGACACACACACACACACACACACACACAGAGATCGATCAATCCTTGGATATCAAACCTTTATCAGATGTCATAATATTTTTCGTAATTGACTTATCCTAGTGACATTCATTTTGCTCATGCAAAAGGCTTTCAATTTCACATGATCAAAATTACCTAATTTACTCCCTGTGCACAGTTGATATAATTGTCTGCTCTTCTAATCTGTCTGATGCTATGATCACTGGTATTCACTTATCTGTTTTAAATTTATTGTGGAACAAGATATAGAATGCTGGCCTAAACCTAATTTCTTCCAGAATGCTTTTTAGTCTTCCCAGCAATTCTTGTCAAATAGGGAGTTCTTTCTAGGTAATTCTGTTTTCAGGTTACCAAATTCTACTCTACTTCCTTGTCTACCTAGCCTGTTCCACCCATCTACTTTTGTATTAACCAGTACCAAATGGTTTTGAAGATTACTCCTTTGTAATGTAGTCTAAGGCCTGGAAGTATTATTCCCCCAGGTCCTCTCTTACTTTTTTCATTATTTTCCCTGATATTCTAGATCTTTTATTCCTCCAAGGGAATTCTGTTGTTTTATTTTGTTACATAAAACATGCCCCTCCTGTGGTAGTTTAATCAGTATAGCACTAAATCTGTAAACCAACATTGGTAGTAGTCATTTTTATTATGGCACAGCCTACTCATTAACACCAATCATTCCTCCAGCTATTTAAGTTGTCTTTTACTATTTAAGAAACATTTTCTAATTGCATCTATATAGGTACTGAGCAAAGACTGGTCTACCATCTCTAACTTATCTGTTTCATAATTTTTCTAAATAGAAATCCCTTTATCTTGAGGGGTGGTTTCCTCACCTGTAAAGCTGTGATGATAGTTCTTTCACTACCAACCTTCATAGAGAAGTTCAGATAAGGTAAACTTTAAACCTCAAACATAAACCAAACTATTTTTCTCACCATCTTCTGTGACAAGTAAGATTAACCAGTCTTTAGTGTTAGAATTTTAAAGAACCCTTTAAAACAAATGTTGGTGGCTCAAGCCTTACAGGATTAATAGATTTGCTTTTATTCTCCTTTAAGTCTAGACATCACATGATTTATAATATAGTCAAGAGCTCAATCTGTATTGTTTCACAAAAAGTTAACAAAAGTGCCTTTTACTGAAAACAGAAGTTCAATTCCAAACTCCTAATTCCAACTGGAGAAAAGTGAAAATGCCAACAGTACAGACCCTCCAGCCAAGTTCACCTAAATACTGAGAGCACCTAAATACTGAGAAGTGGACCACTATTTCAGTTACCAGCTTAAGCAGGAACAAAGGAAAAGCACAAACATGAGTAAAAAAGGAAAGCTCCACAGTTAGGAGGTGGATTCTGGACAACACAGGAGTAGAAGGGCTACCCTATGAGAACAGAGACAGTGCAGGGCAGACAACAGAAAACAACAAAGTTGCTATTCTTCCTCGCTCTGCTTTTACTGAATCATCTTTTCTTTTTGCTATTACATATTTCATTTCAAACACGGCTGCTTGCCAGTTTGAGAAAGGAAACCAGCTCAGGCTCTCCCAGAACAACTTGGGTTAGATGACTCATTTTCAGGAGGGGTTTTACTGAGGACATTTCCGAAGCTCAGTCCAGCTCATCTAAGGGTTAACTGCAACAGCTTTTCTCAGAGGTTTGATTCTATTACTACTCAAAGTTACAAGTCTGTTTACTATAGTAGTTACCTGGAAGGATACTACAAAATTAAAAAATTAAAATCCTCCCAAAAACGTTTTTCAAGACAGATATTCTATAAAAGTCACTGTACTATTTGGCATCAGAACATTTGCTGATTGTGCTAACCGGAACAAACAATTCAAACTCTGTTCCCTGTTCACAACAGAGGTATGATCAAAATTGGATACTGAATCTTCCCATTTGTACTTTTACTTTCCATTTTTTTGAGACAAATTCTGCCTCTAGTAAGACTACAAAAGGCTCCACAAACAATAACTGACATTCTTTTCCCCCCTACTTAATAGTATTTTTTCCAACTGTAAGACAGTTTTCAACATTCACTTTTATAAGATTCTGAGTTCCAATTTTTTCTACCTCCCCCCTCTCACCACTCCCCCAAGATGGCAAGCAATCTGATAACAGGCCATACATGAACAATCATATTAAACATATTTCCACATTAGTCATTTTGTGAAAGAAGAATCAGAACAAAAGGGGAAACCATGAGAAGGAAAAAAACCAAAAACAACAACAACAACAAAAAACCAGTATGTTTTGATCTGCATTCAGACTCCACAGTTCTTTCTCTGAATATGGATAGCAATTTTCATCATGAGTCTTTTGGAATTATCTTAGATCATAGTATTGCTGAGAAGAGCTAAGTCTGTCATGGTTGATCATCGCACAATGTTAATGCTACTATGTACAATGTTCTCCTGGTTCTGCTCATTTCACTCAGCACCAGTTCACGTAGGTCTTTCCAGGTTTTTCTGAAATTGGTCTGCTCAGCATTTCTTACAATACAATAGTATTCCATTACATTCATATACCACAACTTGTTCAACTATTCCCCAACTGATGGGCATCCCTTCAATTTCCAATTCTTTGCCACTACAAAAAGAGCTACTATAAATATTTTTGTACATGTGAGTTTTTTCCCTTTTGTATGATCTCTTTGGTATAAAGACCTAGTAGTGGTATTGCTGGATCAAAGGGTATGCACAGTTTTACAGCCCTTTGGGCATAGAATAACTGACATTCTTTAATTCTTTCAGGTTTAGAATCTGGGTTTGACATTTAAGTCTCCTATTATGTCATTTAACTGTTCTGAGTGTGATAGAAACCTATTTTGTCATCTTTTAAGATGAGGGTGTTAGGCACTAAACTTCCAGCTCTATCTCTGACAGCATATTGTTGCTACAACCTCACATTTGACTTTACATGTAGTGTGTTCATATACCTTCATTTAATTTTGCAATATTTACCTGAACTTTCCATTAAACAACTCAACTAAAGAATCCCAATGAAGGAACCCAAGCGTATGTCTTCCTCACGGCCATAGTTAGTTCAGTACCATTAACAATGAAGGGTCTCCTATGGGGCTAACCAAAAATGATTATGAATAATATAATGGAGGAGGGGAGAGGGGAAGAAACAAGAGTTGTTGAAACACTGACCTTCTTTGAGGTCTTTTTCACTCTTCAGCAAATCTTGTGTTTACTGGGTACCATGAATTCTTTACTTTCTGACCTGATTTTTCACATCCCTCAAACATACACAGAACCCCTCTGACCAAACCTCTGCACCTAATACACACATCTTTCATGTGGACTTTCCAACTATCAAATCATTTTCAACTAGATATCCTACTTCCAAAATTCAGACACCAGATGTACATTAGGTTACTCCCACTGGAGGTCCAATGAAGACTAAGTCCATAACAATTCACATAAAGATGAGAAAAAATAAAAGTTTCATAACTACATCCTTTCAAAACTTAGTATTCAATTTGTTGCCCTTCAGTAGGGTTTCACAATATTGTAAATGATGATATGTGCAGTCATTAGATGTCATTGGTTAGGGAAACCTGGCTGTCTTCACAGTTCAGCTGTAGTCCTATACTTTCTTTTGGGGGTAGGGATAGAGTATATGTAAGTCATCATATGGTGTCAGCAACGTTCTGTTATTTACCCAATGGTTAACCCCATTTTCAATTGTTAAAGTGGCTCATAAAATATAGAAAACCAAGAGGCCAATGTTTTTGTGACATTATTTTGTCCTACCAAAATATACCCTGTTTATAATTACAACCTCAAATATCTACAGAAGTTCAAGGACCAGGAAGCAATGACTATGACAACAAGATACCAGTATTACAGGTAAGAAAAGAAAAATACTTCAATAGCCTTAGATTCTCATTTTATTTCCTGACTCCTAGATGGGTGCCAAAATTAAAATGTAAGGTGACAAAATGAAGGCTATCTCTACATAGAAAACTAAATTTATCTTTCTTTCTTCTTTTTTTTAATGTACCTTTCTTAAAAAGACTTGCCTATGAGTTAGGGAAAAAAATATACCCAAATAACTTCAGTTTACTGTTCTCTACACCCACATGCTACTAGCCCTGGTAGAAACAAGTAGCCATCTTCCCACTCATTTCCTGTGTCCCTCTGTTCCCAGATACAGCTGCTTTTCAGGACACAGGAAAAGGCAAGGAATCCTCAGCTATTAAAGCAAGGAAATGGGAGATATACTTGTCTTGCTTCGTTTCTAATCTCTCCTAAATCCTTGGGGATCAAGGCCTGAATCTTTGCCATTTGTTCAGTCTTGAGATCATTGTTATTCAAAAGTCAGTTAAGAAAGAGGCTAAAGAAAAGCCACTTGCCCAATAATTTTCTTTACTATCACCTAGATTTCACTCCTATCTTTCATCTGACCCTCTCCCAGAGGAGAGCAAGCCCTTATAAGAATTTCTTTAAAAAAAAAAAAAGCAAGAGGTATGAAAAATTTAAACTCAATCAACACATCAAACAAAAACAATCTAACATTATTTGTTATGTTCTACACCTGTGGAACCCACATCTACAAAACTGAGTACAGAGAGATATTCTAGTCTCTTTTTAGGGGTCAAGTTTGTTGTTTATAATTTTTTAGCATCCAGTTGTGACTGTGGCTTTACTCTTCCCATTTTCATTGTGGATGTCCCTATGTACACTCCTGGCTCTACTTATTTCACTTTGCAACAGTTATATAAATCTTTCCACACTTCTCTGAATCAATCATCTTCACTTTTTATAGCTGCCCAATGATTTTGAAAACTAGTTTCATCATATTTTATGACATGGCTCAACAAATCTAGTTATTGGGTCAACCAAGGCACTAAGCAATTTCATCAGAGTGCTTGGTTGGTGTTTTCAGAGCAATCTTGCCTCTAAAATATAGATGCATTCCTTTATCTTCCTATTTATGTATACAATTTAAAATCCACAGTTCTGGAAAGGACTTAAAAAATAACAACATAACCATAGTAAACACTTATATTTAAATTTCAACCAAATACCAGAATTTTTGAGGCACAAAGTCTGATTATCACTAGGATTCTTTTGCCCATTCATCTTTATACCCTTCATCTTATGTGGTTGCAGTGAATGTGCGCTCCATTATCTTGGTTCTTTCTGTACTTTTCACTATGCATTATTTCATAAAGGTCTTTCCAGATTTCTCTATATTCTTTATCCTTGTTGGTTTTGTATAGTATTTGCATTCCATTAATGTACTACAATTTACTTAACTAGTTCACATTTACATTGTTTTAAGTTTTAAAAAATTGATATTGCTATGAACATATCCGAACAGATTTTTAAAAAATAATCCCTTAAAGCATTATTATTGCATCAAAGAGTTATTTAAAAAAAAAAACTTTTCTTTGTACTGCCAGATAGCTCTCCAAAAAGATTCTATCAGTTTGCAATTCCACAAACTACTTCATTCAGATGTTAGGAAGAAGATGGATTAGTTAAGGGTTTGGGGAAAATAGCCGTTGGCCAGCAGAACTTTTGTCATACAAGTAGAATGATGGATTTAGATTTACAGATGAAGAAACTGAGCCCAGAGAGGTGAAGTGATGTGCTGAAGCCATGTATCTCTTGGAATAGCTATAGGCACTTACCTCAAAGGGTGGTTGTGCCAGCATTCTCTGCTGTGGGCCTGGCACACATTAAGTGTTATATAAATGTGTGCTCCATTTCTCCTTCCTTGTAGAGTGTAGCAGAGAAGTGATGTGATGTGAATGAAGGCCTCAAACGCAATGCTTTTCCACTACATTCCAGATCAGATTGTAGCCTGGTTAGAGGCTTTCACTGAACCTTTCTAAAGGATCCTTTGAAGCTCTTGGTGACAATTTGGGTCTCAGGATGAGTCGGGAAGCAAATGTCCTGTGGCTCTTTCATCTCCCTCTGCTCCAGCATACTGTTCTCTTGAAAAAACTAGCCTGACTTCTACTTTTAGGGTTGGTTTCTCTAAATCCAAAACAAAAATTTCAAGTATGGATTTATAGTGTACTAAATTCTGAGATTCCACAGGGATGAGTGGAATTAATTTGGAGTGACACTGGGCCTCAGACTTGGTCATAGAGTGCAATCCTTGGGAAATCGAACTTTTTTTTTTTTTTTTTGGTTTGGAAGGAAATACAGAAAAGAGAGGACCAGGAAAACAGAAAACCTAAGCTAGAAGGCCTAAAAGAGATAAAAGACTGGTCTCAATGGAGTTAGAATCATAGAGTTGGAAGCCTTACTGGTCATCGAGTTCAACTCTCTCATTTTCCAAATAAAGAAACTGAAAACCTAAAGGAAGTTAACTGACATGTCCAACTCATACCATTAGCAAACTATGGAGTCAGAACTTTGTGATTCAGAAGGCCTTGTTTTCCAGTTCAGTGCTCTTTCTTTTAGGAGGGTAGCTAGAGCATTGGGCTTGGAATCAGGAAGATTCATCTTCATGAGTTCAAATTTGGCCTCATATACTTAATAGCATTGTGACCCTGGGCAAGTCACTTTTAACCCTGTGGACCTTAGTTCTTCATCTGTAAAATGAACTAGAGAAGGAACTGGCAAACCACTCCAGTATTTTTGCCAAGAAAATCCCAAGTGGGGTCATAAAGAATCAGACATAACTGAACAACAACAAAGCTCTTAATATCTACCATGCTGCCTCTCAAGATGGGTCTTCAGAAAGTTGGACCATTTGGACATGTAGACTAGGGAACACAGGCAGTGTTGTGTAGATGAAAGAGACCATCTGGAGTCATAGAATCTTGGTTCAAATAAGGTTCTGCCACTTATGACGTGTGAAGCCCTGAACAAATCACTTTAACTTCTTTGGTTCTCAGTTTCCTCAAGAAGGCTTCAAGTTTCCTTCAAGATCTAAATCTATGATTCCATGACTTCAAATACTAGTATTCTTTTACAGAGGCAACATTATGACTTAAAAACAGCACCAAAAGCAGCTGTGCTGTCTCCCTGACCCTTATTTTCTGTCTTCTTGCTTTATAAAAAAAAAAAAAAAAAAAAAAAAAAAGGCAGTGGAGTCTGTTCTCCTCCTTCCTGTCCCTAACACTACACTATGTGCCTGGAGAATTGCCACAAAGAGAAAGGAATAGAAAGATTTTTTGTTAGGCTGTAAAACTTTTGAGTAAGAGTAGATAAGCATTCCCCAATTGATAAATGGTCAAAGGATATGAACAGGCAGTTCTCAGATGAAGAAATTAAAGCCATCTATAGTCATATGAAAAAATGCTCTAACTCACTACTGATTAGAGAAATGCAAATCAAAACAACTCTGAGGTACCACATCACACCTATCAGATTAGCCAAGATGACAAAACAAGAACATGATAAATGCTGGAGAAGATGTGGGAAAACCTGGAACACTAATGCACTGTTGGTGGAGTTGTGAAATGATCCAATCATTTTGTAGAGCAATTTGGAACTATGCCCAAAGGGCTATAAAAATGTGCATACTCTTTGACCCAGCAATAGCACTTCTAGGGCTATATCCCAAAGAGATCATACAACTGCGAAAAGGACCCACATGTACAAAAATATTTATAGTAGCTCTTTTGGTGGTGGCAAAGAATTGGAAATTGAAAGGATGCCCATCAATTGGGGAATGGCTGAACAAGTTGTGGTATAGGTATATGAATGTAATGGAATACTATTGTGCTATATAAGAAATGGTGAAGAGGCTGACTTCAGAAAAACCTGGAAAGACTTGTATGGTCTGAGGCTGAGTGAAGTGAGTAGAACCAGGAGAACATTGTACACAATAATAGCCACGTTGTGAGATGACTAATATTGATAAACTTAACCCTTCCCAGCAATACAAGGATCTAAGACATCTCCAAAAGCCTTGCGATGGAAAATGCTATCCACAAAGAAGAAAGAACTATGGAATTTGAATACAGATCGAAACACACTCTTTGCTATTTTTTTTCTTTTGTTGAGTTTTGTTTCCTATTTCTGGTGGTTCCTCCTATTGGTTCTAATTATTATATACAATATCACTAACGTGAAAATGTTTAATACGAATGTACATGTATAGCCTATATCAGATTGTGTGCTGTCTTGGGGAGGGTGGGAGGGAGGGAGGGAGGGGGAGAAAAATTTTAAACTCAAAAGCATATGGAAGTGATTGTTGATAAATCAAAATAAATTAATTTAAAAAAAGAAAAGAGAAAAAAGAATAGATAAGGCTAATGCTTTGCCCATAAAAACAAAGGGAAAAACTTGCAATTTTTATTCTGGTTGACTGTCTTTTACTCAGAAGGGAAAATGATCATTTCTTCAAAGTGGATTAGAACATGGATGGTGTTTCAATTTTAGCTACTGCTAGGAAGGGTTGGATATACACTTTACATTTTGAAGACACAAACTCTTTAGCAAAATAAGCTTACTCTTTAAACTGCAAACACTGATTAAATGAGCAGGCAATAACTGACTGCCTAAGCAGTGGGCCAAAGTTGAACAGTCTAGAGAACAACCACTTCTACTTTTCTGGTTACAAGAAATAATCCATGTTTTAGTACCAATCCCATTTTGTAAAAGATTTACCACTTTCTGAAGTTAGGCAGAATTTGGGGGGGAGGGATGAAGAGAAGCCAAGGATTATTTGGTAAAGCATGAAAATTCGGATGATCATCTGACACCAGACAACAAAACCCAGCCAAATCACAGACATGGGAATGTGTGTGGGGAGATATTTACATATATTTTTCATATGTGGAGGTTAAAGAACTTCAATAGGGCTCTTTTTAAAACAGACCACTTAAGAGAAGGTGCTTTTCACTGTTAGTTCTTAAGAGTTTAGACCAATATCTTATCTCCCTTTATTTCTTGTTTGTTTGTTTTGGGTAGGCAATGAGGTTAAGTGACTTGCCCAGGGTCACACAGCTAGTAAGCATCAAGTATCTAAGATTGGATTTGAACTCAGATCTTCCTGACTCCAGGGCCAGTGCTCTATCCACTGCACCACCAAGGTGCCCCTATCTCCCTTTTATTTCTTGCAACTCACTGTATATACACACACACATATATACACATACAAATTTTATGACTTAAATGCACAAGTATCAAATGCATACATACAGCCAAGATAACAATGAGAAAACTTCATTGAAAGTCACCTACTGCCAGAGTTAGGAGAGACTCTGGTAAATACTGTGTACACTAAAGAGACAGCATAGTGGAAAGAACACTGACTCTAGTCAATGGGACCGAGAGGACCTGGGTTCAAATATTACTTCCGATGCTCACTACCTATGATGTTTAACAGGCACCAGCTCAATCTCTTCATCTGTAAAATGAAGGAGTTTGATCTCTAAAGCCCCCTCTAATTCTATGAAGGTGTTCAATGATTACTGTTTAGTGGGGATGCTGTGCCAATTAATTAATTAGGGTCCTAAGAAGGGTAAGGACATACCATGAAAAGGAAAATGTCATTCCAGTGTTCTGGCTTCTTCCGAGTCAAATGTACACTATTCTTTTCTTGGTTGATTGATGATGTGATGTGAAGTGAATGTAGTACTGTTGGGCTTTTTCTCTGAGCCTCCCTGCCAAGTTATCAATACCTGACACCTTTTCTCCTCCCAATGCCTCCTTTTATACCCTAGTTTCCTGGAGTCATTATGAAAGCTCTACATCAATCACAATGGTCTTTTTTGATGTGTGTGAATTTAGTTGAGATTTTTTTTAAACGGCCTCGTTTATAACTAACGTTGACTAAAGAAAGAATAATAAAAAAAAAATTCACGTTTTGTGGGTCAGGTGGAGAACATGGTCAATTTTCAACCCAGGATCATTACAGTGAGTTTAGCATTCAGTACCTTAACAGCATAAAAATGAATAGAACTACTACCCATGGGACCCTTGGGTAAACTCCAGTTTTTTTCATCTGCAAAGTACCCTAGGGGGCTGGACAAGATGATCTTTACAATTCCTTCTAACTCGAAAATCATTCCATGACTGTAAGACACAGATGGTGTCAGCAACATCTCTGCAGGCCCTGGTCTGATAGATGACTTATGAGGAACAATGGTAATACTCACAGTTGTACTCCTTAAAGTTTCTTTTAAGAAAAAGAAAAGAAAGTCATTGCTAATTACCACTGTCCAAGGATACAAACACATGTGTTGTCATTTTTCCTTGAGAGACTTAGATATATAGGACCTAAGAAGCAGCTGCTTTAGAAATGAAACATCAGTGTGCCAGTGAAATAGTGGAGTCTTCATGAATCAAAATAGGTACTTGTAAAGGAAGCATAGTACCTCTCTTGAAAAGAAGCATACTTTATAAAAGAATAAATATCTCAGAGGTACAACTTATACTAATAAATCTTGTCTTATAAGAATATCCTTTGGCCAAAACTACATGTGATGGTGAGAAGCATTTGACACTTAGTATTTAATTGATAACTGCTTTGGCTGAAAGAGATGCACATATGCCAATGGAAATATTATAATAGCATATGTTCAAAAGAAAAAAGGGTTGTGTAAATGTGCTTCGGAGTAAATGCCAAACTACTATGTGATTGCAGGAAAAAAATGACGAACCAGTTTGGAGATAATGGTTTTGAGAAGGCTAGGGCTACATACTCATTAGAGCATTCTAATCAAAGGACAGGTTGATTTAAATTAGCCAAAAGTATTTCTGTGCACATAAGTCAAATAGGATCTTCAACATTTTAAGTTTTTAAGAAGTCTGTTCTTCACCTGTCAAATATTAACAACCGTTATTCTGGAACCCCAGAGCACATTTAGTTAAAGCTCATGGCTACCTGTATATATCAAGCCCAAACCAATTTTATACAGCTTTGGTCCAGACTTGGTTTCAAAGGAAATAAGGTTGCTCATAATTACTCCTCAACTTCATATATAGGTTGCAGGGAGTTGGAAAACTAACCATATATTTACTTCTAGCTCTGACTGATAAGCCTATAATAATTCTTAACACCAAATCAATCCTACAACAGTAAATGACTATTTAGGAAAGCACCTTAAATGTGGATTATTCTTCGGATTATTCTTTTGGCTCCTATGTTCTCAGTAAGAGTTAATATAGTAACTGCCACTGTCTGCCTCAGAAGTCTATAAAAATTTGTCATAATTTTTAGACATCATACACTGCCCATGTATCCATTAATTAACTTTTTTCCCTTCAAAATTCAATGTGGATAAATATTAAGAGATGAATACAGAGAGCCTCTGAGCTAAAGTACAAGGGTTTCTTCTAGTTACAAGCATTTCATACCTTTTGACCCAGAGAGTCCGCTGATGGGCCCATACTTTCCCTGAAGGAGGACAAAGATAAAAATGAGATTCCATATGTGCCAAAATACTCATAATGGCACTTTTTGAGGTAGAAAAGAAACAAAATGAGTGCCCATCAATTTGGAAACAGCTAACAAGCTCAGCTATAACTGTATACCCATTACAGGACAGGGACTGGGTTTTTTGTTTTTTGTTTTTTAAATTTTCAACACTTAGTATAGTGCCTGGCACACAGTAGGTGCTTAATAAACGTTTATTGTTTTGTTTTACCCTGTCAGACGCAATTGAAATATAGGTTAGTTGTGCCTAACTTTTCCTTTCCTTTTCTTTTTTTTTTTTAAACTAGGCAGGACTCATTAAGGGAAAAAAGAGGCAGAGAGATTCTGCCAAAAGAAGCCTGATAGAGGGTTCATATTTTTCAGGAACTGTCCCCCCACACCCCACCTTTTTACTTCTCAAGATGTGTCCTTGCCTTTCTTAGGACCCTAATTAATTCACAGGCACAGCGTCCCCACTGAACAGTAAGCATTGAGTACTATCATAGAGGTAGAAGGGATTCTGGAGATCAAACCCCTTTATTTTGCAGATGAAGAAATTGAGGCTGATACCTGTTAAATAGGAGATATTACACTGCTTAAAATGGGTCTCATGAAATATAAAAAGGTTTGCTGTGAATCAACATTTTTACACATAACTTGAAATAAAACAAATCTAGATCACACATGACTAAGGCCAAATGAAACTGAAAACAGGAGTGTTAGTACTGAACACCACATTCTTAGCTCACAACAAGCAAACATGTAAGTCATTAAGACATTTGGTTCTTTGTAATTAAAAAGTTAGTAAATATGTAACAATATATATACAACTTTATTTGCCACTGTTCACATAGGACAACTACAACCTCATCGGTACTCTTTGAGGAATTTTGCCTTTCTAAAGGGGGAATGGGGAAAAGGCCCACTACTGGTCTAGACTATATATATATATAAAAAACTATGTTTTGGATGGTGCACAAAGCTAGGTCTGTTTGCAAATGAGGTAGTTATAAATATAACTTGTGAAATCTGTTTAGACAAGGCAGAAGTTAAGTCAGAACATTACCCACAGCTAAGGAGGCCTCCAAGTCAACTCCACCCATGTTAGCCTGTATTGGGAAGTCAATTAAATAGGCCAATTCTACTCAGCTGACTTGTCATGTAAAGTCTCTGAGCTCTACCTTACATAACTTACATAAAGGTAAGTAACAGACCCTAGATTAAAAAGTCTTCTGACATTAGACACAAACCACATTGGGAAATAGTTAGTACCCCAAACTGGTATAAAAGCAAACTAGATGTTGGACAGAAAATAAAGTTTAATAAAATAAAATAAAAAATTTGGGGGAGAAGGGGAAGAAGAGAAGCATTATGATTAGAACTGTTCACATCTCAAATATGGAGTTCCCAAATCAGTAAAAAGTTGGTTTGGGTACAAACCAGAAACTTAAGTTGTTATCCCAAAATGCTCCCTTGAGAGAAATGAAGCCAAGAAAGTTTCTAAACATGTTAAAGTTAGCCTGTTTTTTAATCAGCAGATACTGCTGGCTGTGGTACTGCTCACCTAGAACCTCAGAACAAACTTACTTTTTAAGCTCCAGGATATCTGCACACAACTAGCCAGAATCAATTTTACACAACTTGAATACAAGGATAGCAAGACAAGGGCTATGGAAAGACTGGTCTCAAAAGAAACACTGCAATTTCCAGTCACTTCTCTATTCCACAAGCAAGCAGTCAAGGGGCTAGAAAACTGACATGTAAGTGCTCAACTGAATGCTTTAAGTGCAGCCTTTTCAGAAATCTTATAAAAAGGAATCACTTTATCAAGATTTGCGGTAAATTTTCTCTCCGTTTAGGTTCATTCTAACTGCAGAAGTGAAGAAGGAAAAAAAAAGAAAAGGCTTTCCCTGGGACTGAGAGATGTCAGAGATATACAAAAATGAATGGTCTGAAACAGTCATTACCCAGGGTAAATATTCTGGGACATACATCACACCATGACACAAGGTATTTAAAAACAAAACAAACTCATGTCAGGCAAGGGTTGAACTGTCATGGACTCTATTTTAATGAACAGTTTTAAATTTTCCCTAGAAATCTAGGGGGTCATCCAGGTAACTCAACGGAGAGACAAGAGAATACTATGGTTCCAGTAGGTTTTGGTGGATAAGATACTAAAGCTATAACACTAAAAGACACCCCCTACCTCTTCTTGGAAATAGCTAGTGCTACCTTAAAGAGATTTTCTCCTATACTTAGTCATGTGACTTTGCTCACAACATGAGACACATACTTTTAAAAAGGGGATTCTTGAGAGGATATGCTTTTACGCCTGTCTCAGATGTAGACTACATTGCAAGTTAGATATCTTCTCAGAGCTATGGTCATTTCCCCTGAACTAAAGCTATGAGTGATTTTAGAAGGAAGACAGCCTCTAAAACTCTGTAAATTCTCAGCTGTTACAAATTAGTCTGCTCATTTTCTGGGGTTGTTTCTAATCGCCACATTGGTCTTGCTTGATTTTTGCTGTGGTCCTTTGCTCAGTTAGAATGTTAAGAGGTTCTACCTCCCTGGCCTACTGATAGAAATGAGAATTTTTTCTTATGATGTAATAAACTATCAACAAAAGGCTGAAAATTGTAAGAAATACACATTGTTTAGTCATACCCTGTGAGAAGTATCTATTCTAAATTAATGAAAATGTATGAGGTCAGGAAAAAAAATTATTGCCTAAGAGAGAGTGAGACTAACCTGCCACCAGTGGGGCAAAAAAATTTTTTGGGGGGTGGGGGGAGCTGTTGCTTAAAAATAATGCTTTCTATTCCCCAACTGATAAATGTTCAAAGGATGTGAACAGGCAGTTTTCAGATGAAGAAATTAAAGCTATCTATTGTCATATGAAAAAATGGTCTAAATCACTGATTAGAGAAATGCAAATTAAAACAATTCTGAGGTATCAAATCACACCTATCAGATTGGCTGACATAACAAAACAGGAAAATAACAAATGCTGATGAAGATGTGGGAAAACTGGAACACTAATGCATTGCTGGTGGAGTTGTAAACTGATCCAACCATTCTGGAGAGCAACTTGGAACTATGCCCAAAGACCTATAAACTTCTGCATACTCTTTGATCCAGCAGTGCAACTACTAGGTCTGTATCCCAAAGAGATAATAAAAAAGAGAAAAATACCCACATTTACAAAAATATTTACAGCAGTTCTTTTTGTGATGGCAAAGAACTGGAAATTGAGGGGATGCCCATCAACTGGGGAATGGCTAAACAAATTGTGGCATATGAATGTAATGGAATATTATTGTTCCATAAGAAATGATGAGCTGGGGGATTTCAGAAAAACCTGGGAAGACTTACACAAACTGAAGCCAAGTGACGTGAGTAGAACCAGGAGAACACTGTACAAAGTAACAGCAACATTGTTTGACGAACAATTTTGATAGACTTAGCTCTTCTCAGCCATGCAATGATGTAAGACAATCCCAAAATATTCATGGTGGAAAATGCTATCCATATCCAGAGAAAGAATGATGGAATCTGAATGCAGATTGAAGCATACTATCTTCTCTCTCTCTTTTTTCCTTCTCATGGTTTTTCCCTTCTGTTCTGATTCTTCTTTCACAACATCAGTAATGTGGAAATATGTTTAATATGATTAAATCATGTAAAACCTATATCAGATTGCATGCCCTCATGGTGAGGGGGAAGGAGGAAAAATTAAGATTTAAAAAAAAAATTAGATCTCAAAATCTTATAAAAGTGAATGTCAAAAACTAAAAATAAATAAATTTAATAATAAAGGGGAAAATTGTTTTTACATACAACTGGGGAAAAAATAAAATACTAAATAAATTCAAGAAAAATAATAATGCTACCTAATAGGATCAGAAGAGACAAACATTCCAGATCTGACATCTTTTCCAGCAATACCTTGAAATTCACACCAGAATAATGAAGAAATCCAATGAAAAACTACAAGTGACTTTTTGAACACCAGAATTGCATGAGGTCACCTAGAAGCAGTGATTCAAAGAAAAAATGGATTTTCCCCAAGTGCCACATGAATAACTATAAGAAATGAATTAACATAAAAAAAATTAAAAGTCAGGGAAGAAAAAATTGGAAGGAAAATGAATAGCTTGTATAAGAAATAAACTTTACCAAAGAAAAGGACTACCTGAAAATTACAATAGATCAAACAAATCAGTGACTGTATAAGACAGCAAGAAATATTAGAACAAAATCAAAAGACTGAAAAAACAAAAGAAAATGTCATGTGATATCAAAAAACAAGTAGCCTGAAATATAGGTCTAGGAGAAAGAATCTGAGAATCAATGGATTCTCTGTGGAGGAGAAAGTGTATAGACAGCTTTTTCAAAAGTTTAGCTAAAAAAGGGGAAGAGAGCTATAGGATGATAGCGTGAATATATGGCAGGATCTAGTCAAAGTTTTCAAGGCTGGAGGAGACTTGGACATGTTTGAAAGCAATAGAAAAGAAACCAATGGAGAGGGAGAGGAGAGAGAGGGGGAAAAAGGGTAGGGAGATGATTGAGGATGCAATCTTCTGGAGAGAAGACATATTGACTTTGGAAAGGATGAAGAGCACTTCACTTTCAGAGACTGAGGAGGAGAGGAAGAGAATAGGAGATGATGTGTGATAAAGAAGAGGGGAAAAGATGATTCTCACTTTGAACGTCCTCAACTGAGAGAAAAGGCAGAGGTAAAGAAGTGGTAAGCTTGAGGTGGGGAGAGAAGGTTTAGAATAGCTTCTGTGGGGAGTGAGATAGGCAATCAATTAAGGAGGAATGAAGGCCCTGACTGGCTAGGTGTAGTGAGAGCCCATTTGAGACTGGATAACATGAATTTATAATGCACCTAATTAGCAGGATTTTAAGACTTCCTCTATCTGCATTCAGAGGTTTGTGAGTAGGAGTGAAGAGATGAAATGGCTAACTCTTGGGTTGAGAATGGTGAGGGAGGAGAGATAAGAACAGGGGTAATGGCTGGAGAAGGTACTGACAGGCTGAAGGACAGGCTGATCTCCAAGAGGGGAAGGGGTGAGGCATAAGGGGAAGGTGGAATGAGAGGTGATGGTCCGATAGTTTTTGATTAAGAAAGTGAAGCACTTGTGACTAAAGGTGAAATCCAGGGTATGAATCTATGTATGGCTGAGGCACAGCAAAGGCTGTGCCTCATGGGATTTAAGGAGGCTGAGGAATTGGAGAGGTAAGGGAGCTTGAGGGAGCATCTATGTGGAGATTCAAGTCCTCCAGTGTAAGGGAAGGAGTCCAGCAAGGCCTGTTAGGGATTTTCCAAAAGAGACAATATCCATGAAGTTTAGTAGCACTGATGGCATAAATATTAGGAAAACAAAACCAAGTCAGTCAGTCATTACTCTGGAGCTCAGTTAAGCACTTACTACTTGCCAGGTGCTGTGCTGATAAGCACTGGGGATATAAATACAAGCAAAAAGAAACAGCCCCTGCTCTCAAAGAGCTTACATTACAACACCATAAAAGAAGAGCAGCAGGTACCCAGGAATAATTTTCCACTATGAGGAAGGATCTGCAGGAGAAGAGTCATGACACAGCTTGGGCATGGCTGTGTAGTCACCTCCATACATCCCAAGGGAAATAACTGTTTAAGTATAAGAAGGGCTAAAGAGGATTCTAGCAGACTTCAAGCTCAATCTGAGCCAGCTGGGTAATATGGCAGCCAAATGAGTTAATGTATCTTAGGTATCTTTAATGGAAATGTGGTGACCAAAATGAGAAAAGCGATAACCCTACTACACTCTGTCCTGGTCATACTATAGCCAGAGTTCTGGTTGCCATATTTTTGAAGGGATGCTAACAAGCTGAAGCACATCTAGGAAGGTGACATTAATGATACAGGACTCAGAGGATATGAAAATGTTTAACTGGAAAAGCAAAAGACGAGGATGAGTGGGGGAAATGATGATGATGACTATGAGAATCAATCTTCAAATATTTGAACACTTGTAATGTTGAAAGGGAATGACTTGGTTCTGCTTAGCCCAGACAGTTGAGCTAGGAGCAATGGGCAAAAGTTATAGAGAGACTTCGCCGCTCAGTAAGGAAGAACTTAAATGAGAACTATTACAAAATAGGGCAGAGACAGTCCCCAATCATGAGAAGATCTTCAAGTACAGGTTTGATGATCCCATGTCAGGGATGCAGTACAGGCAATTATGATTTGGGTAAAAGGTTGCTGACTACTTGATCTTTGAAGTCCACACTAAAAATGACAAATCCTACTTAGTATTTCATGATACTGGAAGTCTGGGTTAGGCCTATACAAAATTAGCATCCTGCTGGTCAACTGGAGTTCCCATAAATCTAAACAAGAGACCATTAGGGGCCTCTCAGCTAATCTTTCCTTTTGCTTTTGGGGACAAGTATACCTAAACCAAAGGAAGCACTCTTCAAGCCAGTAATTTACGCAGGAGAAATAGGCTGAGAGGGAGGAGACATTGGCTATAATTACCAGGTCCACTTCTGAATGCAAGGGATCATTCATGATAAAGTCATAATGGGTAATGATCTAAATTTGAGCCCTACAGAATATTTTTTTAAAAAATGAAAGAAATAAAAATGTGTTTTTAGAAAGACATCCACTACAACCATGATCAGGCCTTATTACGTAAGGATAGTCTACAGTAGGCATGATTCATTTATACCAAATGATTTTCAGTGGTACCTAGGGCTCCCAGTAAAACTGCAAGGTAGATAAAATTTGTCTTTGTATTTTTCTCTAACACCCTATTCTCCTAGGATCTTCCTATTATATGAAGCTCCAGAGTACTACTACACCCTTCCCAACCATGTCCCTAATGATCAATATCTAATCTAGGCAAGAAGAAAGCAAGTTGATTACATTGATTCTTAATAACATGTGAATGGTAGAAAAGAATCTTGCCAGGAAAAACATTTACTTTTTAAAGGAAGGTCATAGATAGTTCAAAGAGATGTCTAATTGGTAAACTATGTTTGGGGATATATTTTATGATGGGAAAGTCTTGGTACCTCCACTTGCCTACTCTTTAGTCAGCACTCCATCCCTCTCTATCCCAGTACATCAGACATTTACTAAGGATTCCTAAGGAGTGCCCTATACTAATTACTGTGAGATACAAAGGACTACAGAAAAGATTTTCAAACTGTTAAGTAGTTTAAAGTCAAGTTAGGTAGAAAATATTACATCCAAATGAATAAGAATCAAATGACTGTTATATTGAGTGTTATGATTTTAGAGGAAGCATCTACCACGTGCAAAACCCCATATTGGTCATACAAACATATTTTTAACTAAAAGCAGCAATAAATAACTAGGGTGCTGAAACACTCCAAGCAATGAGAAAGACTTTAAAAGAGGCTTTTCGAGTTATTGATCAATATAAGTTTTAGCAAAAGAGAAAAAGTTCATACACTGAGTATGAGGTGAATAGCTATCTAGCACTTAAAAAAGTTAGATTTTGTATAACGGAACTTGGTTTCTAGACAAATTTCATCTATGCAGTCAGTCAACTTTATATTGACCAGAATACCCTGGGGGAAATTTGAGATACTCAATCAGAGAGAATGCAGCTCATAAGAAAACAGGGGACATATAAACATTAAGTTAGCCAAAAGTAAAAAAAGCACAAGCAATTCTTGTAAATACTAACATTTTAAGCTAGTAGCAGCTTTAATATCAGAAGAACCAGATTTTTAAGAATACCTTGAAAGACCAAGCTGTGTTACTTGACACAGTGAAAAAAAAAAATCCATCTGGCAAAAAATATGGAGAGAGGATAAAAAACTATTTCTAAGTAAAACTGATAAATTTTTTGCATTATATGATGCCCAGATTTTTTTTAGTCTTACAAGTGAATAATAGAAACTGAGCTGAAACATGGCTACGATATCACGAGCAAAACTCTTTTTGCTGATAGGTAAAACAAGAGACTGACCACAAAACTTAGCCAGGGCTGGAAACAGTAGCCACAATCATTGCAAAGAATCACATGCATAAAAACAAATGGGATTGAAAGCTCTCAAAAAAAAAAAATTTTTTTTTTATGCCAGGGTACACCAGCAGTGTCACCCTGGGTAAGTCACTTAGCCTCCATCTGCCTCAGTTCCTCCAACTTTAAAATAGGGTATTATCCCCACCTTGCATGGTTATTGAAAGTGCTTAACACAGTA
Organism: Vombatus ursinus; assembly: GCF_900497805.2. NCBI lineage: Eukaryota > Metazoa > Chordata > Mammalia > Diprotodontia > Vombatidae > Vombatus > Vombatus ursinus. The sequence goes on along the minus strand of NW_020954598.1, from coordinate 24,680,154 downwards.
CCTGGCACATAGTAGGTGCTACACACACACACAAACTCTCTCTCTTATTCCCTTATCCTCCTCCCTTTTAAAGCAGAGAGGGCTTCTGATACACCTTTCCTCCTACTCAGTAGGATCCTAGAAACTACTCTATGATGTAGATATTACAGGTATTATTATTCTCATTTTACAAATGAGAAAACTGAGGTTCAGCAAAGTTAAGGTATTAAGAGACTAGATTTGAAACCAGGTCTTTCCTGCCTCATTCTAGCACTCTTTCCATTATACCATGCTGTCTCCCAGTGATAAATAATTAAAAACAAACAAAACCAACATCATCATCATCAACAACAGCAACAGCAACCACCACCAACAAAACAACAAGAACCAGGACACCTGGTAGCAGAAAAAAATACATCTTTTTTTTTGTGATGATACTTAATCATTTTTTTAATCTGTAAAATATTTTAAACTAATTTCAAATACTCTAAAAAGCTATTATACTTAATACCATAACACTAAAAAAAGTGCCAAGGATTTTATAAGCAAACCATATCTGACCAAATATTCAAAGGACCAAAAACTCAATTTCAAATTATAACGAGAAAATTCTAAAAGTTTAGTTCTAAAACCTCACCATTAGCATCTTATTTACTTTAAGTTTCAGGAACTATTCAAAATATCCCCAAGATTCATCCAGCTGGGGAAGACTGTGTAAAAGAGCAGGCAACTGGCACCTTGTTCTTTGGAAGGTGATGGGAATGTCCCAGGAAATCATTTCTTTGGGTTTCTGTTTCTCTAAACGGCTGCTGCTATCCAGTGGCTGTCTTTGGTTCTAAGCATAGATGTGTCAAGGAGAATACGCAGAGAGGAAGAGGGACAGTAAAGAAAGTAAAAAACTAGGACTTTACTAGTGTAACAAACTAGAACCCAAAGGAAACTTAAATCTTATACTTTGGTTTCCTGTTCTACAATTATAGTTATCACAATAATCAATTATATTTAAAAGAGGGAGGCGCTTTGCCAACAGATGCTAGTTGCCCTGATTCATACTTGGGAGTTGAATGAAGGGAACGAGTAAGAGTTCAAGTACCAAACCAGGACTACTATTTCAGGCTACCAAAGTTGAAATAATTAACATTATAAAGAAACAAAACTAAGGGAATAATAATTTCATATAATAATAAGTAATGGAACACCTGCTAAAATTATTTAAACATCACAAGAATGTACTCCATAGAGAACTGCAAACTTTAAAAGGCAGCAACTAAACTTAAGAGGAAATGGATGCTTCCTTTGTTACGGACTAGACTTGGAGCAGCCCTCTCCAATCAGACTAAACAACTTCTCCTTCCTAACGTACACAGTAACACAACCTGGGCAGAGGGGAAGAGTGTTTATTCCACAACCATTTTCACAAAGTTAGCCTGGATGATAGGCTACATCAGATTGGAAGCCAAACTTTATTCAAAATTGGTTAAACTCAAGTGGTTTAATGACCTCTCTCAGTATAGGATTCCAACCTGACAATCCCTTGACACTCTGCCCCCCTCCCCCAATTACTCAGTTCCACATCTGACCTTTTTCAGTCACTTCCATGGTTTAACTACCATAATGACAGTGAAGGTTCATTTAGTTATGTTAAAACATTTTAAATACCTCAATTTTCTTGTAAAGTGATCTCTCTAGAATCTCTGGGTATGCCAGTCACTCTGCTTCCTGCTACCACTGCTATTTTAAATGAAATGAAGGGAAGGGTTCAGTCAACCAAATATACCTGTGTGCCTACTTGTAAATAAGACAGAATGTAAAGTGTTTTCAAAGCCTTAAAGTAGTATGGAAATATCAGTTAACAAGCATTTATTAAACAATATGTGCCAGGTAGGGTAATGCATAATGGGAATGAAAACAAAAGCAAAAACATGGTCTTGACCTCAAGGAGCTCACTTTCTAATGGTGACTATGTACATGTGTACTATTACTATTGAAAGACTCTAAACTGCACCATACAGAAAACAGTCACTGTTTTCAAGGTGCTTAATATCTAATTGGGAAGACAGGCATACACAGAAAAGTGAAAATATGAGGCAATAAGTAAAGCGTCAAGTAGTAGTTCTTCTTCAAGGGGAGGCTGAGCAGCAGCTGTTCTAGCTCTTCTCTGATCAACAATGGCCTCAGTCTCCAAGGCAACACCGAATACTCAGGGTATACCCTTCATCTATGTTTAATTAAAACATTTTTATTGATGACTTGTTGTTAAGCTTAGCTAATTTAAATAATCTACAGCAGATGTCCTTAACCTGGGGTCTATGACTTTTTGGGGAAAAAATTTTTATTACTGTATTTTAATATATTTTCTTTTGCAATTTTATGTATTTTATTCTATGCATTTAAAAACTCCTATGAAGGGGTCCACTGGCTTCAGACTATGAAAGGAGTCCATGAGATAAATTTAAGATATTGTTTCCTAAAGAGAGTCAAAGCATCTATCAAGTACTACAACTACTATGACAACGACCACCACTACTACCGTAATTCAGACCCTCATTTCTAGCTGGAATTGGGAGAAGGGACAAGTTAGGACACTACCTACCTCTCCTTTTGAGATACAGCCGCTTCATAATTTTTACTACTACCTTGATGGATAGATCAGGACCTTAGAACAAAAGTACTGCCTTGTTCTCCTATGACATCAGAATTAAAAAAACAAAACAAAACAAAACTGCCTTAGAAAGCCCCCCCCCCCCCCGAAGTCATTAAGTAATTGAGTTTAAACTAAGGTTAGATGAATTATTTCTGAAACACTCGGTCAAGTGAAAAGCAGCTCTGCAGGACTGCTCTGTATCTCTGCAAGTGAAGAAAAGTAAATAGAACCTTTAATTATCCTAGTTCCTCAGTGTGATATTCTACAATAAATCTCAAAATTCCGTATTGCTGATTGTCTCAAGATAGGATCCCTGTCTATCCATTAAGGATATCCTATAAATGTATTAAATTCTCCTAAATATTTTTGAAAAAATATTAGAAAATAAGGTGCAATGGGAATCAAGATCCCTCCAAAAGAAATTAGAAGCAAAAATGAGTATAAAAGGGAAAAGTGTGCTTGCTTTTTAATATGTTCTGCCTGAAGCCAATACAGAAGAAACAAGACTGCTTTCATTTGTAAATTAAAAGCCAAGGTCCAAAAAGTGAAGAGAAAAGATGATTAAATCTTTTACAAACCGTAAGAAAAGGACCAACCCAACTATTTAAAGAAACAAGACCTAACACTCCACCAAATGGTCACTGTCTCTTTTGGGAATCCTCCTATTCTAGAATGTCCACACCCTCCACATTTAGGATACTTATTTCTTATGCTTTCTGCTTGGAATAATTTTCCTTTTTGTGATATTTTGGACAATGCTCTATCTGCACAACAACACTAATCTGTGATTTATTTGTAATAGTAAAAATCTAGAAACTTATAAGTCCAATAACTAGAGAGTGGATGGATAAATTATGGTCTACTAATGGAGAGAGACAGTGTAGCTCAGGCAACTGGGAGCCATCCTCCCAGAGTCAGGAAGACCTAGGTTTAACTCCACCTATCATATACCAGCTGTGTATAGGCAAACCACTTACTCAGACTCTATGCTATGGTGCCCAAAAGAGTTGCTGATTTGCACTGGTAGAGGAAATTCTCTCACTGGGAGCTCCCTCTACTAATGAAATGACAGGTCCAGAGATTCCTTCCCTCCCCCTACCCCCATTAAATGGTTTGTTTTTTGTTTTGTTTTGTTTTTGCTAGGCAATGGGGTTAAGTGACTTGCCCAGGGTCACACAGCTAATAAGTATTATGTGTCTGAGGACAGATTTGAACTCAGGTCCTCCTGAATCCAGGGCCGGTGCTCTATCCACTGAGCCACCTAGCTGCTCCCCACCCCCATCAAATATGGAATGAAATACCATGATTCTATAAAATGGTAATTAACAAGGAATATATGGAAAGATTTGAACAAAGCTATGTAAAGCAAAATCAGCAGAAGCAGATGTAGTTATTGAAGTAGACTGGAGAGCATAAATGCCTTTACACTGGGTGCAATTTGTTTACTTTCCCCCCAAAATTCTCTACATTAGATCCAGAGAAGCGGAGGTTTCCCTCTAGGCCTTTTTATATCCTACAGGTTAATAGTGCAGCATGTAAGTTGTTTGTTAATCCTTCATGTCACATGACTGGCCCACTTTCACATAAAATCACACATTTTTTTGGATATTATTCCTTTTGTCACTTCCTAAATAATAGTCAATCACTAGAAATACTCAAACCTAATTGCATACTATACTCTGAGTTACTTGCAATTGATTCTTTGAAAAATTTGATGCTCCAAGATTTAATGAATGAATGAAAAGAAATTTATCAAACTCAGTGCTAAATGCTACAGATACAAATTCCTTTCTTTAAGGGGTTTACATTTAAAGTAGTTCATATTAGATAAAATATGACAATATGTAAAGCGCTTTGCAAAATTTAAAATATATTATAAACATACATTATTAATATCACTAACCAATACAGAAAACAAAAAAGTATTATCTACAATATCTTTACAAAATGTAAACTTTTAATTGCTTCTCAGTTAAAGGAAGAAATAAATCAAAGCAGCAATACCCTACATATGGCCTTGCTATTCCTTGAACAAGATACTTTATTTCCCAGCTCTGAACATTTTTACTGGCTGTCCACAATGCCTGGAATTCTCTCCCTTCTCATCTCTGGCTTCCTCCAAGTTCCAACTTAAGTTCTACCTTCTGCAAGAAGCATTTCTAGGGGGCAGCTAGGTGGCGCAGTGGATAGAGCACCGGCCCTGAAGTGAGGAGGACCTGAATTCAAATGCGACCTGAGGCCAAACACTTGACACTAGCTGTGTGACCCTGGGCAAGTCACTTAGCCCCAATTGCCTTAAAAAAAAAAAAAAAAAAAAAAAAAGCATTTCCAGGGGTCCTCTTCAATCTTAGTGCCTTCCTTGTTAGATTATCTACAATTTATCCTACATAGAGATCTCATTTTTACATAGACTATGAGCTCCTTGAGAGTAAGCAGGGATTGTTTTTGCCTTTCTTTGTACCCAAAGATCTCAGCACAGTGCTGGCAAATATAAATGACGCTTGGTGACTTGATTAGCTGTTATAATAAATAATTTATACTTATCCACATATATTCAGTCTTTGTACTGTCTGACTCACGCAATGTGCTTGATATAAATGTCCTTGCTTCACGGAATTGCATCCTGCACCATTAACTTTCTCACAACACTGCAATACCTTAGTCTAATTTTTAGTCAGAATAACAGATTCAGCGGCCAGGTCCCAACCTCCCAAAGCTCCTACAATCATAGTGATTATTATTACCCTCCAATAAGGGAGTCAACTCAAAGCGGGAAGTGGTGTCCAGGAAAGAGTATTTTTGGTTTGGAAATTTACAGGGCTAGAGAGTGGAGTATTAGGGTAGCTGAAGTTCAGATGGACTTAGAAATGGACACAAAATAAGTCAGTTTACTCATTTGGTTGTTCAGTGTTAAAATATTAAATTTTATGTAAGATTTTACTTTCTATTTTATAAATTTCATATTATTGTTGATATTAAGTTTAAAATAACAATTTTTAAAAAGGGTAAATTTTAGAGCTGACATAAGTCAGGATCTGGTAGGCCCTGAAGGACATAAAGACGCTAGTCCCTATTCCCATGGAAATCATGATCTAGGGGTATAAATAGCACATGTACACAAAACAAAAATGATGCAAGTAAAATATGGCAAAGGAGAGGATACTTCCAGCTGGGGGAACCAACAGAAAAATAAGAAATGGCTTCATGGAAGAAGTAAGTATTAAGATGAGGGGATTTTAGATGAAGTGTGCTAGAGTGCTTAACCTCCAGGGTGAAGTCAATGAGGTGGGAAGAGACACAAGGGGCATCCAAGGCTGCACAGTGTACATAGTGATAGTTCTGGAATCTGTAAGACCTGAGTTCAAATCTGGCCTCAGATACTTATTAGCTGTGTGACCCTGGGCAAATCATTTAAATTCTGCCTCAGTTTCCTCAAAGGTAAAATGAGGATAATAATAGCACCTCCCTCACAGGTGGAATTGGGAGATATTTGTAAAGTACTTATCACAGTGCCCAGCATATAGTGAGTACCACATGGATGCTAGCTATAGTATTAGTAATAGTATGAGACATTTCAAAACAAGATTGGAAAGTAAGGCTGGAAACATTGTAGAAGGCCTTAAATTCCATGACCTAAGGAATTAGGGAGCTGACAGTTGTGATGTATTTTATTTTCAAAAGCAGGGTAACATGATTAAGCCTTGGCATTTGGAAAGTCTACAGTAATATATTAAATGTAAGCTAAAATCAAGTGCCCAAGTACAAACATTTTGTTAGGTGGTGGAGGAGATCCAATGGTTAGATAAGATAGCCCCTATCCTCATGGAACTTACAGTCTAATAGTGGCATAAAACAAACCTAACTGTAAGACTTGTTACATTAGAAAGTTCCCAAAAGGTAAGTTTGTTACAACTGGAGGGAATCAGAGAAGACTTCATTAAAGAGGTTGATCTGAACTGAACTGAACTTAAAACATAGGCAAGGATTCAACAGGCAAGATACAACTTGCCCTTTTAGGTAAGACACAAAAGTTTTGCTTCAACATTTCAATAACACACAATTTCTCAGCTTTGGGTAGCCCCTCTACTGATAAGACACTGAAATACCTATTCACCTCAGTATTCATCTCTGTGAGCTGCTTTAGCTAGCAAAGAAATAAATGTAATAAATGGTTTTTTGTCAACCTTTTTGTGATAAGCTTCAGTGAAATTAAGTGAGGCCAAAAACTTCCTTGACCAGAAATTACATAAAAAATGCTGCTAGCTTCATACTCAAAGTCTTTCCATCTTGGTAGGATATGCCTGAGTTTGTATTCCATTGGCATAGTCTTAAAAAACACAGGGTTACTTACCTGAGGATGTCAACCCATCCTCCCCAAAAATATACTCAATGCCAAGGATCGCATTATAATCTTTCAAAATGGACCACTGATGTCAATGCATTGAAGGAAGTACATTTTGAAATACCTGTTTCTACACCACAGTACTCTGAAATACCATGTTCACGACACTTCTCTAGGAGCGATGATCTACTTCTAACTCCACGGGTTGTAAAAATGAAATAATTAAAACTAAGTAAGAAGGCAGAGAATATCAGATGCTTACCTCTCTATACATACACCTATACCAGAATCTCAGTTCTGGGTGTGCTACTCTGCTACATAGCTGTAAAATGTTTCTGCATTAAGATGTAGTGCAAAAAAGAGCTGCCAGCTTTGTAAAGTACCCTTTCCCTAAAAAGGTCCTCAAATTTAGTACTTGGTCATTCTGCACTGTCCCTGTGGCAGTTTCAGGAAAGAATAAATACATTTGTTGAGTATAAAAGTATTAGGACCTTGCTTTCAGGCATGCTAAATTCAAATCAGATTCAAACCTACCTCCTAAACTTCAAAGTCTAAGCAGTTCCCTACACCATTTTACCACAGTCCCTCACTCAAACAAAGTATATACAGAAGGAAAGAGAAATGGGCTTTATTTTTTTCCAAAAATAAAAAATCACAGAAAGCTAGCCAATTGCTTTAAAAAATGCTTATAGGGCCATGACCTACCAAATGTCTTATTACCCTTCCCAAGGCAAGAATGAAGTAGAACTTTTATTAGTATTAATTTTTTAGGGCTGTTAATGCAGGCTCCCTCATTTTTACAGAAGAAATGTACCCAGGAAGTTTAAGCAAATTACACAAGAGTAAAATCAGTACCAAAAACCAAAGCTACAAGACATATGTCTTGACTATAATACAACGCTCCATCACTATGCAAAATTACATTGAAATGCATGAAGATTGTCTGTTTTAAATTGTATACCCCTAAAAAGTAAATAGATGAGAAAGTCCATAAGGAATGGTACCATCTCAATTATTTCCATTATGCAGAAGTTCAAGTAGTTTTCAAGTACAGCAACAGGGTCCACAACAGTAGTGGCTCCAAAGCCCCATAAAACCCAGAGAGCTCTTTGGGTTAGGGAAGCCTCCAGAACAGAATTTGGCTGCAGTCACCTTCAGGGTGTCCAGTTATGCTAGAAAAGTGCCTGAGGACAGTGGGGGTGCAATTCACGTCATTCATCCACCAAAATTGTTTCTCAATAATGTCCAGGGGCAGAGCCTAGGCAGGGAACAGAAACTTCCCTACTTTCTTAAGTAGCTACAAACTAAAAATGTTCTCCCAACCCTGGTCTAAGCCTTTAGTCTAAAGCAGAGGTGTCAACATTCCCAAAGGCAGCTGCAACAGATTAAAATGTAATTAGGAAATATTTAACAAAATAAATAAAAATACAACACAGATAATGTTAATACATGGTTTTCTCAGTCAATATGATCCCTTCGGATCAGTAGGTAGGGTTTAATGATCTCTAATTCTATTTGAGTTTGACACCACTGGTCCAAAGGTTTTCCCAATGTTGTTCCCTGTAGACTCTAACATTTTTTAATATGTAAGGGCACACAATGTGGGAATTTATTTTGCTTGACTATGCTTACGTAGTCAATTTTGTAATGGGGGGAGAGAAAGAGAGAAATAAACTCTTGATAATAGTATGCTGCTGCTGCTTCTTTTTTTTTTTTAATGTTAGGGAACATTTCCCAACAGATGTGGTCAAAGGATACGGACAAACAGTTCTCAAAAGAAGAAATCCGGGGCAGCTAGTTGGCGCAGTGGATACAGCACTGACCCTGAAGTCAGGAGGACCTGAGTTCAAACCTGGCCTCAGACCAAACACTTTACACTAGCTGTATGACCCTGGGCAAGTCACTTCACCCCAACTGCCTAGCAAAAGCCAAAAAAAAAAAGAAGAAGAAATCCAAATTATCAACAGCTATACTAAAGATGTCCACAAATCACTAATAATAAAAATGCAAATCCAAACAACTGTTTCATTTCATACCCAGCAAAGTGGCAATTATGATAAAAGATGGAAATAGTAATTTTGAAGAGTTTGCAGGAAGGAAGGCACATTAACAATTACAGGAGAGCTGTGAATTGATCTAACCATTTGATAAAGCAGTTTAGAACTATGTTAAGAAAGTGACTAAGATATCCATATCCTTTGATCCCAAATATCCCTCTACTGGATATATACCACAGAAGTTGATAGAAAGGCTCTATATGTAGTAAAATATTCATAGCATCATTTTTGGAAACAAAGACGTGTAGCTATCTGGGAAGTGCTATACAAAAATGCAATGGATATGTTGTTGCACCATAACAACAAATATGAGCTATTCAAAGGAACACACTTGAACTGAAACAAAGTGAAGCAAGCAGAACCAAGAAAACAATTCTACTCAATGACTACAATGTAAACAGGAAAAAAACCCCAAAACAATGAAGTTAAATGTTGTGAATGATAATAGCCAAGCTTGGTCCTCAAAAAGAGTGGAGCAAGTATACATTTTTCTTCATTGCAGAGTTAGTGATAGGGATTGCTATGGGTGCTGAACTCCGCCTACAATACTGTCAGATAAGGTCAACGTATTGCTTGCCTGGTTTTGTTCAACTGCACCTCTTCCCTCCTTTCTTTTTCAGTCTATGTTACAAAGGCCAGTTTGATGAGTGAGGTAAAAGATATATTCATAAATATAATGTTGAAGCAAAAGGCACCAATAAAAAAAAAACAACCTTAAAAAAGATAAGTACATAAGCAAGGAATGTGCTTATGGGAAAAGCCACTGGATGGGGGAATAAGGAAGAAGAAAACCACTTTTACAATATCAAATTATTTCTGTGGTTTTTTTTTTATTAAGCACCTGAAATATATGGAGTCTTAAATTCTCCATTAATGGCAGCACTAAATAGTCAGCTTTTAACCTGAACCTAATTATAATCCAATCACTTATATTAACATTAAAGTATAAAACCACTCCAACAATTTTGGTAAGTTCCTTCCTAGAGAGACACATTAACCTACACAATGGCCTAAGGATCTGTGATTTTTAATCCCAGCTTAGTGACTTTGGTAAAATTTAGATTCTCTAGGCAATTTAAGGAATCTGTAAGCACAAAGAGGCAAACCTATAAAAAGAACTACACTGACCTTTTGCAGGTGTCATAAGGGATAAATAATGCACCATAACAATGCTTTAAAGCTAAAAGTACTTCACTACCAAGTACTATAAAAACTTGTCCTTCAAAACATGTTTTACTCATTTCTCATTTTGTATTTCTACTGCCATCACCACAGTTTGGGCTTTCTGTACCTCACTCTTAGATGCTTAAAACAATCCTGACTTGAGCTTCTCCCTACAAATCCATTTTTCCCATTAACTACTACCATATTACTTACTCATCCTCACATAACCCTTTCATCACGTTTCCTTTCTACTTGAAAGCCCTCAATGGTTCCGTTTCCTGCTAAACTGCCCAGCTTCTAAGACTCCAATCCATCCTTAACAAATCTCATTTCCACTCTTTCCCCATCACATTACTCCTGCTTTAGTCAAACTGGTCTCCTTATTGTGCACTCTTTCCCATGCTACTACGCCATGTTCACCTCTACTTCTGTCTTCACTAGAGAAGCACCCTCCCTAGGAATATTCTCTCCCTGTCCCATCCAAATCCTTTTTAAGGTTAGGTTCCCCATAAAGCTTTCCTTGACTACTGCAGCTTTTCAAAGAATTTTCCCTTCTCTGAACTAAACTACTTGTCTGTATCAAACAATTTCATATTAAACTGTGACGTAATACACTTTGGTATGTGTCCTAATTGTTTCATATGTTAATGTCTAGGCTTCCCAATTAGGTTATAGATTCTTCAGTGGCAGGAATGACAGGAAACTGAACTCAAGTAATCAAAATTAGACATTGGCCTCCATTTTTATTTTTTTCCTTCTAAATTTAGTTTCAATTTCATCTTCTCCAAATGATTACCTCTTTTTCAAGTATGATTTGTCAAGCTTCCACCACTCTAGCTACTCCTCCTAAGTGGGTGAGGACCCACCTCCCCATCACTCATACTCTTCCACCTTCTCAGCATCAGATAAGCTCTTTGAAGATAGAAGTGTCTTTGGTTATATTTCACAGAATATCTATCAAGAAATTTGAAAAAGACCACTGCCTTATGAGACCCCAATTTCAACTAGAAAAGAGAAAATACTTCACAAGAAATTATTTTTATACTTTAATTTGTGTTTACAGCCCTCTTCAGGGGACCTCAAGCAAAGATGGCTTAAAGGAAAGCAGGCAGCCTAGCTCCCATACCTCTATTCCAGCAAAAATCTAAAAATAACACTTAATCAAATGATCAAGAAACCTAATGAGCAACTACAGTAAATAACTTCTTCTGCTCCAGAACTGCACAAAGGAAAAAAAAAATCAGCCAGAAGGCCACAAGCAACAGGAAAGAAGACCCATCAGAAAAGTTAGGGCCTATACTCAAGCAAGTCAGTATTCTCTCAGCACATCAGAGACACATGTAGGCTTCAAGGTTCTCTATCTGGAGAACAAAAGGCTCCCCTTCGAAAGCCCCAGGATGGTCAAAAACCTATAGGAGAGACCTTGGAAGGAAAGAGGGGCCAGAGGAACCATTAGGGTATACATGCTGTCACTATGGCTCTCACAACACCCCTCATTCTGAGGTTCCTGTCCCAAGAAGATGTCATAGAAGGCTTTGAAGATACAGTGCTCTCAACTTCAAAGATCCAGAAGGACATAACCCCAGGAGGCAGAGGCTAACATAGAAATCCACGGCTACCCAGGGCCAACCAACAGGAGGCAGAACTTGGCCCAGGAACAAAGCCCTAATTCAGGAATTAAGACTGAACACATGAATAAACCCAAGAAGATACAGACCATTAAAAAAAAAAAATCAAGATCTAAAGATACCTCAAATTCCAACTGAAGAGAAATTCCCTAAGAACTACAAGCAGAAAATCAAAGAAAAAAATGGATTTTCCACAAGGACTACTGCGAATACTTAGGAAAATACGAAGCAAGAGATAAGGCCTGGGAGAAAGAACTGGAAGGAGAATTAGTAGTTTAGAAGAAAAAGTGGTAAACCTCATCCAAGTTAACTGACTCTCTGAAAATGAGAATAGCCCTAACAGAAATCTATGACCATGAGATATCAAGAAATACTAAAATAAAATCAAAAGGCTGAAAAAAATTGAAGAAAATATAAAATATCAGCTATTAAAAACAAGTGACCTGAAAAACAGATCAAGGACAGAGAATGTAAAAATCACGCTCTCTGAACGTCCTGATTTTTAAAAAAGCCTCAACACTATTTCATAAATGGAAACTGTTCAGATCAGAACCAGAAGATAAAGTAAAGACAGGAAGAATTTTTATTTTTTCTGATTGCCTCTGGGAAAGAAGTCTGAGGGGAAAAGTCCCAGGTGTGTTAAAGCCAAAATCAAAAGCTTCTACTTCAAAGAAAAAAATACTGCAAGCAGCCAGAAAAAGTTCAAGTATTAAGGAACCATGGTTAGGATACACAAGACCTGACATTTTATACTACAAATGAAAGAAGATCTTGGAATACCATATTCCAAAATGCAAACAAAATAGGTTTACAACTAAGAATAACTTACCCTAAAAAACTGAATATAATTCTAAGGTAAGAGGTGTTAAGACAGAGGATAATGGATTATATTGGGAGGGGAAAAAAAAAATCATGTATTTCCTAATCCTGTAGGCAGGAAGGGGAAGGATGCAAAAGGAAAACAAAAAGAAGTGAAAACTCTTGAAAATTTTAAAAACTCAAAGCAATGGTTTCAGAGAACTTATATTATCCTCCTTCTGACAGAAAACTAATGTACTCAAAGTATGGAGAGAGAAGTACATTTTTGGACACGTCCTCAGCATGGATTTGTTTTGCTTGACTATGAGATTATTTGTTACAAGGCTTCTCTTTCCTATTCCCCCATTTTTAATGAGCAAGGATGGTGATGCCCCTCAAGGAGCACCACTAAAACTTTTAAAGAGCACAAAACAGAAGGAAATTCCAACAAGCAGAACAATGTTACTTTGTTTTGATATTTGTTTATTCTGAATTTAAACACCAAAAAAAAGATGAGAATTTTATACGAAACTGTTAACCTCCCTGCTTGCTTTCTAGAATCAAAGTATATTAAAACATTTGACACATTACTTAAAAAAAACCCTCAAAGGAAGCATCTGTGCTTCCTTCTGAATCTATTTCTGTTCTCTCTTTCTCTTTTTTCCAGCCAAAGACAAGGTTTATTAGAACATCCATCATATTGGGCAGACTCTTAAGGAGTCTGACCATTAGTAAGCTACTGGCTAGATTATAAAAATCTGACCAGTGGCTGGATTTTAAGAATCCGAGCAGTGGCTAGATTATAAGAATCTAAGCCTATTTCTGTTCTCTTTATTGCATTTTTAAAGACATTTCAGTACTCATCTCATAAAGCAAAACAAATCCACTCAGTAGCCATGTCTGAAAACTTATGTCTCTTCTTTTACCATGGCTCTATCTCCTCTCTGTTGGGTAACATACTTCATCATAATTCATTTGGAGACATAGGAGGAATGAATGAAGCACATATTAATTCCTGACTATGTGCAAAGCAATGGAGATACAAATAAAAAAGACAGTCCCTGCTCTTCAGGAGCTCACATTCTAATGGAGGAGACAACATATATCGAAAGTTTCAGCTGTAATTAATATGGAAAAGGCCAATGGTACATAGGATGCAGCTAACAGATGTTAATGCCTTTTCTTTAATTTCATTACTATTCGATGGGTATGATATTTCCTTTACTAGGATGTAAGAATCCTTTAGTCAAGACATTAAAAGATAACTATTTAAGATACTTTAATTATTTACAATAGAACTTTTTATATTGTAACTACAAAATTCAGACTATGTTAAGATCTTAAGATCTTATGTCTTAAGATTTAAGAAAGTCCAGTGAAAAGAACTTTTCATTTTCTAAATATTATTTTAAGTGTGTAAACTATTTAATTTTTTTATTCTTAACACATGCCAATTAAAATCAGCATTTCAGAGACATAGTGAAAGGGTAAAAAAGGCTTGTATATTAAACTGCAAATCTCTATCATGTCCAGCTTGCTGTTCTTTTCAATGACTCTTCTTTTTCTTTTTTCTGGCTATATTACCCCTAGCTTCACTTTCCCTTCTACTCCTCACTAATTGAGGAAAACAAAACAAAACAAAACCATTCTAAACAAGTATTCAGTCAAATAAAACAAATTCCTGTACTTACCATGTCTGAAAATGTGTTTCTTATTTACAGATACATTATAACTTCATTATTGACCTAAGACCCTGTCAATATTCTACCACAAAATGCCTGTGTTTTTAACCAATTGAGGTTTCAGACACACAACTCTTATCCCCTCCCCCAAGTTAAAGGAATGTATCTGTGTGTCTTTTACAGCTAATAATGGGAGGCTGAAACTTTAACTTTTAAGCCAAGAGAGCAAGTCAGGGACCACAGATCTAAAATTTAAAAAAGATTTAAAAAAACAATCTTTCTTGATGAAACTGTTCAAAGATTATAAGGAGTTTTACAATGCTTACTTTTTCCTAGACTCAATTTTCTCTAGTCAAAGTGGACTATTTATTAAATTTCCATCATCATACAAAGTTGATATAAATTTCCATGAAGGTAGGATAGTTCCTGCTGTTTAAAAATAAAGACACAGCCAGTCCTTGAATTTAGCAGCATCTCAATTTTTCCCCAAGAGGCTAATTACACCAACAGCTCAGTTTTCAATCAGTATAACACTTTCTTAATCTCTGAGAAATCAAGTCATTTCACATAGCTTGAGATAAGAAAGGTAAAAAATAACATCCAATTGTTTACATAAGGTGATTTTCAAACAGAAATCTAATTGAATATGGAAGGAAAATTCACCATTCTTAATTGACTCCTTGATATTTTGTAGATCACTATTTTGATTCAATATAGGATTATCATTGCTGCTGCATCCATTACTACCTTTTGGTTAAAACACTGGGCACCTGAGTTCAAATCTGACCTCCGACAATAGTTATATGATCCTGAGCAAGTCATTTACCCTTTTTGCCTCAGTTCCTCATCTGTACAAATAAGCTGGAGAAGAAAATCTTTGCCAAGAAAACTCCAAAAGGGGCCATGAAGAGTCAGACACGAACTGGCTAAGAAATGGAGTGGTAGATCAGTGGAATAGATTAAGTATGAAAGACACAGTAGTCAATGACTATAGTAATCTATTATTTGATAAACCCAAAGACCCCAGCTTCTCGGATAAGAACTCACTCTTTCACAAAAACTGCTGGGAAAACTGGAAAAGAGTACGGCAGAAACTAGGCATAAATCAAAATCTCACACCATATACCAAAATAAAGTCAAAGTGGATTCATGAAATCATAGATATAAAGGCTGATACTGTGAGAGCAAGGAATAGCTTACCTATCAGATTTATGGAGAACAGAAGAATTCATGACTGAACAGGAGATAGAGAACATTACGAAAAGCAAAATGGATAACTTTGATTACACTGAATTGAAAAGTTTTTGCACAAAGCCAATGCAACCAAGATTAGAAGCAAGGTAGAAAATTGTGAAAGAATTTTTACAACCAGTCTCTCTGATAAGGGCCTCATTTCTAAAATATATAGAGAATTAAGTCGAATTTATAAGAATAAGTCATTCCCCAATTGATAAATAGTCAAAGGAAACGAACAAGCAGTTCTCAGATGAAGAAATTAAAGCCATCTATAGCCATATGAAAAAATGCTCTAAATCACTACTGATTAGAGAAATGCAAATCAAAACAACTCTGAGGCACCACATCACACCTATCAGATTGGCCAACATGACAAAACAGGAAAATGATAAATGTTGGAGAAGATGTGGGAAAATTGGAACATTAATGCATTGTTGGTAGAGTTGTGAAATGATTCAACCACTCTGGAGAGCAATTTGGAACTATGCCCAAAGGGCTATCAAAATGTGCATACCCTCTGGAACCCAGTAATAGCATTTCTAGGGCTGTATCCCAAAGAGATCGTACAAATGGGAAAAGGACCCACATGTACAAAAATATTTATAGCAGCTCTTTTTGTGGTGGCAAAGAATTGGAAATTGAGAGGATGCCCATCAATTGAGGAATGGCTGAACAAGTTGTGGTATATGAATGTAATGGAATACTATTGTGCGATAAGAAATGATGAACATGCTGACTTCAGAAAAACCTGCAAGAACTTGTATGGTCTGATGCTGAGTGAAGTGAGCAGAACTAGGAGAACACTGCACACAGTAACAGCCATGTTATACAATGACTAGTATTGATAGATTGAACCCTTCTCAACGATACAAGGATCTAAGACATCTCCAAAGGCCTCATGATGGAAAATGCTATCCACATCCAAAGAAAGATGTATGGAGTATGAATGCAGATTGAAGCATACTATTTTCCATTTTTTTTTCTTCTGTTGTGTTTTGTTTCCTCTTTCTGGTGGTTCCTCCTATTAGCTCTAATTCTTACTTACAACATCACTAATGTGAAAATGTTTAATAGGAATATGTATGTATAGCCTATATCAGATTGCGTGCTGTCTTGGGGAGGGAGGGAGAGAAAAATTTGAAGCTCAGAAGCTTATGGAAGTGAATGTTGATAATTCAAAATAAAAAAAAATAAAAAAAATAAAAAAGTCAGACATGATTGAAACATCTAAACAATAACAACAACCTGAATGGAATAAAGACTATACAAAAGGACACCGTACCTCCCAAGGATCTGATAATTTATCAGAAAGGAAAAAGTTTTGTTTTCTTAAACAAAACATCAAAACTGGTAGAGAAGTGAAAGTGTTAATAATTTAGTAATGCAGTTTACCAGGCTATCTGCTGATGATACATTATTCATTAAGCGCTTACAATGTGGTAGGTACGGTGGACATCTAGTAAAGTATGTTTTTCAAATTTAGTTTACTTTATTGTTTCTGGAAATGGAGCCAGTATTTGCATGCCACATAGTTTTCTGAGCAAGTTTTCTGGCTGGAATTTTAAGTGAAAAATTTCACATTACATGTAAAAGACTGAAAACTCATTTGGACAGAACTTGTTCTTACATACTGACCTCACAATACTTGCTCTACAACTAGTCCTTGTCAAAGTAATAAAATGTACTAAAACCCTCACCGTGGGCAGTTTTCTTTAGTGCAGTAGTGTTAAATTCAAATAGAACTCACTTGTAGTCACATATTGAGTTAGAAAAGCATAAATTAACATTATCTTTGCTATATTTTTATTTATTTTGTTAAACATATCCTAATTAATTGTAATCTGGTTCCAGTTTTGTGAGTAGCAGTTGACACCTCTGCTTTAATTCATCTTACATATTATAGATGTTTTTACTGACATCTCATGCCCCTAATCTTTAGAAGTTCTTTGATGGTAACCAAGGCTTAAGGATCCTATCTCCTTTAGTGTTTAACATAGTGTTCGAGAAAGAAAGTACTTAATGATTTTCATTTGGTTTTATTTTTAATACAAATTTCTTCCTGATTTTAGCTTCATTTCCACTGACATACAGGCTTTTTAAAGAGTCTGTTCTACAGCAAAGATTAACTGTTTCTAAAAGTAGAAAGGAAAATGATTGCTTCCAAAGAAAACTTGACTTTTTCCAACTCTAGGGTTTGCCTTACAGTACACCACACCTTACAAGAGCCAGAGTTCACTTATTATACAGCAATCTCAACTCGCTGAAACATTTCCTAGAACTAGGAAGCAAACAAAAAAGGCTCTGAGTAGCCAAAATGGATGTCACAAAGTCTGTGCTGTAAATCTTTTCCACCTTACTCTTAGAAAAGCTCCTCAACCTCTGACCCAGCAATACCACTTCTAGGTCTTGTAATCCAAAGAGATCACAAAAATGGTAAAATGACCCACACATACAAAAATATTTACAGCACCTCTTTTTGTGATGGCCAAGAATTGGAAACTGAGGGGATGCCCATCAACTGGGGAATGGCTGAACAAGCTGTGGTATATGAATGTAATGAAATACTATTGTGCTATAAGAAATGATGAACAGGCAGACTTCAGAAAAACCTGGAAAGACTTATATGAACTGATGCTGACTGAAGTGAGCAGAACCAGAAGAACATTGTACATTGTTCGATGATTAACTTTCTGTTAATCTGTGGAGTCTGAATGTAGATCGAAGTATACTATTTTCTCTTTTTTTGTTAATTTTTCTTTCTCTTGGTTTTTCCCTTTTGTTTTGAGTCTTCTTTAACAGTATGACTAATGTGGAAATATATTTAATAGGAATGTATATGTATAGCCTATATCAGATTGCATGCTGTCTTGGGGAGGGGGAAGGGAAGAAAATTTAAAACTCAAAAGCTTATGGTAGTGAATGCTGATAACTAAAAATAAATTTTTAAAAAAAGAATGCTAAAGGTTGAAATAATCTGAGGTTGGCAAAGGACAGTAAGGGCAATAAAGCTGTATTTTGCTTGGAAAAAAAAAAGAAAACAAAAGAAAAGCTCCTGGTCAATTTCTGACCAGACTGAAATTTGGTCAACTGGTTTCCTAGACCACAATGTATCAGGTAAGGGAGAGGAGAGAGGGGAAGAGAGAGGAAGAGAAGAGAGGGATGTAGAGGGACAAGAAAGGAAAAAAAGGTGAAGCTGCCATGCCAACAGAAGCAAGAAGAAGAGCAAGAAGAAGAAGAAAAGGACAAAGACAATCTATAAAACCACACTATTTGGAGCTAATTTATCACACTGCCAAAAGTTTTGGTACTTAAAGTGCTAAATCTTCAAAGAGGGGGGTGAAGCCCTCTGGGGGACTATGGCATCAGTTCAAGAGGCCCATGCCTTGATATCAAGGAATATCTGATTGTGAGGTCAGACCACACCCCATCATCCCCAGGAATAGTTAGGTTATCATGAAATTTCTCTCCAACATAAGAATTTTACCTATCACAGCCCAAAGCTACCCCAACATTACCCCTTCCCTACAGCTGTGTCCAACCTTCTCTGGCTCATCTTCTGAGCCAAGGATTGTCCCCTCAGGGGAACTATAATCTAATCCTGTTGGCACTAGATGAGAGGGTGCCATGGAGAAAATGACTCCTATACCTACAAGAGAAAATTTTTTTTCATGAGAGAAATGAGAGATTAAAAAACTGTTTAGAGGACACTGATCTAAAAAAAAAAAAAAGTCCTTCTAATACTTGCTTCAAGACTCAATTTTCTTTAAGAAACTACACTCTAATTCCTGATGAGCAGGGACAACATGAGAAACACAGCAATTCATTACTCTTATGCTGAAGAGTCTGTTTAGGAGAAGCATAATGGGCAAGAGAAACAAGGAAGACTGATTCCAGTGAGGCGTTTTAATATTAGGGTTTAGGAATAAATGCCAAAATAAAGCCAAAGCAGCTAAGAATCAAAATGGAAAAAAACTTTTCCCTCTAGTCTATCTATTCCTTCTACATGTCCAGTTGATGGGTCAGTCAAACAAGCATTTATTAAGTGCCTACTATGTGCTAGGCCCTATGCTAAAGACTTGGGGATACAAAGAAAGGCAAAAAGAAAAAAAGTTCTGACCCTTAGGGAGCTCAGAGTTTAATGGAGAAGACAACAAAGGAACAACAATGTATAACCAAGCTACATACAAAGTAAATGGAGGTGATTTTAAAGGGAAGACACTGAGTGGAGTGGAGTCAGGGAAAGAGCTCTTGTAGAAAGTGGGGTTTGATTGGAGTCCTGAAGGAAGTGAGGAGGGAAGGATTAGGAGAGAGAGTGAAGGACAGCCAGTGGAAACCATGGATAACTTCAAGGAAATGAGCCCAGAGAAAATTGCTAGCAAAAAGTGAGCCTATAATCATTTCCCACTTGTTTGGTATGTTGTTTTAAAAAAAAAAAAAAACGGAAAAAAAAGGATCCTTGTTCAGGTACGAGGTGGACAAAATATCCCTTGAAGATCTTTCCAATTCAGACTTTGTGAATTAGGACTTGGGTCACTATCACTAAATTTTGTGATTTATTAATTATTCATGACCACCTTTTATTGAGTTTTGATGAGTCAGTCAGCTCAGATGGTCTTCAAACCTAGAGGCCTAGAAAATATTGATGGAAAAAAGGAGGCCAGAGGAAGGGGGATTCTGTCAATCAATAGCATAAAGGTATAGATTTGTCTCAGGGCCAGATGTTATTCATTTACATTAGGATTTCTTTACTTGACTGAAGGAAACTTAAAGACTAATATTTGGTCTGCATTTCCTTAAAGCAGAGTGATACAATAGGGAGTTCAATTAAGCAGTTATCTGGGAACATAGAGATGAGAAACTACACATTAATAATTTCAAGTAGATTATGATAAAATAGGATAAGATATGTATACAGTTATCCCTTTCACATCTCGACTTTCCCCATCACAGTTTTGATATACCACTGGTAAGCATAAGAAATTAAAAGGGAATTTTTTGGGAGTTTTGCAGAAGCCACAGACAACACAGAAAAAGTTTAGAAACTCAGAAATACATCATGTATATATAGTATATCACCCCAAATTTTACAATGAAGTACTGTAAACATCCCACAAGAGAAAAGGAAACAATTTCAGATGATTTCTCTGGTACAAAGGGAGGGTCAACCAAGTTTATGTGGATTTTCCAAATCTTGGAGGCACCATGTCCCTAACCCCCTCAATGTGGAAGGAATAACTGCATAACACAAATTAAAAAACAATTAATTGAAAAAAAGAGATGTCAAGGTGGTATGAAATATGAAAGGAGGCAAAGATCTATCAATATTTGGAAGTAGGAACTGTTGGATTTTTGTCTTTCTGTCTCCAGTGGCTAGTATGTTACCTGGCACACTGAAGGAGCTATTTAATAAAGCATTCACTTTAACATCTTTGAGAATGTGGGAAGACAGGAATATGGATGTACTATTTACGATTTACGTAGTGGTCCAACCATTCTGGATTCTTTCTGGATTTCAATTTGGAATTATTTAAGATTTTGACCCAATAAACCAAGACTGGGCATCTAATGTTTTAAGAAAGCCAAAAACAAAAACAAAGGCCCAATTTTCTTTCATAATAGAATTGTTTATGGTTTAAAAAAAAAAAAGCTAGAATTAAATCAGGGGCCCACTGATTGGGCCTATCTGAAAAAGCTATGCTATATAAATGTAATGAAGTCTTACTGTGCAGTAAGAAAAGATGAATATGAAGAATTTTTAAAAACACTAGAAAGCTGTATAAACTGACAATGGAGCAAAATACGAAGAATCAAAAAAATATATTTAATGACAATAACAATGCAGATCAAAAGACTGCTAAAAGGAAACTAAATTCTGAGTAATAAAGAAACAAATAGGGAGTTCTAAGACAGAGTTTTACATGCATTATCAGACATAGTCTTTGTTGGGTATTTTTGCTTAATATGTCTTTGTCACAAGGTGGGATTCAATGGGGGTGTATGTGGAAGATGGCTGATAAAAAGACAAAAGGCATCAATAATAAGTATTTTACTTTATTTTTAAATTAATTTTTACTTTTCAACATTCATTTTTATAAGATTTTGAGTACTAAATTCCTGCCCCCCCCACCAAAAAAACCCAGCATGGAATCTGATATAGGCTATACATGTACAATCATATTAAACATATTTCCATATTAGTCAAGTAACATGTATTTTAGGGGCAGCTAGATGGCACAGTGGATAGAGCACCGGTCCTGAAGTCAGGAGGACCAGAGTTCAAATCTGGCCTCAGACACATGACACTTACTAGCTGTGTGACCCTGGGCAAGTCACTTAACCGTGATTGCCTCACTGAAAAAAAAAAGCAAAAAAAGAAAAAAAAAGGTAGGGCATGCTTTAAAAGGGGGGGTTCTATTATGGATTGGTTGAAATATGTTGGCAGGACACAAAAGTGGATACGCCCAGCAGATAATTAGAAATAGAGGTCTGACTTGTATGAACTGATGCTGAGTGAAGTGAGTAGAACCAGGAGAACATTGTACACAGTAACAGCTACGTGCGATGACCAACTTTTACAGACTTACCTCTTCTCAGCAATGCAAAGACCTAAGACATCTCCAAAAGTCTCATGATGGAAAATGCTATCCACATCCAAATAAAGAACTATGGAGTTTGAATGTAGATACAAGCATACTATTTGCTCTTTTTTCCCCTCTTCTCTTTTGTTCTGTTTCTTCTTTCTTGTGGTTCCTCCCATTGGTTCAACTCTTCTTTACAACATGACTAATGTGAAAATGTTTAATAGGAATGTATATGTGGAGCCTATATCAGATTGCAAGCTGTCTTGGGGAGGGAGGAGAAGAAAATTTAAAACTCAAAAGCTTATGGAAGTGAATGTTGAAAACTAAAAAGAAATTAATTAAATGGAAAAAAAAAGAAATCGGGGTCTAAGAGGTCAAGGCTAGAATGTAGATTTAGGAGTCATGGGAATGGATACATTCCAGTTTACTTTAAAACATGAAAGACTTTTTTCTTTTTTAAAAGATCAGAGACCCAAACTCATATTGATTAAACATAATCCTATGCAATACACAGAGTTTTTTAGAATTAACTGCTGAGGCAGTATTATGGACTTACCTTACTGCTTTACTCTTCATTTAATGATGAAATTTACTCATTATTGGCAATACATCTTCATGACTGATTTATGCAAATGAATCGTAAGGGACTAATAAGCAGAGTAACCATTACATCTTCATGGTTTCATTTAAAGAGAAAAAGGCACACCTATTTATCTTACCCTGTAAGTAAGGCCATCCTTTTCTCCCACCATGGCTTCTAAACAGTGCCTCAGATCAGCTTCTAGTGTGAGAAGCCTCAGGCGGAGAAAGACACATCTCACTGAAGCAGCTAGGGCACACCACAGCACATAGGGCACTAGGCTTAGAGTCAGAAAGACTAGAGTTCAAATCCAGTCTCAGAAACTTAGTAGCTCTTTGACCTTGGGCAAGTAACTCAACTTCTATCTGCCTCAATGACCTCAACTGTAAAATGGGAAAAACAGCATCTACTCCCAGGGCTATTGTGAGGAACAAATGAAATAATACTTGTAAAGTGCTCAGTACAGTGCCAGGCACATATAGTGTTCTATAGATGCTTATTCCCATCCCACGCCCCCTTCCCTACCACTAGAATCTTAATAACCTCTAGGGGGGGAATCCTTGAATTAAGCTCAAAAGTGAACTTGGATCATTCCTTAGTAGACCAAAGAATTGTGATCATTAGACATTACAAAGAATAACAAAAGTTTTTCAGGGGCAGCTAGATGGCGCAGTGGATAGAGTACTGGCCCTGGATTCATGAGGACCTGAGTTCAAATCCGGCCTCAGACACATAACACTTACTAGCTGTGTGACCCTGGGCAAGTCACTTAACCCCACTGCCAAGTCCCCCCCAAAAAAGTTTTTCAGAATTTAAAATAATCAGAGGAAAAACTGTGCTTTCTGCAAAACTGGAGATGTTGAACTGCAGAACATAACCTATATAAACAGTTAGAAAACCTTTCCATAGATAACTGTGCAGGTAACATTTCCAAAATAACTACCATACAACATAATGAAATTACTTAGCAAAATTCTGCATGTACACTCATTAAAGAACTATTACAACAATGAGTATATCTTGAGTTTTTCTACATAAAGTATCTCAAAGCTGAAGAGCAGATGCATGGTATCTGAAGATGGCGGCACTGTACTCCACTCTATACTTCCAACTAAGGCAGCCAGTACAGAATCACATCTCATCTGCACACTTAAGGAGTAATACAATCATCAGAACAAGGTAAAACTAAGTTAAAAATAGCAAAGTATACAAACCAAAGAGAATTTTCAATTGTGAGCCATAAGATTCATGCATTAATTTCAAAAGAAAACAAAACTTGGTAAGCCCTATCTAAAATTCAACAGGATTTACACTAGCACACTTTTTGTCCACTACTAGCTGAGAAGAAAAAGGTTATTTTCTTCCATGTTTTAGTCACTGTAATTTTGTGTCTGTTTTTAATCCATCCTTCTTAATAACAGTTATAATCAAATCATTTTCCTGCTCAAAGGCATTCAATAGTTTGCTTTTTGTTTAAAGAATATAGTTCAGCCTGTCATTCAAGGCCCTCCACAATCTAGCTTCATATCATAACTATATTTGTAATATAATTTTAGTATTGTAATATATTTGTAATATAATATTGACAATAGCAGATATGTATAAATATAACATTTAAGGCTTATGAAGTATTTTATATATATTATCTCATCTGATAGTCACAAAATCCCTGAGGTAGGTGGTGGTATTATTTTCATTTTAAAAGATTAGTAAACTAAGGTTCAGTGAGATTATATGACTTGTACAGATGGAATTTTGAACCAGGTATTTCTAAGTCTAGTCCCCTAGACTGGCTTTGCCTACCTTTTCAACTTTTATCTTACACCAAAGGTGTCAAGACTTTCTTTGGCAATGTGAGTCAATACTCCAGAACCAGATTAACATGTAATTGGAAAACATTTAACAAAACAAATAAAAATACAATGGAACACAGATAATGTTAATAATATGTGGTTTTCTAAGTCAATGTGTGGCCCTCAGGGATAGTACCCTTTAAAGGCTTCTCTTATCCTACTTCCCTTCACATACTCTGGCCAAACTGGACTAATTAGCTTTCCTCAAAATGCATTTGCACAGCAAAACTCCCAAGGGAAAAAAAACAAACAAACTGTCTGCAGTATTTTATCGCCTCCATTTTCCTTTCTCTTACCAACTTCTCAAACCCTTGCAAATCTGGCTTCTAAACTCAAAACACAAACTGACATTTCCTAATAATCAATTATTTTTTAATTGATAAATAAGATCTTTTCTCATCTCTCATCCTAGAACTTCTTTCAGTATCTGATAAGCTTGCCACTCTCTTTCGTTTAGGTTTTCATGACGTATTTTTTTTTTTTTTGGTGAGGCAATTGGGGTTAAGTGACTTGCCCAAGGCCACAGAGCTAGTAAGTGTCAAGTGTTTGGTCGGAGGCCGCATTTGAACTCAGGTCCTTCTGACTTCAGGGCCGGTGCTCTGTCCACTGTGCCACCTAGCTGTCCCTTTCATGACATTTCTTTCTCAGTTCTCCTGTCTTTCTCAATTGCCTTTGCTAGTTTATCATCTACATTCTGCCTCCCAATAAGAGACATTTGTCTCCAAAGGCTGTCTTGGGCTTTCTTCTTTTTCCTTCTTCGCTTCCTCCAATATCCCTGTCTTTTTCCACTCCTCCCCTCTATTCACTTCCCTCTCCCACAACATATTTCTCCCTGTGTGATCTCATCAGCTATCAAGAATTATCACTGGGCAGTTGGCTCTCACATCTTGGTATCTAGCCCTGATCTGTCTCACATCTACCTTTCTAGGTGTTATTTTGATATTTTTGAAAGATTCACTCTAGTACTTACTTTATGTTCCAGCTCAAATAGCCTGCTTGCTGCTCCTAGAAATGCAGCCATCTCCCATCACATGCCTTTGTACAGGCTATCCTCCACACCTGGAAAGCAATCCCACTTCACCTTAACCTCTCTGAAGGAACCTGGGGATTCTAAGCTCAGTTCCAGTACTAGCCACTAATAAGAGGCTTATCATGGCCACTTATTATTAGTGCCCTCTCCACTAAAAATTACTTTGTATTCATGTACATATGCCCACACACAAGCATTTCCCTTGACAATGGTTCTTATATACTCAAGTATACAGCAGTATGTGGCACACAGAAGAGGTCTAATCAATGATATCATTCCTGTCATTTCCAAACACTTGAGTGCCTCCTCCACCCACTCTCCCATCCCATTCCTCAAGGGCCAGATCAAATGTCATTTCTTCCTGAAAGACTTCCTTGATTCTACTCTCTCCATTTGGAAGTGAATACTTTCCTGGCTCTGTAATCTCATGGAACTTTGTACTTTTTATATAATTATATTGGTTTGAAGATAGTCCACATAAATTGGCATTGCACCAGAATATAGCCTATTTTTACCCTAATGCTAACCCAGGGACTGAACACTGAATTTACAATTGCTCTGAGGTCACTTCTCAAACCAGCCAATTTGAAAAGATAACAAAAAAATGGTAAATGGGCATCTGGGTGGTGGCATGAATGGAACATTCAGTCTGAAGTCAGGAAGACGGGAGTTCAAATCCAGCCTCAGACATACTTGTTATGTGCACCACCCTAGGTAAGTCACTTCACTTCTATTTGCCTCCATTTCCTCAACTGAAAAATGGGGATAACAGTAGCACCTATCTCCCATCGTTACTGTGAGAAATCAAATTATATAAAGCATTTAATTAGCACAGTGCCTGGCACAGAGTAAACACTATACAAATGTAAGCTACTGTTATTAATAGTCAGTGTTGGAAGGGTTGTGAAAAGAAAGACAAGCATATTAATTTTCTGCTAATAGATCTATGATTTCACCCAATCATTCTAGAAAGAAATCTAGAATGATGCTAAGAAAGTCAGTTAAAATGTCCATACCCTCTGAGACCCCACTGCTAGGCCTTAAGAAAGATGTCAAAGACAGAAATTAAAGTCTATTTACATATATAGCAGCACGTTTTGTATTAGCAAAAGACAGAAATAAAGTAAACACCCATTTATTAGTGGAATGGCTGAAGAAACTGTGGTATGTGAATGTAATGGAATACTACTACAGGATTACAAACTCATATGATAAGAATATTGAGAAACATGGGAAAACTTATGCCAACTGATGCAAAGCAAAGCAAAGCAAGCAGAACCAGGAAAACAATACATAGAACTACTACAATAACAAAAAGAAGAAAAGAACCCTAACCACTACAGTTATAATGACTGAGCTTGGCCCAAAGAAGAAATGAAAAAAAGTATCTTCCTGTGTTTGCAGAAGAGGGGGACTACAGATATGAAACATCGCACATACTGTCTGACTCAACTGATAGTTGGTTAGTTTTGCTAAATTCCCCCTCTGACACTGTGAATATGGCAATGGTGCCTGCTGGCTGCTTCTCCCTCCCTTCTGCTCCCTCCATTCCTGGCAGGGAATTTCCTAATACTGGACACAATTCTGGTTCATACAATTCTTCAATCACACAATCACCTAACATTCATAGCAATCTGTTTTTATATAGTAATTTGTGTTATGACTTTTTTAGTATATATCTGTACACTTTTTTAAAAAAAGATCTCCTTTTAGGAAGATAGTCATTATCTGAACCAACAGCCTATCCTCTCTCCCACTAAGTCTAAGCTATCTGAAGGCAAGAAGAGTATCTTATTTATCTGCATATTTTACATAGGGCTTTGTACATTCCAGATAATTCAAAGGCCCAGGCTGAAATCATAACTATGACATATAATGGCTGGGTGAATCTGGATCAATCACTGAAGTTCTCAGTACCTACTCTCTAAGACCAAACTGCAGAGAAGGGACTGCACTGATGGAGGGCATGCCATATACCAATTAAGTCACAGGTCCAGTCCCTATCCTTCTCCTACAGTAAATATAGAGAGTTGATCCCTGTAAAAATTATATTCTTCATACCTGCAAACCTCAAAAAATATTGGCAGCGGGTTGCCCCTGCCTCCCCTCAAGAAAAGAGAAAGAGACATGATAATTACATTAGGGGCCAGTAGCAGCTATTTCTATAATGCTTTATGGTTTGCAAAGTACTTTAAATATATTACCTCATTTGATCCTCAACAACCTTGTAAAGTAGATGCTATTTTACACAAACTCCATCTTCCAGATAAGGAAACTGAAGTTCAGACAATTTAAGTGACTAACCTACACAGTCAGTCACCAGCTAGTATTTGGGTGGTAACCCAGATCTTCCTGACTTCAGATTCAGCATTCTACTTGCCATACTTGGCTGCCAGAAAATTATCTTCCCCACTGCCCATGCTTTCCACTTATTAACTGATGTTCAGAGGTGGAAACAGGGAGTCAGTTAAGCTCAAAGATATGATAGCATCACCACCACAAATAAAAGGTGATAAAATACAAGAAATAAAATACATAATTCAAAATTAATAAGCAATCTTTTCTATCTGAAGAGACAAAACGGAAATAATTTCCTACTAACAGATAATAAACGAGAGGAAGATGAGAAGAGAGAACAGCAAGTACTCCTATCCCTTCATATAACAATGGAGAAAAAAAAAATCTTGAATTTTAAGCAGTGGGTACACCTGTCAATGACCAGTCTAAAGCTCACAGACAAAGCAAATTATACATTTGTTTGTGAATACTTTGCTTTGAAATCTTGGAAGAGAAGTGGCTTGGCTTCTTCTTGTGGGAGGGGGAAAAGAGGAGGACACAGGGGAAACGTAGAGTTTTGTAAAAACAAAAGCTATACAATTTTTTTCTTAAACTGAAGTGCTATCATATGAATACCTTCTATGCTTGGGAAACGACAAGTAATACCATTCCAGATTTTTTTTAAGTAGGCTGAATAATTTGGTAATTAGTCACACGGCACATCACTGGCTAAGCCAGAAATAAAACCTAGGTCTCAAAACCATCTATTCCATTCTAGCGCCTTGTTCACTGAACCACTTCTCAAAAAAAGGTAGTGATAGAGCCATCAACATCTCTAGTAAACTAACAGTAGCCAAGAAATTCTACAGGAAAAATTGGTGCACTTAGTTTTTAAAAGGCAGTCAAAAAAAAAAGGGGGGGGGGACCACCATTCATGAAAGAAGGAGTTTTAAAACAAGTATTGTCTCTTTTGTAAGAAGATGCTATTAACCATCTTATGGGATATGCACTATGAGCTACACACACACACACACACACACACACACACACACTCTCTCTCCCTCTCTCTGTGTGATATAACTACTTAAATGCAAGAGCTTTGTCCTAGCAAAACGAAGACTTCAAGTTAGTTATGCTGTGATGTTTAACAGAATGTGAGTTCCTTGAAAGGAGAGACAGTTTTTATTCCCAGAACCTTTAAGTGACTGGCACATAGTAAGTGCTTAAAAAACACATGGTGATCAATTAATGTCACAACAAAAATACACAAAACACTACTTCTGTTATACTTTTACCAGACATATTTGCTATGCACAATTCCATTTTCTTAGTTCATTTCAACAGTGATACTAGGTTTGTGTTGGGCTAAGCTCACACCCTCACTAGCAATAGCATGAATTTGTTAAAACAGTGCCCAGGAGAAGAGTTGGAAAAATGCACCTCAGTCCTTTTGTGAGAAGGGCTATTGATTATGGAGTTTTACATATGCAATCAAACATAGCCAGTATATTAGTTGATTTTGCTAAAAAATTCTGATTCAAAGGAAGACTCCTTGACCAGCAGAAAGAGATACTCAGAAATCAATGTGACATGAAAACAGAAGGCCATCAACAAAACTTTAGAAAATGAGACAACAACAGTACTTTGAGGGTAAGGGGACACTTTGTAGCCCCAGTTGTATGTTTTTTTCCCCAATTGTAGAGTTAATTGCCCCATATAAGGATTAAATTCATGACCTCAACACTATGCTTAACTAAATGAACTAGCCAAACTACAAGGCGTAAGATAAACTATAAGTATATATATTGGTTACAAGGTTCCTGCCCACTCACCCCCCAAAACCCCAACATACACACAATGGAAGGGAGAGAAAACAGAGGGGTTTTTTTTTAATGAAAAAATACGGTTAAAAAAAGATGCTGCAAGGAGAACAAGTCAGGATAGCACAATATACAGGCAAGGACAGGATTACTGTAGCATCAAGGATTACTATATGGGGAAGTTACATATACACAACTACATAATAGTTAAGTTATGCAATTCCATCAGACATAATGAAAAGCAGTAAGCAAGCAGTAGTAAGTAAGTCCTGCAGTAATACAAGTTCAGGCCAAGATATTTGATTTCTACTCAGCTAAATTCAGAAATTTATTGCTCCATTTTATACCTAGCTGAAGACTCACTGAGTTATGTGTATGTTCTCTGTATCTCCACCTTAAAACTAGTCACTGCTCAAACATCTTTAAGGTGAACTTTACTCCCTTTATCCCTTTTTTTCTGGTCTGTTTGTTATCGATACCTTCTCCTGCACAGCCAATCATGCTCGGGTAATAGTCATAGCATGAGCAAAAGGTTAGGAGGACCAGCTGATATATAAACCAAAACAATGAAGAGAGATGAAAAGAAAAGGAGGCGTAGCTCAAAAGTGGCAAACACAGAATTAAATTCAGTGAAGCTATCTAGAAAATTCAGTAAAAATAGAGATGTCTTCAGAAATATAGGAAGAGCTATGGTTATAAGTAGAAGATAGCAAGGAAGTTAGGGAAAAGTATATCACAAAAAGTTGGAGAAAAAGGATATGCTAGGAACTAGAAAAAAAATTAAGCAGAATTATGAATGAAGAGTGAAAGAGTGAATTTGAACTACAACTATATAAGTGGAAAAAACAAAAAAGGGAAATTGAATGCCATGGGGTCCCCCCCCCAAAAAGAGATGAGAAAATAAATCTCCCTCCTTCTTGGGAGAGGTAAGGGAACTATGGTTGTGAAACACTATATACTGTCAACTCAGCTGATGTGGTTCATTTTGCTTTAACTCCCCCTCCCCTTTCTTTTATTCTATGTTACCCAGGATAACTCACTGGTGAGGGAAGAGGGTTTTATTTGGAAATAAATAAGATACCAATAAAAAATTTTCAATTTTTTTTAAAGAGTGCATTAGCTGACACTGACAAACAAAAGAGTGTTAATGATGGCGATAGACCTACATTTTCCCTAGCACCTTCTATTACTTCTCCCCATGGGGAAAAGGAAGCAAAGAACAGGGTTCTGATGCATGTACCTACCTCACAGGGATGATGTGAGAAATATGACCTGTATAGCAGATAGGTTCTGTAAAGCACCTTGAACTTCTCAGAGGAAAGGCACTACGGAAATGTAAAACAATAAATTTAAGAATTAGAATCTATTAATTTTACACATGGAAACCCAAGCACAGTAACCTGAAAAGCCCTGCCCCAAAAGTTCTACAAAGGCATACAATGTGATGTGTTGCCCAGGATTTAACTTCTCAGAGACGTACTAAGATGAATCTCTCTTTCTCACACACACACACACTCTTCCCATGGTCTATTCCATATGCTAATAAATTATGTACTATGAACATTGCAAACTTTATAATAATTTTCTAAACAGTTTATGGGATGGTGTTTTTTTTTTCTTTAAATAATCTGAAGAAAAAAAAAAGACTATACTTGCCTATGCAATATTCCCTCTAAAACCTAACTTTTCACTAATGTCAGAGACCCATGAAGACATTCTAAGGAAATTGCTAGTTCCAGACCAAAAAACCAAAAAAAAAAAACCCAAAAAAACTTCTTTAGGTCACTGTGACTGAAATAGAAAGAAAATAATATTGGCAACCATCATCACAACCATAAGACCTTTGCCTGGAACAATCTAAAGGAAGGGGGTGCACTAAGTCCAGAAGGCCATCATTTGTTGTTAACTTTATTTTTGGCTATATTTTAAAAATAACCCTTTTATTTTGCTGGTAGGCATGTTTTTGCTTTCTTATTTTCTGGAAGTCAACTGAACTTAAAATATCTTTCTAGTTCCTAAGAAAGTTTAAATAGATTCATTATTTTGGCTGCTTATTAAAGAACATACCACTAACTTTCACACTCCACTTTGTACAGCAAACTAGTTACAATTAACCATGTGTCTCAAAACATGATGCTTATTTACTACTGTAAAAATGTCCGGAACGGTCTTATATGAAACTGAGACAAAATAGACAGAGCAAGCTGTTCCTATGTACTATGAAATGTCTATCATAAATACAAGTACATAAAGCTTTTACTTAATGTTACAGTACCAAGGACTGAGCATACATAAAATTTTTGAACAGTAATCAATAACTTCAACTAAATTGCTACTTGGAAACTTTAAATGCCTTCTTATCTCAAGAATACTTAACACAGAATGTGTCCACAATGGAAGAGCCTGAGAGTTACTAATCTGGTGAGAGAGGCACAAATGGGCTTATTCAGTTTTAAAC
This sequence comes from Vombatus ursinus, assembly GCF_900497805.2. NCBI lineage: Eukaryota > Metazoa > Chordata > Mammalia > Diprotodontia > Vombatidae > Vombatus > Vombatus ursinus. The sequence continues at coordinate 24,648,025 of NW_020954598.1, read as the reverse complement.
AACAAAGTTAAGAAGCACAAAACTAAAACTGTTAGAATTACTGAGTTGTAAAGAACCATGTGTACACACAAGCAAACTTTAAGAACAGAGATGTGGCCAGACATATGTAAAGGGGTAGATTGAGTCAATCTGGTAAACACAGCTCAAGTTATAACTGGAAAAATAACCTTCAGTAGACTTTTAAAAAATCTAAGAATCTGTGGGTGATTTTAAAAGAAACAGCAAATTTGTATTTGTTGTTTATCTGTTCTTAGTGATAACAGACCATAAACACAATGAAGGGAAGGAATATGTCTTATTAATCTTAGTCTCTCTTCCAGGTCTAAAATAGTACACATTGTACATAACATGCATTTAATAAATATCTGAATAGTAAAAATAACTAAGCTCATTTAGAATTTTAGAGTGGGGGGATCTATCTTTTGCCCAGTGCTACTTGGTATTTTTACTGATGTCTTGGATGATAATGTACTTATCAAATTTACACATGACACGAAACCACAAAGTGTAACACACTGGGAAAAATTTAATAGGTATACAGGTAAAATCTAACACATAGGTAAAAAATTTAAATTCACAAGTACAAAATGGGGTAATTAGTTTGTCTGAAAACAAAAAACCAGGGTTTTTAGCAGAGAGAAAGTTCAATAAATCAAGAGTGTAATATAGCAGCCAAAAAAGCCAATTATGATCTTAGGTTGCATTAAAAAAAGGCAGTTTCAGAACTAAGCAAATGATAGTATCATTGTACTGACCCTGGCCAGACTATACCTGAAGAATATTACTACATTCAATTCTATGCATCATATTTCATTCAATTCTATGCATGATATTTTAAAAAGGAACTGAAAGCTAGAAAGTTTCCTGAGGAGGACAGTCAGGACTTCAAGAATATACCAAAGAAAGAGGGGATGTTTTTAGGCTGAAGGAGAACGCTGAGGGTGAAGGGATGGACCCACAATAGCTGTCTTCAAGGAGATGAAAAGCTGTCACGAAGAAAACATATTAGATTTAGGAGTCAGGATGGAAGTTGTAAATAGGCAGGTGTAGATCTAATGTAATCAATAAACAAGAACTCATTCAGTCTGGCCTTCTCTGTCCTAGGTATTGGACATACAAATACCAAGAATGAAATTAATCCCTACTCAGAAGCACCTTAAGGTATCTAATAAAAACCTACCTAATAATTAAGGTTATCTCAAAATGGACTCCCTTGTGTTCCTCTTCAATTGAGGTCTTCAAAAACTGGATGAACACTTGCTTGGTATGATGTGAAGGGTATATGTTGGACTAGAGAAGGGTTTTTAACTAGGGGTCCATGAACTTTTTTAAAAAAATAACTTTGAAGGGGCAGCTAGATGGCACAGTGGATAAAGCACCAGCCCTAAAGTCAGGAGGACCTGAGTTCAAATCCGGCCTTGGACCAAACACTTGACACTTTGTAGCTGTGTGACCCTGGGCAAGTCACGTAACCCCAACTGCCTTAAAAAAAAAAATAACTTTGATAACTGTATTCCTATATATTTTATCTTATGCATTTAAAATCATTACTTTGAAAAGAGGTCCATAGGCTTCACCAGACTGCCAAAGGGGTTCATGACATAAAAAAAAAAAAAAAGGTGAATGAGAATCTTTGCATAGAGTGTAGCATCGAGACTTTTGAGAGCTCCAGTCTGTGACTTCTTAATGGAAGGGTTCATTAACCTCCTAGGGCTGATAAGCACATGCCTATTTCCATGACTGATGCAAAAACCAGAGCTGCTCGAAGAGCCAAAAGGTCAATCACTCTCTGTGTACAAGGCTCATCTGATTATTACCAAATAAATACTTCAGATATGGGTCCAGGCCAATTCAGCGATCTTTGGTCCTGAGAAATGACCAACTCAGTATTAAGCACTCCAGCTGGGCTTCTATTTACTCTACAGCAAGTACAGAGGCATCCACTAGCAAGTCACTTTTGTTAAGTCTCAGTTGCCTCATCTACAAGGTGAGCAGAAGATGATTTGTACTACCTAACAGTGCTTTCCTCACAGAAAATTTCTTGAGGTAGTAGAAATGTTATCCCAGTTTACTGATGAAGAAACAGACTCAGAGGTGAGATGAACCGCTGAAGGACGCACAGCTAATATGAGGTCTACCATACAGGACTACCACCCAGGTCTTCTGACATCAAATGCAGTACTCTTTTCTACTTGCCCTCAATAAAGTAGCATGGTTCAGTGGGAAGAGCATTCACTGGAGTCAGAGAAATGGTTTCAAACTCCAACTCTGATGCCAGCTTCATGGCCAGGCCCTGTCTCTCTCCTAAGCTCTAGTCCCACATCAAACCAAATGCTGCACAGGCATCATAAACACAGTATGTCCAAAATAGAACTCACGATCTTTCTGCCCCAAATCTATCCCTCTTCTAAACTTTCCGATTTCCAATTTCATTCTCCCTCCTTACTCTATGTATCCACATCCCTCATAGCTGACCCTTTCTACTCACACAACCACCTCCTTGGCTCATCACCACCTAGACTACTGCAACGTCCTTCTAACTGGTCTCCTTTCTTCCAAGTCTTTCCTCCTGCTTGGGATGTACTTCCCCTCCTCACCTTGGCTTCTTCCTTCAAGATGAAGCTCAAAGGGGCAGCTAAGTGGCCCAGTGGATAGAGCACCAGCCCTTAAGTCAGGAGGATCTGAGTTCAAATCCGACCTCAGACCAAACACTTGACACTTACTAGCTGTGTGACCCTAAGTCACTTAACCCCAATTGCCTAAAAATTAAAAAAAAAAAACACACACAAGATGAAGCTCAAGAACCACTCTGAAGGCTTTTGGTTCTACCCAACTGCCAGTACTCTCTCTCCTCAAGTATATCTTGCATTTATTTTGCATCTACTTCTGAGTAGGGATCGTTCAATTCTTTATATTGTGTCTCCCCACAAACCTGCATAGTGTTTGGCATACAGTAGGTGCTCAATAAATGCTTCTTGATAAGTTCAATGACCTTGAGCCAGTCACTTAACTTCCTTGGGTCTTAATTTCTCTATTTGTAAAATGAGGGGTCTGGACCAGGTGATCTCTGGGGTCCCTTCCATCTCTACATCTGGGAATTTTTAATTATACCCCATAACTGAACTGGTCCTCCTAAAATATTCAGGACCATAAGCTTGAACTTGCTAGCCCAGACCTTCGAAGAATAAATGTTTTAGCTGAGTCCAGGACCTTGCTGGCTTTGGATACGAATAGCTGCTGCACTTAGTACACTTGACTCTGTCATGCTGCCATCCATATTCAGAGAGAAAAGAGAATGCTTTGACAATTCTTTGGAAGCTGAAGAATTGTGATTTCCATTTGGCAACTGAATTCTGCAGATTCTTAGAAATTACAGACCATTAATACAGTGTACTAGAAAGAGTACTGTAGGTCTAGGAAATCAGAGACCGGGGCTCTAATCCAAATTTTGCTACTCTGTGACCATGAGCAATTCAATTTAACAAACATCTTTTAAGCTCCTACTATGTGCACAGGAGCTAAGAAAAAAGAAACGTAAGGAAGCTCAAGGAGCTTATATTCTACTGGGGAAAACACATAAAAAGATTTTACAAAGAAAGATGCATAAAGGGAAAGAGAACTATCAATGATAGGTTAATCAGAAAGGCTTCCCAAAGTAGGCAGTACCAGAATTTAGCCTGAACGGAAGCCAAAAGTGGTAAGAGGTAGAAACTAGAAGGGTATTTTATGTGTGAGTTCCACAACAAGACAGGTTAGCTGGAATGCTGCTTACCCCCTTTTCCATTCCCCTTCTGCCTCTATTTCTTCATCTGTAAAATGAAGTCGGACTAGATAATTTTCAGTCTCTTCAAAACCAAAAATTAAATGAAAACTTGGGCCAGTGACTCTATTCATACCTCCTCCCCCCTAACATTCCACATAACCTACATGTAGAAACAGAAAGAAAAATAAATTCAAGGTAAACTTTTTTTTTATAAAAAATTACTAAAAAACAAACAAAATTACTAAAAAACAAACAAAAAAATGTCACTGGACAAAAGGTGATAGACACATTTTAAAGCAATGGCCCTCAGAGATGGACTTTATAAGGAAAAATGATCTTGAAATAACTTGTTAACAAGTTAGTAAATTTAGTTCAAGTTATCAATAACATTTTAAGGGCAGTCAATAAAGCATTTATTAAGCTTCTACTATGTATTTGTTAGGCATTGTGCTTGAAAACTCTATTCCTGCATTTATAAAATGTGGCCATCTCTAGGTAAGAAAGAATATGCACATGGGTTTAAGAAATGCATATGCTAAAATATCAGGCTCCAGGTCGTGTCTCGAATTGTCAACATAACAATAACTTTCAAAATTAAAATTCTAATCACATCAGAAATAGTTACATAAAATGCTGATTTTAAAAGGCTGTGACAGGGGCAGTTAGGTAGTGCAATGGATAGAGTTCCGGCCTTGGAGTCAGGAGGACTCAAGTTCAAATCCTGCCTCAGATACTTGTCACTTACTGGCTGTGTGACCCTGGACAACTCACTTAACCCCACTGCCTCACCAAAAAAAACCCAAACAAACCAAAAAGCCATGATTAAGGGCAAAATGTACTAAAAGATTTAATCAAAGTTTCAAAAATAATGACTGTTACAGCGTCATCCATCTAAAGCCAAACATTTACTCAGCACCTATGTGCAAGATTCCAAGTAGTAAGTTGGAAACTGGTGGGGAAAATTCCTTATTTTTTTCCCTTTTCCCTCGCTTAAAGGAAGGTGTGGTCTTACTAATTTGAGACAGTTGGGTAGTTATAATACTTTATTTGCAAAGAATACCTTTACAGTACGAAAAATGTTAAGAGAATTAAAGCAGTAACTTTTTGACCCAGCTAAAATTTAGGACTATCAGGTGGTTCTGATTTAAAGTACCATCTGAAATGGGAAACTATCGCTCCACTTTAAGCCAACAAAGTCTTTGAAATAATAAAACCGGTTTTTACAGGGAAAAACCATATGAATAATTTTTTTTTGCTTTAGAATTAGTTCTCTATTTTCAATCCAAAAGGAATGTTGGAGCAGATTATTGAATAATGAGATTAGCATATAAAATAGATTTGTAATCACAGCCACAGCAAAAACAAGGAAGCATAAAGGAAACTGGAAGGTATCTGATAAAAGCGGCTGGCCATTTCCTTCTGTTCACGGTTTACTGTATTTAAAACCAAAATTAACAGAATGAATGCATTTTACATTATGAAGGACCTACATAAACCATATCTTACAGTGGGATTTCAAGGAATCATTTTCAAACTCCAATCTATACAGATCAGGTTTGTAGCAATAGCAAGGTCTAAGAGGTCCACCTTCCACTGAATACACAGGATCCACACCAAGGCATAACTCCCGTCTCGTTTCCTGCTCCCACTGTCTGTCCCCCGCCCACCGGCCCAGTGGCTCGCACCAGAAGGTGCTCACGGAGAAGAAGTTAATCTGCAGGAGCCTCTTTAAGGCAAAGACCACCTCACTACCTGCTCTCTCTAGAAATCCCGCAGCCTAGGTGGGTTCTGAAGGAAAGCAAGTTTCTGGAGGGGACCACGCTCGGGGAAGACCTATCAACTTTAAGGACAGTCGGGGGAAGCTGGTTAAAAAAAAAAAAGCCGCGAGGGTGGGACTAAACGAGCCGTAAGAAGCGCCCCCCTCCCACGCGGACCCCCCGGAGCGCCTTCTCCAGCCGGGCTCGGCCTTTCTGCGTGAAGCAGGCCCGAGGCTGGGTCCCTTCGGTTCGGTTCGGTTCGGCGCGGGGTGGTACGAGGCTGGGCCGGCTGGCGCCGAGGAGCGCTTCGGTCGGGGCCAGCCGTGTAACAGGTAGGAAAACAACCAAGAGGCGGTGTGAGGAAGTGCCCCAAGAGGAAGGAAGGGAGGAAGGAAGGCAGGAAGGCAGAAAGGGGGAAAGGGAGGGAGGACAGGCTTGAACCAGGCCGTGGCCTACGAGGAGAGAGACGGAGTCAAGGAGGCGATTGAGCGTACAGATCCTCCGGACTCGGGGCTCGCCGCGGCCGGGAGCCCAGGGCCGGCGCGGAGTCGGGGGGAGCCGCCGCTTTCCCCCTAGACACCGGGCGGGGGCGGGGGAGGAAGAAGGGGAGGAAGAGGGGGAACTGGCCTCGGCTCCCACCAAGCCCGCAGCCCAGATGGCCCCACACCCATTCGGCGACCGGGGACCGAGTGCGGAACTCGGGGGACGGAGCGTGGGCAGCGGCGGCGGGGTGGGGCCCCGGACGCCCCGGGACACCCCCCACCCCGGGGCGGGGGCGAGGCGGAGGAGTTAGAGAGAAGCAGCAGGTGGGGCCCGAGCCGCGGAGCGACGCCCGGGAGGCTGCCGGCTCAGCAAGCGGCCGAGCCCCGGGACGGGAGCCGAGCAGCGCCGCGGGCGAGCAGGCGGGGGCCCGCAGGGCGAGGAAGGCCCAGGGAGGCGCCGGCACCTCGGACTTGGGGGGCCGGGGAAGGGAGGGAAGGAAGGAGACCTCAGGACGGGACGCCCCCGCCGTTGGGCGGCCTCTTACCTCAGGCGGTTCTCGAGTCCCTCCGCGCCGGGCAAGCTGCTCCGCGAGCCGCGCGTTCTAGGACTCAGGCAGTTTCTACACAAGAAACCGGCGGGCAGGCGGGCGGGGAGCGGGAGCGCGGGCGGGCGGCGGCGGTGGCGACGGTGGCGGCTGGAGGGCGGGTCGCAACGTGCGCGCTCCCGAGCCCAGGACGGGTTCGAGCCGTGGCTAGCCGCGGCCACGCTCTTAGAGCCCGGCCCCTAGGCAACGATTGCTCCAAATCACGTAACCTCCCGAAGAGGACGCCGTTTAGCCAATCACAAACGCCGCGCTGGGCATCACGGGAGCCATAGGGCTATAAAAGACCTGGTTACTATTTTGTGCTCCCGAGTCACCCACTCTATAGGTAGTTTGGGGGTGGTGGTGTTTCGTACTTGTGTGCGCGTGCGTGTTTTCTTGTCATCCATTCTACTCCACCTTTCACTACCACCTCTTTGCGCATGCGTTATGACTTTCCCTTTTCCTGCTCGGATGATAGGGGCTGCTTATGCTGTCTGATATTCCAACCCTCCAGAAAACACGGCGCCTGCGTAGTAGCCGCTGCAGTAACCGCCCCGGGGCAAGGTGGGTGAGCGTGAAGTTGATTAGCATGGCGGCTGAGTTGGGGTCCGAGCTGGGCTGGCAGGCCTTGCCCACGGCCGTCCTGGGCGGCCTGAGCACACTGGGCAGCGAGTTTCTGCGCGAGTGGGAGGCGCAGGACATGCGTGTGACCCTCTTCAAGCTGCTGCTCCTATGGCTGGTGCTGAGCCTCCTGGGAATCCAGCTGGCATGGGGGGTGTACGGAAGCACCGTGACTGGCCTGTACCACCGCCCGTCCTCGGGTGAGCCGCCCCTCCCCCTCAGCCCTCGCTCCTCCGGCCCCACGGCCTGTCTTACTGTACCACTGAAATCGCGCCCGCGGGCAAGCTGTGCGAAGGCCCCTGGTAGTCTCTCCCCTCCCAGGCCCCGGCCTGTACCGCTTCTCATCCATCCTGGCGGGTTGGGGTAAAGGAAGGCCCGTGCTGGGACCCTGTCCTGCCTCGGGACCGAGTGGCAGCATTACTAGTCATCTCTAAAGTCCATCCCCTCACCCAGGGGATGCCCCCTCAGCAGGGGATGAGGGTAGCACACCTTTCCTGAAGTTCCAAATCTCAGTTAGTTAGACAGCCCTGAATGCCCTTCTGACCACTGTAGCTGGGGCCGGGCGCCCAAAGGCCTAAATCTTCCAGTCAATCAATCAGCATTTATTAAGCACCCATTATGTGCCAGGCTACAGCCCTGCCAGTGTTGCTGTGGCAATGAGAAGACCTGGATTTCTCTCCCACACTTTGGCTTTGGTCACACCTGCTTCCTCTGGCCTGAATGTTAATCCTGTTACCTCCCATAGGTCTGGGAGGCCAGAATGGCTCCACTCCAGATGGTTCTTCCTTGTTTCCTCCGTGGTAAGTGTCTCAGCCCAAGGTTAGCCATAACCCCCCTTGCCCTTAACACCTTACATTTATATTCCATTTAACAGTTGACAAAACACTTAGCTCTCATGAGTTGGGTAGGTGATGTTATCCCCATTTCCCAGATGGGATCATAGCTATACTCATAACATCTTAGAGCTGGAAGCAGAGCTGTGTAGAGCTTGGGACTTGGTCTTGAGAAAACTGGCTGCAAAACTTGTGGGATTCTAGAATTTAGAGCTCCAAGGGACTTTTTGAGATGACCTTATCTTTCCTTCTCAGAGTCTGCAGCCTCACAAGAAGTAGATTTGCCTAGGCTTGCATAGATAGTAGCAGAGGCCTAGATTTGAACCCAGGTCTTTTTTCATGCTCTGTGATTGAGTAGGCAACTCACTTCCACTCTGAACCTTAGTTTTCTTATCTGTAAAATGTGAATGATACTGCTAATTCTCTCTCTCTAATATCATTGTATGGAAAGCATTTTAGAAATCTCTAAAGTTTAGCTGTAGAAATTCGTGGAGTCCTCTTAGTCTTATACCTGTGATTTTACAGGCAGGGAAACTGATGCCTAGAGAAGGGAGGTGATCATTCAAGGTATCACAGGGTGATTCAGTGGCAGAGCCAGGACTGGGATTCAATTCACCAACTATTTAAATTCAGCATCATTTCTACTGTTCCCATAAAAGCTCAGGATCTGTGATTGGGGAGGAGATGAGGAAGAGGATGGTAGAAACGGGCGAAGCTGCCTTCCTTTGGTTATCATAGGCCCTTAGAGCTAGAGTGGAAGGGCCCTCAGAGACTATTGGATTCAAGTTGCTAAAAGTCTCAGTCCCAGGCTAAAAATGTAGATAGCTCAGTGCCCTCCTGTCTGCCATGTTACCTTCTCATAATCTTGTTGTGTTAGCTTTGACTTTTCTTTCTTCCTCCCCTTTCATATCTAGTCAGTTACCTGTCAACTCCACCTCCACAGCTTTTCCCTTGGAGGCTCTTTATTCCTTTTGGCACTACCCTAGTTTATGCCCTCATCTCCAGTTGTAGGCATCTCCTTATTATTGGACCTCCTTATCCTCCCCCTTCCATCCACCCTTTATACCTTTGTCAGAGTAGTATTTCTTATATTTTTATCAGGTCATATAAGTCATCTGATCATAAAGACTTCAATGGCTAACTAACATTTGAGCATTCAGAGCCCTTTGTAACCTGGCACCACCTTGCTTACCTTTCCAGTTTTATCTCATATTACTCCCCAGCCACGCTAAGTAACCCTCCACACCCTGAAAAGGCTGGGTGCTCTCAGCACTCCTTGCCTTTACTCAGGTATACTCTATGCCTAGAATATATATCTTCCCACTTTGCCTTCAGTTTTATTTTTTTGATTGCTTTATTGATTTTAACCTTGCTGTCATTTCCCAGTATTCCTCCCTCAATAAAACCCTACCATGTGACAAAGCAGTGTGGGTAAACAAAACAGATGGGCATGTCAACCATATCTAACAGCCTCCTTCCATAACTGTTTCCACTACCTGTCTGCAAAGAACAGGGAGGAGTGTTTCACCCCAGTCCTCTGGAGCCAGGATTGGTCACTGCATTGATCAGAGTCTTGGCAGCTTTCAGTACATAGTGTGATGGTCACTGTCCACTGTTCTCTTGGCTCTGCATGCTTCCCTCTGCCTCGGTATTTACCGATCTTTCTAAATTTCTCTGAATTCTTCCTATTTGCCATTCCTTATGGCACAATAGTATTCCATCATATTTGTGTATCACATTTTGTTCAGCCATTAAAAGCACACAGAGGAGAGGCAGAATGATTTCATCTGATCTGTTCCCCTGGGCAGGTGAGTTCTGCAGCTCTGAATCTCATAGAAAAGGCCATCAGTGACATTATTTTGACAGACTGATTATGTAGTTGACTTTTCCTTTTCCCCCAAGGATAACAGGAAATTAAGCTACCCTCTCAGTGATCCCAGTGTTACCAGAACAGTTCAAGTTTTTGAAAAGCCACCAGCTTCTCCTACCCATATTTCATTTATGTATGTATGTATGTATGTATGTATGTATGTATGTATGTATGTATTTATTTATTTTGTGAGGCACTTGGGGTTAAGTGACTGCCCAGGATCACACAGCTAGTGAGTATCATGTGTATGAGAGATTGAATTTGAACTCGGGTCCTCCAGACTCCATCCACTGCACCAACTAGCTCCTAGTAGGTTAGCCTCCTACCCATATTTTAAACCTCAGCTTAACCCTGCCCCCCCCCCAGGATCCTGATGTGTCTGTCTCTGCTCCTGTCCTAACCCCCAACACTGCCCCCCCACTCCCCGTCTCTTTCTCCCTCCCTCCTCCTCCCTCCCTCTCTCTCCCCCTCCATCTCCCTCCCTCTCTCTCTCTCTTTCTTTCTTTCTTTCTCCCTCTCTCTCTTTATCTCTCCTTCTCTCCCTCTCCCTCTCTTCTTCCCCCTCTCCCCAGCTAGGGCTTATGAAAGCATTCATATGAGAAGGCTTTGTGAATGTGCTGAAATTTCAATTCATCAAATGTTTGCTAACACTTAGTACAGAGCACTATGCTGGGATGTGGGGAGGAGCCTTCATGGAATTCCCAGTATATTGGGAATGATGTGGTCCATAACATGGGGGGGGGGGTTGGTATAGATCCCCTTTCCAGTTTTACATGCTCCTTGAAGGCACTCATTGTTCTTTCTCATCTGTCTGTGCTGAGCACCCAACACTGTGCCTTGCACACAATAAGTGTTTTAATGTTTGAACGCAAATTTTAAAGTGGCTGAAATGAAAAATACTGCTTCATAAAAATCATGTGAAGTAGGTAATGTGGGTAAGGTATTGTTGTCCCCATATTACAGATAAGAAAATTGAGGCACAGACAAGTACAGAGATTTATTTGCCCAGGAGTGGCAAATAAATTGATTTGATTGAGGATTGTCTTTTCCTCTGCCATATTTTTTCTCCTGGTATATGATGGGTGTATTAGAGCTAAGCAAGGTGCTGTGGGAAATCTGCCAGGGAGAAGGCCATTCTCAATCACGGAGGGCTTCTTAGAAGAGATGGCATTTGAGATAGACTTTAAAGGATGCTCAGGAATTGAATAGAAGGGAAGGGAAGGCATTCCAGGTGTGGGAAATAATGTGAGCAAAGATCTGGAGGCAGAAAGCAGAGAATGTCCTCAGAGAATGGTCTGGATGGACTCTGAGTACATGGCAGGGGTGGGGGGGAGGGTAGATCAGCTAAGGCCTGCTGGTGCCACATTGTGGAAGGCCTTGAATGCCAAGCTGACGGGTTTCATTGACAGGCGAGAACGCTTGGGTAGATGGAGGGACTGTGCTGTGTCCTTCCTTTCCCTAAGAAGAGGTTCAAGGTAGGAAAGCTAATTCTGGTTCGCTTAGCATTATCAAGTGCTGTGTGCAGTGGCATAGCAGGGGGAGAGATGTGAAGGCCAGTAAGATGGCATGCCATCCTTGCCCTCAGACCTTATAACAGAGTAGGAGCTGAGGAAGCAAATACCCAGATAAGTGCAATACAAATTAGGGTGAATAAGATGAGTATCAAGTACTATTTGATCACATTGGAGAGAGATCCCTTCTTGCTGGGGACTTCTTGGAGGAGGAGGAGGTAGTAACTTGAGCTGGGCCTTGGAGAATGGGTGGGCTGTGCAAAGGAACTGATGGCAAAGGGGAGCAAGGTATGAGCAAAGAGAGTGTGGAATGTGTGATGGAAATGGTCACCTGAAGAGGATGAGTCAATTCCTGACTCAAGAGGACAGACTGAAACACAGCTCTCAGAAGTAATGTACAAATAGAGGTCCACATACATGTGTAAAAGGCATTTGTTGTCAGACACGATTAGCCTTCCATTTGTTTGGCATTACTGTACTCTGTGACAAGAAATGGGGTAATTGAATGAAAGCAATGTTGAGGGAAAAGAAGAACCAATAAAAGTTATTTTTTTTTTCTCATTTTTAAGAGTGCAAGGCAGGACACTCCTGCCCACCCCCTTGCAGAAGTGGGAAGTGCTCAGGTGTTGAAAATTGCACATATTTTCAGACTTTTTTGATGTACTGATCAATTTTGCTGATTTTTTTTCTTTTTTTTTTGTCCTACGAGATGGCTCTCTGGGAGAGAGGAGGAGGGATAATGGCGGAAACTATGGTAATGTGAAAATAATAACAATAAAAACTAAAGAGCATGTGGCAGGTGGAAGGAGAGATAATATGTATGAGAGAAACAGTTGGTAAGTAAGGATGACTCCAAATCACAGAAAGTCTGAAAGGCCAGGATGAGGAGTGTGTGTGTTGTACACATCAATAAGGAGGAGGCATCTAGGTGGCGCTGTGGATGGAGCACTGGCCCTGGATTCAGGAGGAATCTGGCTTCAGACACATAACACTAGCTGTGAGACCCTGGGCAAGTCACTTAACCCCATTGCCTAACCAAAAAAACCACTAATAAGGAGATGGGGATTCTTTGCCACAGACTAGCATTTCAAGGAGCCACTTGGTAACTGTGCGCCTCTGGGGAAGTCATTTAACCTCTGTATCATAGTGTCCTCATCTGAAAAATGGGAATAAGGATGCACTACCTATTTCACAGGGTTGTAGTAAGCATCCAATAAAATCATTTAGGCAAAGTACTTTATAAATTGTAAAGCAATAGATCAGGGCAGCTAGGTGGTGCAGTGGATAGAGCAGAGGTAGGGAACTTGTGGCCTCAAGGCCACATGTGGCCCTTTAGGTCCTCAAGTTCAGCTCTCTGACTGAATCCAGACTTCACAGAACAAATCTTTCTGGATTCCTCACCCCTGGCACAGAGCATCAGGCTTGGAGTCAGGAAGACTCGGACACCAGTTATGTGACCCTGGGCAAGTCATTTGCCCCTGTTGGCCTCAGTTTCCTCATCTGTAAAATGAGCTGGAGAAGGAAATGGCAAATCACTCCAATATCTCTGCCAAGAAAACTTAAAATAGGGTCACGAAGAATTGGACACAACTGGGAGGGGGAAAAAAAAAGACTGACTAAAAACATTAGCTCATTGTCAGGTATTTTTTATTATTATTAACTGACCAAGACGAGGGAGGTTAGAGTATTCAGGTATGAATACAGGTGCTGGGCAGACTACAAGAGGAAGAAATGAAAAATCTGCCCCAGTCATCCTTTACTTGAGGTCCCACCCCAGAGCGGAAGGAGTAAAGGCAAGATCCCACTCTGAAAACATACCCCAGAGAGCCGAGCCATAGACCGCAGATGTCAGTAATGCGGACACAAACCCCAGCTGCTCCAGCAACGTTTTGTGCATCTGGATTGGAGGAGTTGGGGGGGGGCCTTTTGGAATCATCCATGGCTGCCTCCTAGCTGACTCACGTCGACTCTCTGGTTCTCGATGGCTGTCTAAGAGAACCAGTTCAGACGAGAAACTTGCATGCCACTAAACTGAACATCATCTCCAGATGATGGTTTAAACACACAAATATAAAGTGCTACTCTCTTTACCTTGTTTCAGCAGGACTTAATCTAGCCCTGAGCAAAGGAGACAGTCTTCCTAGGAACAATTTTCCCAATGCCATAGGGGTGACCATGACGTGACCGTGTTCACCTGGGCCTCATTTCCTCACACTGTAAAGTGGAGAGGTTGGGCCAGATAACACTGGAGGTCTGCCAGTTCTAGACCTGTGATCTCATGAATTTCTGGTGGTTCCCTATATCCTAGAGGAAAAAAACAAAAAACTCTTTTGCCTAGCATTCAAGGCCCTTAGGAGCCTGGAGCCTCCTGGTCTAGCTATCCACATTTGATATTTCTCCTTTTGGTACTCTGTGTGTGTGTATGTTTACACAGCTAGTAAGTGTTGTATGTCTGAGGCCGGATTTGAACTCAGGTCCTCCTGATTCCAGAGTTGGTGCTCTATCCACTGCAGCACCTAACTGCCCCCCCCCCCCCCCGTACCCTCTGTATACCAGCCAACCCTGGGACCCGGCCCTCTTCACTTCGTGTCCATTTATACTATTTTTATCTGTGAGAGGAATGGAAGTTTTTACAACTCACTCCAGAGTAACTGGAAAGAGCCAGTGAATCTGGGTGTGTGGAGCAGGTATTTCTGCTCACATACTTAAGTAACATTACTCCCTTAATGTATATAAACAAAGACTCTGGGCATTTGGACACTGAATATATCCAAGCTGAACTAAGTCTAGAAATAGACCTACTCTCCTTGGTAACATTTTTGATGCAAGTACCTATGATGCCCAAGTTTCAGTGATAGGTGCTCAAGTCTTCAAATGAATTTATACTTGAAAAAAGGAAGAAAATAATTTCTCAGGACTCTGGCTTTACTGAAATGTTTCTAGTTCTTCTGAACCTGGCAAAGCTGGCATTTTGATGGAATTTAGGTTGAAATACTCCCCCCCCCATTCTTTCATTTGGTCCTAGTGAACAAAGTAAGTACCCATGAGTGGGAGTTGAGTCATGTCTCATAGGACGTCTGTAATCCAATCCCTGACTGAAGAATTTCTGTGATGAGGAATACACTTATTTCTCCCAAGGCATTCCATTTCTCTTTTGGCAGAGTTAAGACGTTTTGTTACTTCTGACTAACTACTGCTAATACAGCACTACATGGCCTGTCGGACCCATGTCATATTCTGCATGGTGAATATTTACCATAATCTAATTCTTGCTGAAGTCAATAGGGTATTTATACAATTCTAGAGTATTAGAACTGAAACAGGAATCCTCTTTGGGACTCAGAATCACAACCTATTTGGGCTGGAAGGTGATCTCAGAATCATCTAGTCTAATGGAACCTGCGGTAGAATGAGTATTGGTTTTAGAATCAGCAGGAGCAGGTTTCAAATCACACGTCTGCTATTGATCATGTGACTGTGGGTAAGTCCCAAGGCCTCTGATTGCTCATTTATAAAATGAGGGTGACAGGAGGGAGAAGGCTTTCTTAGGTGTTTTAGAACTTTAAATCGTGTCCGACAAGGCTGAAAGCAGGCAGAGTGAGACTCAGTACAAGGTGAATTATTCCTAGAATTCGAGCTCTCCACTATAAATGGAAGGAGCTATTCACTAAGGTTCTCGAGTTCCTGTTCCTGGGAATCGTCAAGCAGAGATTGAAGACTGACTAGGAAATGTAGAATGGGGGAGGTCTGCTCAGAGAGGGATTAAACTCAATTAAGTGAGCATTAATTAAACACCCCCTATGCTGGACACTGAGGATACAAAGACAAAAACCAAACAGCTCCTGCCCTCAAAGGGCTCACATTCTATTTCAAGAAATAGACAAGGCAGTAAGCTTGTCCCAATCTGAAATGGAATTGCAGGCCAACTCTTAGAGATTTCCAGTCCTGGAAAGGGCTGAGATTTCTAAGTTTCAGGCAGAGCAGTCTCTTTCCTGGCCAGATTGCTACTATCATAGGTCAGAACCCAGGGAACATGTCTTTAAAATAAATAAAGTCTCTTTAAAACCTTGCTTAACTTCATGGAGTGTGGGCTTCTGGCATCAAGGGAAATACTTTTAATACCCTCTGTTCTTATCTCTGAGCTGAGCCAGTTAACTCATTGCAACCTATCTCTTAGGCCAATACAGAAACTATTAGCTTGCAAGTTCCATGAAGGCAGGGATTATGTCCAATTAAATCTTTGTGCTGCCCCTCCCTACCATTCGCCACAGAGCTGAACACAAATATTGCCTGGATATCAGAGAATATAAAGGACTGGAATGGAACTTAGAGATTGGCTTGTCCAACTAAGCCAAGGAAGTTTTATAGTTTACCCAAGGTCATGTAGATACCAAGAAACAGCTAGAATTTGAACCCAGGACCTCTGATTGTCTTTTCACTGTGCCCTACTGACTGGGGAACAGGAAGGGGATGGTATATGTTTGCTGGAAGTTCCAGGCAACCATGATGATTTATGTGGGAATGACATATCTTATTTTCTCTTCCTAATTCTTTCAGGGAAACTTCAGAAAACGAAGCAATCAAAACCCATCGTGAATGAGGGAAGAAGGCTTCGCAGGCCTGACTTTCCTGCTGCCTCTGCACCAGCAGCCTGTCTCTGTTGGATTCCTATCTGCTAAGGGTCCCACTGACGCTTAGCAGTTGGGGTTTGTTTCTGGGGAGATACCATTCAAGGGAATGGTGTGGGTTTGAGGAAAGCAGAGGAAACAATACTGGGGTCAAATCCCAGAAAGTCTCATCACTTCCTCCCCCAGTTTTCCTTTTCTAGAGGTGCTTTCCCCTACTGAGACCCGGCCCTAGTGGAAGCATGGCCTGCCTGACATCTCCTTGCTAGCCTTCTCTCCCTTGTGGCCACCAGCTGTGGTCCCTTGACAGCTGACACCTTGGGGCAACCCATGCCTGGAATGAATCCAGGAGGAGGTGGAAAGGAGGATCCTCAGCCTTGCTTTTCTCTTGCAGTTGAGTCCTTTTCAGTAAGGCTGAGACTCCCAGCCAGCAGTGTCACAGTGGGGTGCTAACAGTTATGAGGTAGCTTTGGATAAAAAACATTTCTGCTGTGCAGGCCTGTGGTGAGTTCTCTAGGAGATCTCATTCTTGAAGGGGAAAGAAAGTCCTGTGACTACCTAATTCCTCCCACCTTCCAGGAGGCCTTTGGGGAAGAGACCTGCCCAGGACAGGAGTAACTTCCAGTTCCAGTCTTGCTGAAACCCTGCTGGGGCCAGCCTGGGTCTGAGAAGTGAGACAGGACTGGAATGGACCAGTTTCACCGACTTAGATGGGCATGCTCCTGATCCACTTATACACATTGCATTATCTCCCACCTGGGGCTGTACTTACAGCTTCCCCACATAGGGGCAGTTGACTTCACAAATGCATCCAGGGTATGGGCCTAGAACTAGAGTAAGACTTCAGCTTTGATGGTTATATTCCTGATGCTTGACAACAGATCAGATCAGACTCTCAGGGTCAGCAAATGCAGAATGACTTTTTTTTTTTGGCGAGGCAATTGGGGTTAAGTGACTTGCCCAAGGTCACACAGCTAGTAAGTGTCAAGTGTCTGGTCTGAGATTTGAACGCAGGTCCTCCTGACTCCAGGGCCAGTGCTCTATCCACTGCGCCACCACCTAGCAGCCCCATGACTGTTTTTCTGATGGAATATTCTTCATTCCCTCCTGCTGTCCTAGTCTGGGAAAACTGAAAAAGACACAAAAGATGTGTAGGACCACAGCCAACCTGTGGCCTGGAAGTCGACCACTTCTTTAGCTGTTCTCAGCTCTTCCATGTACCCAAAGGGCCTTTGAAGGGAATAGGCTACAACACCCCATGCTCTTAAGTAGTGGTTTAATGCAGCCAAAGGATTTAGCAGCAAGAGGCCGGGCAGGGCCAGCAATAGCTTGCAGGAAGGATGTTTTTCTCCAGGGCCTCATTGCTCACTAGCTTCATGGCATGAAGCTTTCAGCAATAAGTGTTCTTACTGTAAGTTGCGTGTTTTGGAGCCTCATCCTGGGGGAGGGAGGGGGATATGAGAAAAGGCCCACTGAAACACGATTACTCATTTGTTATCAAAACTTGACAGGCTAGCCGTTGGCTACCTCATTTCTCCCCTGCTATGGCTTCTACATCTTTGCCTTTTTCCCTTTTCCACTGAATCAGTGGTACAAACTAATAAAAGCTTATGTTGTGACACTTCTTTTTCTAAATGGTCTCTGCTAATCCATCTTTAAAGTGTGTTGGGAGAAGACTGTATTTGACCAATCCACGTCTCTTCTAGATTACCTTTCGACTATTACTGCATCTGTCTGCCTACCTTTAATCTTGCCGCTTGACATTTAAGCACAAGAAAACAATACTTGTGGGTCTTAACGTGAAGTTGTGTTCATCATATCACATCATTCAGAATAGGAAAATGTTTCTTCCAAATGCTGTAAGTGAAAACAATTTTCAGGGATATGTCAGTGGCCTGAAAGACCAGCTGTACCTGCTTAAACTCAGCTGACACCCCACTAGGATGTGGGCACAGTTTGGAACAGAGAAACCTGATGCATCCATAACATAGAGGTCCTTCTGGGGATGACTTTACCTGCTACTAGTAAGCTACCGTTAATACAACTGGCAGAATAGCTACTTTGGGTTACCTTGGGGAAAGAGAATCGTGAGTTGCACCTTGGGTACGGGTGCAGTTATTCCAGGGACAAACTGTGACCTCCAAGTCACTTCCCTCTTTCTTGCTGGGCCTCTTATTCCAGTAAAATGCAAGGAGTGAACTGGATGGTCCAACAAGCTTTCCATTTCACAGCTAGAATCATTCTACAATTCCTGCCTCCTACCTTGCTGGCTATTTAGAATATCTTGCAGACTTTTGGTCTGAACATAAGTGGATTAAGACTCACCTGGGAGTGCACAGACCCTGACTTGGAAAGTGGATACAGGACTGACAAACTCTAATGGGCATGTCCCCTGCTACCACCCCCACCTTGTGTTCACTTCAGGTAATACAGCCTCAGAGGTAAGAAGACCTATTTGTGGTTCATCGAACTTAGCTGACGATTTTACAGGACTGTTAAGTTGTTAAGTGTTATCGTCCTCATTTTCACAGAGGGAAACTGGCCCAAAGAGAATGACCTTTCTGTAAGTGTGGGAGTCAAGATGGGTCATATCTTGTGGCAAAACCACAGGTTATCAATGACTCATGCAAAAGACCTCCCCAAATCTCAAATAGCTAGCAATAGCATAGCACTTTACAGGTTTGCAAAATGATTTCCATGGGATCTCTACAACAATTCTGTGAGGCAAGGGCAATCAACTTCCCTATTTTACAGAGGAAGAAAGTCAGGCTGAGTGAGAAGTCACTTGTCCAGGGTCACCCAACCAGTCAGTGTGTGAGGCAACATGTGACCTTGGCTCTTCCACAATCCCCAGTCCACCACCTAAATGCCTACCTCTTCTAGTTACAACCTGAAAGAGCCAGCTAGTGCAACTCTGGGACTTTCTAAAGGGAGCCTATTCAGGATTGGTTCCAAAAACAGGAGCTCCTCATCAAATCAAGCTGTCACTTTTCCTGTTTCCAGCTGGCTCAAATTCATACAGGGAAGGAGTGTGGAACCACCCCTAGTTCTAGTGGTGTCCACCTGAAGAAAGCACGAACCAAAGACTCGGACATGAAATAAACAGACTAATAACTTGGAAATCATCAGTAGGGTTTCTTTATCCAAGGAAATGATAAGGCAACAACAGGAAATGGTCAAGCCCTGTCCGGTACAGAAAGTGATCAGAGGGAACAGGACTGGCCCTTGGAATGTCCCAGCATTTAGAATAGACCTTTCTCCAACCCTCCCTGACCGAGGGAGCAAGGATACATTTGTGAAGTAGTCCCATATTTATTTAAAGGATGGCTGCCATGGCATTGGAACCTTCCAGACAACCTGTAAACTGAGAAGGGGAGGGCCCCTTCCTAAGTCATTTATAGTGTAATCACATATTTAGCTAAATTCACACAAGAGTGTCAGCTCATCAGCTCAGGTGCAGATTTTTCATGCTACAGCATCATCTGTGGCAAACACCAGACACCCAGCCTTCCCTCCCTGCCTAACATACTTTGAGACTGCCTCTGGCAGATGTTCTGGGGAAAATGCATGTACCTTTCTAGGAATCTTACACCATTGGATCCAGAGCACAGCAGTCTCTATTCACAGTACAGGCTTCATAAATGTTGGTTGAAGGAATGAATAAATGATGAATAAATGAGTTATATGTATACCCACAGAAGGCAAACTATTAGTTGTATAACATATAACTAGGAAGGTAAACTGAGAAGAGAAGGAAAATCACAGGACAGAAGAATTAATCTCTGTCCCTCAGTTTCTTCATCATGAAATTAATCAGTTGGATTAGCTAGTCTCTATAAAGTCTATTCAGCAAATATTAAGTATATTATGCTCAAGGCACTAAACCCTGTGATTCTAGAATTAGACTTGTTCATCTTGGCCACAGAGGGCAGAATTAAGATGGGGTGAGGGGGAAGTTGTAGACGCAGATTTTGACTTAACATAAGGAAAAAATTCTCAACACAGAAGGCTGTCCAAAAGTGAATGGGGCTACCACTCCGCAAGCACAGGCCTAGGGTTTGGTAATGTTAGAGATGTGATGCAAACTTCAGGTACCATTTTGGGTTAGATTCTCTCTGAGATTCTGCAGTTTGCCTTATCTAAAAGTTTTGAACATCCTCTAGCCCAGAAAATTGAGTTGAGTGTTCAGAAAACATGGGAGATGGCAGCTGGCATTTGGCTAAATCCCCTCAGCACTCACAGAGCAAGAGTCCTTGTGGAAAGGAGGGTGGTGCCCTATGCCATCTGGCCACCTCTAGGATACCCTAAGGTGGCTTCCCCAACCTTGGATGTTCAGTCTTTCAGTCCATAACTAACAGAGTGCCTTTATCATAACCACAGCTCCCATTTCTGCATCTAAGATTCACAAAGCACTTTTCCTCCCAATAGGTACATGAGGTAGGTGACACCAGGACAATTATCCCTCATTTGACAATGGAGGAAACTGGCTCAAAGAAGTGACTTGCCCAAGGTCATATCAAGAATAACTAGCAGTGGGGCAGCTAGGTGGTGCAGTGAATAGAGCACCGGCCTTGAAGTTGGGAGGACCTGGGTTCAAATCCTACCTCAGACCAAACACTTGACACTTACTAGTTGTGTGACCTTGGGCAAGTCACTTAACCCCAATTGCCTTAAAAAAAAAATAACTAGCAGAGCCAGAATTCAAACCTAGGTCCTCCAACTCCAAACACTGTTCCCTCGACATTGTGCTGCCTCAAATTATTTTCTTCCCGGTCCCCAGCCCCTGACTTCTATAAACATCTTTCTCTAGAAGGCCCTGGAAGAGCTGCTCACCTATCCCCTTAATAGTTAGGATTTCCTCCATCTCCCAGACAATATCAACTAACCATAGTGAGGACTGTGCTGTGTGTCTCATTCAACTGTAAAGGAAGGCAGGAAGATGACCTCAAAGGGTCAGGTCACTTCAAGGTATAGTAGCGGGTGGGCACAAAAGGCATCTTGCTAACCACTGCCTCCTGCTGCTTCTTCCGTACTTCCACCAATAGCTGGGTCCCAATTTTACTGTGTTTTCCATCCACATAACCCATGGCCACATTCTTCTTCAGGCACGGAGAGGGGCAGCCACTGGTGATCTCCCCTGGGAAGGGCATAGGAAACAAGACATGGAATCAGACAGCAGAGGGCACGCCTGTGCCCACACAGGAGACAAAGCAGATAATGTCTGTCACACATACTAGTGTAGTGGGAAGGCTGGCTTAGTTCAAGCACCACCTTCTACAAGAATCCTTTCCTGATTGGCTCCCCAGCTGTTATGTGCTTTCCAACCAAAAACATACTACTTATCTTGTGTGTTTTTATATGATATGTATACAGGGTGCCTCTTCTGATGGAATGTAAGCTCCCAGGTGCCAGGGGCTACTTCATGTTTGTGGTTTTTATCCTCAGTGTCTAACACAGCACCTACCACACCTGCGCATCACAGCTGATGACCTGTAGTGCACCTGCCCAACACCCGCATCACATTTTGAGTATTTGTAGGTTGAAGTGATATCTTCTTGGGTACCTCATCTGCTGATGCAGACTGGGCACTGCAGCAGCTAGGACCCTTGCCTACCAGTTTTGGCCTAGAGACCACACAGCAACCAGAAACATTCCTTTCTTCTCACCTGAGGGGAACCTAGGGTCCTCAGCAGCATGGACCAGTCCCACCCACCTTCTGATAGGGACAAAGGGACTCTGCAGTAAGCAACCTAAATATAAACTGGATACGGGACTTTACCCACCCACTTCCTGCAGCCATCTAAAATGCTTCCCTCCCACTGCTTTGGATCCTTATGTACCCCAGGATTGCTCTACAGCTACTTGAGGCCCACATTAGGCAAGCCACCCTTAACTCCCTTTCTCTGAAGCTTGGACCCCAGGATCCCTTCATAGCTCTCAGCCCCTACCATCACAGATCTACCCCCACCACCTAAAGTGACTCCTGGATATCTTTTGTCCTCAGAGACTCAAGGTCATGCCCAATGGATGACATGAGCCCAAAGACTGAGTAGTAACCTCCTGCAGTATCCCTGAACATGCAGCCACCTGGAGGACTCCACCTGAGACCCTTTGGATCTCTTACCCAAAGACTACTCCACTCAGCAGCCACAGGTATCACCTCATACTTACCAAACAGTTGTTGACTAATTAGGAAAAATTAAAAAAAACCCCCACTATATGTGGAGTCAGAGGACTCAAAAAAAAAACCCCTTGGTTGAAACCCCAGCTCTGTTACTTCTGTGATTCTCTGCACAAGTCCCATCCTTTCCCTGTAAAATGATGGGTCTGGCCTAGGTGATTTCTAGGCTCTCTTTTAGTTCCAAATCCTATTCCTTTCCCGCTTCTCAGTCTTTCCCTTGGGGGCAGGGTCCAGATGTAGGTGTCCTCCCCTCACAAAACCACCCCAACCCCAAAAGGTGAAGAACAAACCCGCTAACAGCTTCTGCCTACACAGTTCAAAATAATTAGCGTTTGGATGGAGCTTTAAGGTTTGCAGAGCACTTTACAAAGATTATCTCATCATTATCCTTACAATAACCCTGTGAGGTAGGTGCTCTTATTATCCCCATCTTAGAGGTGAGGAATCTTGAGTTAGAAAGAGGTTAAGTGACTTGCCCAGGATCACATAGCTAGTAAGCATCTGAGGCCATATTTGAACTCATGAAGATGAGTCCTCCTGATTCCATGCTCAGCTGATAACTCATGATTACAGTTCAAAGCCAAGCCCAGCCTTTGGGGAAGGGATATCTAGGATCATGGGGCAGCTAGGTGGCACAGTGAATAGAGTACTGGGCTTGGAATCAGGAAGACTCATCTTCCTGAGTTCAAATCCAGCCTCAGACACTTGTGAGTGACCCTGGATAAGTCACTTAACCCTTTTTGCTTCAGTTCTTCATCTGTAAAATGAGGTGAAGCAGGAAATGGCAAACCATTCCAGTGTCTTTGCCAAGAAAACCCCAAATGGAGACACAAAGAATCAGACAGGGCTGAATGATAAACAACAGAGGATCACAGGATTCTGAGCTAGAAGGGACCTCACAGATTGCCTGGTCCGAAGGAGGAAATTAAGGCTGAGAGATGAAGGCCCTTGCCCAAGGTCATCCAGACAGTAAGGAGCAGGGCAGGGATTTGAACTTGGGTCTTCTGATTACAAACCTTGTGTTCTTTCCATCACAACCCTCTCCTCTCTTAGGAGCATATTGGAGAGGGTAGCATTTATGTCTGCCTTGCCCCCAGCTTTCCCCTAATTCAACCTACCAATGACAGCTCCCTCTGTGTTCATGATGAGGCTGTGCTGGCGAACAGGCGCTCCTGTAGACGTCAGCCCCACACGCTTACGGGCCAGTTTCCCTTTTATCTGGGGGATCACGATGGCAGCACCAGGGAAGTCCATGGCAGCCTTGCGTCGTTTTCCTGTAAACAACCCCCGCCAGACAGGGATGTTTAGCATTCTCCTGGGGAAATTCATCACTCTCTCCTTTACCTCCAGGCTTTAGCCCACTGCCACAGTCAGTACTTAATGAATATTTACTGAATAAGTGATTTAGAGTCATGAATGAATTAAAGTCTTCCTATATAAATCCTACCCATGTACCTTCACAGGTACCCTCTTGAAAACTTTTTTCGAATTCTGCCCCAACCAGTAATGGCTTTCCCCATTAAGAATTACAGACTGTTAGAACTTAAAAAACAAGAGCTCTCCTTTCTGCAATGCTTTAGGGTTTACAAAACACCATCACCTTCATCTTTACAAAACACCTCCCACACAAGAACTCTGTGAGGTAGATAGTACAAGTGTTATTCTCATTTATAGAGTATGTCTCGACTCCCCATTCACATCCATCCTCCATCAGCTGCCAAAGGATCTTCCTAAAATGCAACTCTGACCATGTTACTGTCCCTATTTCAAAACTCTACCAAACAAAAAAGATCTAGAAAACACAACAGATTTAATCTTGGTCATGAAAGTCAAGAAAAAAAAATCATAGTCATTTTTCCAGCCCTAGTTAGCATAAGGAGACAGAGAGGTTTGTGGACACTGGAGACAGGGTCTGGCCAAGATCATATTACGGGGAGCATTCCAGTTCAAAGAGAGGGCATGAACTAGTGTAAGAAAAGGTCTCATATCCAGCACGAAGGGGCCTAAACTTGTGTAGGTGCCAGTTGGCAGTTTTGTCACTCATTATCCAGTTCTAGATTGTAGATCCAAGGTGGATTGGGGAGGGGATCTGTGCCTAGGAGTGGTGTTCCAAGCAAAGAGGTGGTTAGGGGCCCTAGGTTGTATACTAGTAAGAAGTAAATTCAGAAGGAGGCAGAAAATGTGAGGCTGAGACCCCAGGAGCAGATTGGGGTCTCAGTTCCAGGTTCTATCCTAGTCTGAAGCCTGCAAAAAAAAATAATAATAACCAGGGCAGGAATCCCAGAACAAAAGGAAAACTATAATTCCATCATTCAGAACCAGCAGAGCCTTCTAACTAGCTAATAGTGGCTGAGTCCAACAGTGGTCTGGCGAAACTCCAAAAAGGACCCCCCTCTAGGTCTCTATTGCTCAGACCCAAAGCTGGGTCAGGAGTCTGCAGAGGTCAAATCAGAGGAGGCATTATCTGATCATTATCAGATTTTGCCTGGGATCAGATCACTTTGGGAGCACTGAAAGCTTGCAGGTCTCCAGCCTGAGCTGTCCCTAGGAGCCTGAAATAACACAGTACTCCATTCCCCAAGAAAGCATCAGTAGGATCAGCCCAGATATTCCCTCCAAGGGTACACACAGCATGGCCCTAATAAAGTCCAAACTCAGGAAGTAAGCTGGAAGAATGAACAAATGGAAAAAAATCCCACCATAAAAACCTGTTATGGTTACAGTGACACTCAATTTACAAACCCAGAAGAAAAGAATAACCTCAAAACATCTACAAGTAAAACCCACAGTCTGAGCACAAATTCAATTAAAAATTCCTGGAAAAGATGAAACGAGTTAAAAAAAAGAGCAAAAATGTTATTATAAAAGAAATGAGCTCACTAGAGGAAAAAAATTGGAAAAGAAATAAGAGCTATGGAAAAAGAAATTAGAAAAGTAATTAACAGTGTGGCACAGGAGGTACAAAACTTGGCCCAAGCAACAAAATCCCTGAAAATTACAATAGACCAAATAGAAGTTAATGACTACATAAGACAACAAGAAATATTAAAACAAAGTCAAAAGACTAAAAAGATAGAAGAAAATGTAAGGTACCTCATAACAAAAAACAAGTGACCTGGAAAACAGATTGAGGAAAGAAAATTTAAGAATCATTATACTACCTAAAAGCCATGATCAAAAAAAAAAAAAAGGGCTAGACATCATATTTCAAGAGGGCATAAAAGAAAACTGCGTTGATCTATTAGACATGGAAATAGTAAAAAATAGAAAGAATCTATTGGTTACCTCCTGAAAGAAACTCCAAAATGAAAACTCTCAGGAACACTGAAGACAAAATCCAGAGTTTCCAGATCAAAGAAAAAAAATTACTGAAAATAGCCAGAAAGAAAGAATTCAAGTACTGAGAGCTACAGTCAGGATTATACATGATTTAGCAGCCACCACTCTAAAGAAGCAGAGAGCTTGGAATATATTATTGCAGGCAAAGGATATAGCTGTCAACCAAGAATGACATACCCAGCAAAACTGAGTTTAATCTTACACGGAAAAAAAAACAAGCGGATCTTTAATGAAATAGAGGACTTCCAAATAGTCCTGATGAAAAGTCCAGAGCTGTACAGAAACTTTGAAGTAGAAACATAGAACTTTAGAGAAACAAAAAGGGAAACATGAACAAATAATGATAAAGTAACTACATAAGGATAAACTTCTTACATTCTAATGTGGGGAGATGATACATATGTCCTCTCTGAACCCTATCATCACCAGGGTTCATAGAGGGAGTCAATTAGATAGAAGACCTGGAAGAGTGAGTATGTGTGAGTATGTGAGAGAGACAGAGAGAGAGAGAGAGAGAGAGAGAGAGAGAGAGAGAGTGTGTGTGTGTGTGTGTGTGTGTGTGTGTGTGTGTGTGTGTGTGTG